>NW_028270176.1:76801093-77101093 GCF_037043375.1 Chiloscyllium plagiosum
TCTGAGGTACTGAGGGAGCACTTTCTGAAGTATTGAGGGAGCACTTTCTGAGGTATTGAGGGACCACTATCTGATGTATTGAGGAAGCACTTTCTGAGGTATTGAGCGAGCACTTTCTGATGTATTGAGGGAGCACTATCTGAGGTACTGAGGCAGAACTATCTGTTGTATTGATGGAGCACTTGCTGAGATATTGAGGAAGCAATTTCTGAGGTACTGAGGGAGCACTTTCTGAGGTATTGAGGGAGCACTATCTGAGGTACTGAGGGAACAGGTTCTGAGGTATTGAGGAAGCAGTCTCTGAGGCACTGAGGGAGAACTATCTGAGGTACTGAAGGAGAACTATCTGAGGTACTGAGGTAGCACTTTCTGAGGTATTAAGGGAGCACTATCTGAGGCATTGAGGGAACAATATCTGAGGTACTGAGGGAGCACTTTCTGAGGTATTTAGGGAGCACTATCTGAGGTACTGAGGGAGAACTTTCTGAGGTACTGAGGGAGAACTATCTGAGGTACTGAGGGAGCAGTTTCTGAGGCATTGAGGGAGCAATATCTGACGTACTGAGGAAGCACTAGCTGAGGTTCTGAGTGAGTACTATCTGAGGTACTGAGGGAGCACTTTCTGAGGTACTGAGGGAGATCGATCTGAGGTATTGAGGGAGAACTATCTGAGGTCTTGTGGGAGCACTATCTGAGGTACTGAGGGAGAACTTTCTGAGGTATTGAGAAAGCACTTTGAGGTATTGAGGAAGCACCTTCTGAGGTTTTGAGGGAGCACGATCTGAGGTATTGAGGAAGCACTTTCTGAGGTATTGAGGGAGCACTATCTGAGGTACTGAGGGAGCAAGTTCTGAGGTATTGAAGAAGCACACTCTGAGGTACTGAGGGAGAACAATCTGAGGTATTGACGGAGCACTTTCTGAGGTATTGAGGGAGCACTATCTGAGGTACTGCGTGAGCACTTTGAGGTATTGAGGAAGCACTTTCTGAGGTATTGAGGGAACACAATCTGATGTATTGAGGAAGCACTTTCTGTGGTACTGAGGGAGCACTTTCTGAGGTATTGAGGGAGCACTATCTGCGGTACTGAGGCAGAACTATCTGTGGTATTGATGGAGCACTTGCTCAGCTATTGAGGAAGCACTTTCTGAGGTACTGAGGGAGCACTGTCTGAGGTATTGAGGCAGCACTATCTGAGGTACTGAGGGAACAAGTTCTGAGGTATTGAGGAAGCACACTCTGAGGTACAGTTGGAGAACTATCTGAGGTTTTGATGGAGCACTTTCTGAGGTACTGAGGGAGCACTATCTGAGGTACTGAGGGAACAAGTTCTGAGGTACTGAGGCAGAACTATCTGTGGTATTGATGGAGCACTTGCTGAGATATTGAGGAAGCAATTTCTGAGGTACTGAGGGAGCACTTTCTGAGGTATTGAGGGAGCACTATCTGAGGTACTGAGGGTTCAAGTTCTGAGGTATTGAGGAAGCAGTCTCTGAGGTACTGAGGGAGAACTATCTGAGGTACTGAGGGAGAACTATCTGAGGTACTGAGGTATCACTTTCTGAGGTATTAAGGGAGCACTATCTGAGGCATTGAGGGAGCAATATCTGAGGTACTGAGGGAGCACTTTCTGAGGTATTTAGGGAGCACTTTCTGAGGTACTGAGTGAGAACTATCTGAGGTTCTGAGGGAGAAATATCTGAGGTACTGAGGGAGCAGTTTCTGAGGTATTGAGGGAGCACTTTCTGACGTACTGAGGAAGCACTAGCTGAGGTTCTGAGTGAGTACTATCTGAGGTACTGAGGGAGCACTTTCTGAGGTATTGAGGGAGCACTTTCTGAGGTACTGAGGGAGATCTATCTGAGGTATTGAGGGAGAACTATCTGAGGTATTGTGGGAGCACTATCTGAGGTATTGAGGTAGCACTTTCTGAGGTACTGAGGGGACACTTTCTGATGTATTGAGGGAGCACTGTCTGAGGTATTGTGGAAGCACTATCAGAGGTACTGATGGAGAACTATCTCAGGTATTGATGGAGCACTTTCAGAGGTATTGTGGGAGCACTTTCTGAGGTACCGATGGAACACTCTCTGAGGTATTGAGGGAGCACATTCGAGGTATTGAGTGAGAACTACCTGAGGTATTGAGGGAGCACTTTCTAAGGAACTGAGGAAGCACTATCTGAGGTATTGAGTGAGCATATTCTGAGGTACTGAGGAAGCACTATCTGAGGTACTGAGGGAGCAGTTTCTGAAGTATTGAGGGAGCACTTTCTGAGGTATTGAGGGACCACTATCTGATGTATTGAGGAAGCACTTTCTGAGGTATTGAGCGAGCACTTTCTGATGTATTGAGGGAGCACTATCTGAGGTACTGAGGCAGAACTATCTGTTGTATTGATGGAGCACTTGCTGAGATATTGAGGAAACAATTTCTGAGGTACTGAGGGAGCACTTTCTGAGGTATTGAGGGAGCACTATCTGAGGTACTGAGGGAACAGGTTCTGAGGTATTGAGGAAGCAGTCTCTGAGGCACTGAGGGAGAACTATCTGAGGTACTGAAGGAGAACTATCTGAGGTACTGAGGTAGCACTTTCTGAGGTATTAAGGGAGCACTATCTGAGGCATTGAGGGAGCAATATCTGAGGTACTGAGGGAGCACTTTCTGAGGTATTTAGGGAGCACTATCTGAGGTACAGAGGGAGAACTTTCTGAGGCACTGAGGGAGAACTATCTGAGGTACTGAGGGAGCAGTTTCTGAGGCATTGAGGGAGCAATATCTGACGTACTGAGGAAGCACTAGCTGAGGTTCTGAGTGAGTACTATCTGAGGTACTGAGGGAGCACTTTCTGAGGTACTGAGGGAGATCGATCTGAGGTATTGAGGGAGAACTATCTGAGGTCTTGTGGGAGCACTATCTGAGGTACTGAGGGAGACCTTTCTGAGGTATTGAGAAAGCACTTTGAGGTATTGAGGAAGCACCTTCTGAGGTTTTGAGGGAGCACGATCTGAGGTATTGAGGAAGCACTTTCTGAGGTATTGAGGGAGCACTATCTGAGGTACTGAGGGAGCAAGTTCTGAGGTATTGAAGAAGCACACTCTGAGGTACTGAGGGAGAACAATCTGAGGTATTGACGGAGCACTTTCTGAGGTATTGAGGGAGCACTATCTGAGGTACTGCGTGAGCACTTTGAGGTATTGAGGAAGCACTTTCTGAGGTATTGAGGGAACACAATCTGATGTATTGAGGAAGCACTTTCTGTGGTACTGAGGGAGCACTTTCTGAGGTATTGAGGGAGCACTATCTGCGGTACTGAGGCAGAACTATCTGTGGTATTGATGGAGCACTTGCTCAGCTATTGAGGAAGCACTTTCTGAGGTACTGAGGGAGCACTGTCTGAGGTATTGAGGCAGCACTATCTGAGGTACTGAGGGAACAAGTTCTGAGGTATTGAGGAAGCACACTCTGAGGTACTGAGGGAGCACTTTCTGAGGTACTGAGGGAGAACTATCTGAGGTGCTGAGGGAGAACTATCTGAGGTACTGAGGTAGCACTTTCTGAGGCATTGAGGGAGCAATATCTGAGTTACTGATGTAGCACTTGCTGAGATATTTAGGGAGCACCTTCTGAGGTACTGAGTGAGAACTATCTGAGACACAGAGGGAGAACTATCTGAGGTACTGAGGGAGCAGTTTCTGAGGTATTGAGGGAGCACATTCTGAGGTACTGAGGGAGATCTATCTGAGGTATTGAGGGAGAACTATCTGAGGTATTGTGGGAGCACTATCTGAGGTATTGAGGGAGAACTATCTGAGGTCTTGTGGGAGCACTATCTGAGGTACTGAGGGAGAACTTTCTGAGGTATTGAGAAAGCACTTTGAGGTATTGAGGAAGCACCTTCTGAGGTTTTGAGGGAGCACGATCTGAGGTATTGAGGAAGCACTTTCTGAGGTATTGAGGGAGCACTATCTGAGGTACTGAGGGAGCAAGTTCTGAGGTATTGAAGAAGCACACTCTGAGGTACTGAGGGAGAACAATCTGAGGTATTGACGGAGCACTTTCTGAGGTATTGAGGGAGCACTATCTGAGGTACTGCGTGAGCACTTTGAGGTATTGAGGAAGCACTTTCTGAGGTATTGAGGGAACACAATCTGATGTATTGAGGAAGCACTTTCTGTGGTACTGAGGGAGCACTTTCTGAGGTATTGAGGGAGCACTATCTGCGGTACTGAGGCAGAACTATCTGTGGTATTGATGGAGCACTTGCTCAGGTATTGAGGAAGCACTTTCTGAGGTACTGAGGGAGCACTGTCTGAGGTATTGAGGCAGCACTATCTGAGGTCCTGAGGGAACAAGTTCTGAGGTATTGAGGAAGCACACTCTGAGGTACTGAGGGAGCACTTTCTGAGGTACTGAGGGAGAACTATCTGAGGTGCTGAGGGAGAACTATCTGAGGTACTGAGGTAGCACTTTCTGAGGCATTGAGGGAGCAATATCTGAGGTACTGATGTAGCACTTGCTGAGATATTTAGGGAGCACCATCTGAGGTACTGAGTGAGAACTATCTGAGACACAGAGGGAGAACTATCTGAGGTACTGAGGGAGCAGTTTCTGAGGTATTGAGGGAGCACATTCTGAGGTACTGAGGGAGATCTATCTGAGGTCTTGAGGGAGAACTATCTGAGGTATTGTGGGAGCACTATCTGAGGTACTGAGGGAGAACTTTCTGAGGTATTGAGAAAGCACATTCTGAGGTATTGAGGAAGCACTTTCTGAGGTTTTGAGGGAGCACTATCTGAGGTATTGAGGAAGCACTTTCTGAGGTATTGAGGGAGCACTATCTGAGGTTTTGAGGAGCACTATCTGAGGTATTGAGGGAGAACTATCTGAGATATTGAGCGAGCACTTCCAGAGTTTTTGAGGGAGAACTATCTGATGTATTGAAGGAAAACTATCTTAGGTATTGAGGGAGCACTCTCTGATGTATTGATGGAGCACTTTTTGGGGTATTGACGTATCACTTTCTGAGGTACTCAGGTGACACTTTCTGAGGTATTGAGGGAGCACTATCTGACGTACTGAGGAAGCACTATCAGAGGTACGAATGGAGAACTATCTGAGGTATTGATGGAGCACTATCTGAGGTATTGAGTGAGCACATTCTGAGGTACTGAGGAAGCACTATCTGAGGTACTGAGGGAGCACTTTCTGAAGTATTGAGGGAGCACTTTCTGAGGTATTGAGCGACCACTATCTGAGGTATTGAGAAGCACTTTCTGAGGTACTGTGGGAGCACTTTCTGAGGTATTGAGAAAGCACTTTCTGAGGTATTGAGGAAGCACTTTCTGAGGTACTGAGGGAGCACTATCTGAGGTATTAAGGAAGCACTTTCAGAGGTATTGAGGAAGCACATTCTGAGGTACTGAGGGAGCACTTTCTGAGGTATTGAGGGAGCACTATCTGAGGTACTGAGGGAGCAAGTTCTGAGGTATTGAGGAAGCACACTCTGAGGTACTGAGGGAGAACTATCTGAGGTATTGATGGAGCACTTTCTGAGGTATTGAGGGAGCACTATCTGAGATACTGAGCGAGCACTCTCTGAGGTATTGAGGAAGCACTTTCTGAGTTATTGAGGGAACACAATCTGATGTATTGAGGAAGCACTTTCTGAGGTATTGAGCGAGCACTTTCTGATGTATTGAGGGAGCACTATCTGAGGTACTGAGGCAGAACTATCTGTTGTATTGATGGAGCACTTGCTGAGATATTGAGGAAGCAATTTCTGAGGTACTGAGGGAGCACTTTCTGAGGTATTGAGGGAGCACTATCTGAGGTACTGAGGGAACAGGTTCTGAGGTATTGAGGAAGCAGTCTCTGAGGCACTGAGGGAGAACTATCTGAGGTACTGAAGGAGAACTATCTGAGGTACTGAGGTAGCACTTTCTGAGGTATTAAGGGGGCACTATCTGAGGCATTGAGGGAGCAATATCTGAGGTACTGAGGGAGCACTTTCTGAGGTATTTAGGGAGCACTATCTGAGGTACTGAGGGAGAACTTTCTGAGGTACTGAGGGAGAACTATCTGAGGTACTGAGGGAGCAGTTTCTGAGGCATTGAGGGAGCAATATCTGACGTACTGAGGAAGCACTAGCTGAGGTTCTGAGTGAGTACTATCTGAGGTACTGAGGGAGCACTTTCTGAGGTACTGAGGGAGATAGATCTGAGGTATTGAGGGAGATCTATCTGAGGTCTTGTGGGAGCACTATCTGAGGTACTGAGGGAGAACTTTCTGAGGTATTGAGAAAGCAATTTGAGGTATTGAGGAAGCACCTTCTGAGGTTTTGAGGGAGCACGATCTGAGGTATTGAGGAAGCACTTTCTGAGGTATTGAGGGAGCACTATCTGAGGTACTGAGGGAGCAAGTTCTGAGGTATTGAAGAAGCACACTCTGAGGTACTGAGGGAGAACAATCTGAGGTATTTACGGAGCACTTTCTGAGGTATTGAGGGAGCACTATCTGAGGTACTGCGTGAGCACTTTGAGGTATTGAGGAAGCACTTTCTGAGGTATTGAGGGAACACAATCTGATGTATTGAGGAAGCACTTTCTGTGGTACTGAGGGAGCACTTTCTGAGGTATTGAGGGAGCACTATCTGCGGTACTGAGGCAGAACTATCTGTGGTATTGATGGAGCACTTGCTGAGGTATTGAGGAAGCACTTTCTGGGGTACTGAGGGAGCACTTTCTGAGGTATTGAGGCAGCACTATCTGAGGTACTGAGGGAACAAGTTCTGAGGTATTGAGGAAGCACTTTCTGAGGTACTAAGGTCGCACTTTCTGAGGTACTGAGGGAGAACTATGAGAGGTACTGAGGTAGCACTTTCTGAGGCATTGAGGGAGCAATATCTGAGGTACTGATGTAGCACGTGCTGAGATATTTAGGGAGCACTTTCTGAGGTACTGAGTGAGACCTATCTGAGATACAGAGGGAGAACTATCTGAGGTACTGAGGGAGCAGTTTCTGAGGTATTGAGGGAGCACATTCTGAGGTACTGAGGGAGATCTATCTGAGGTATTGAGGGAGAACTATCTGAGGTATTGTGGGAGCACTATCTGAGGTACTGAGGGAGAACTTTCTGAGGTATTGAGAAAGCACATTCTGAGGTATTGAGGAAGCACTTTCTGAGGTTTTGAGAGAGCACTATCTGAGGTATTGAGGAAGCACTTTCTGAGGTATTGAGGGAGCACTATCTGAGGTTTTGAGGAGCACTATCTGAGGTATTGAGGGAGAACTATCTGAGATATTGAGCGAGCACTTCCAGAGTTTTTGAGGGAGAACTATCTGATGTATTGAAGGAAAACTATCTTAGGTATTGAGGGAGCACTCTCTGATGTATTGATGGAGCACTTTTTGGGGTATTGACGTATCACTTTCTGAGGTACTGAGGGGACACTTTCTGAGGCATTGAGGGAGCACTATCTGACGTACTGAGGAAGCACTATCAGAGGTACGAATGGAGAACTATCTGAGGTATTGATGGAGCACTATCTGAGGTATTGAGTGAGCACATTCTGAGGTACTGAGGAAGCACTATCTGAGGTACTGAGGGAGCACTTTCTGAAGTATTGAGGGAGCACTTTCTGAGGTATTGAGGGACCACTATCTGAGGTATTGAGAAGCACTTTCTGAGGTATTGATGGAGCACTTTCTGAGGTATTGAGGGAGCACTATCTGAGGTACTGTGGGAGCACTTTCTGAGGTATTGAGAAAGCACTTTCTGAGGTATTAAGGAAGCACTTTCTGAGGTACTGAGGGAGCACTATCTGAGGTATTAAGGAAGCACTTTCAGAGGTATTGAGGAACCACATTCTGAGGTACTGAGGGAGCACTTTCTGAGGTATTGAGGGAGCACTATCTGAGGTACTGAGTGAGCAAGTTCTGAGGTATTGAGGAAGCACACTCTGAGGTACTGAGGGAGAACTATCTGAGGTATTGAGGGAGCACTTTCTGAGGTATTGAGGGAGCACTATCTGAGATACTGAGCGAGCACTCTCTGAGGTATTGAGGAAGCACTTTCTGAGTTATTGAGGGAACACAATCTGATGTATTGAGGAAGCACTTTCTGAGGTATTGAGCGAGCACTTTCTGATGTATTGAGGGAGCACTATCTGAGGTACTGAGGCAGAACTATCTGTTGTATTGATGGAGCACTTGCTGAGATATTGAGGAAGCAATTTCTGAGGTACTGAGGGAGCACTTTCTGAGGTATTGAGGGAGCACTATCTGAGGTACTGAGGGAACAGGTTCTGAGGTATTGAGGAAGCAGTCTCTGAGGCACTGAGGGAGAACTATCTGAGGTACTGAAGGAGAACTATCTGAGGTACTGAGGTAGCACTTTCTGAGGTATTAAGGGGGCACTATCTGAGGCATTGAGGGAGCAATATCTGAGGTACTGAGGGAGCACTTTCTGAGGTATTTAGGGAGCACTATCTGAGGTACTGAGGGAGAACTTTCTGAGGTACTGAGGGAGAACTATCTGAGGTACTGAGGGAGCAGTTTCTGAGGCATTGAGGGAGCAATATCTGACGTACTGAGGAAGCACTAGCTGAGGTTCTGAGTGAGTACTATCTGAGGTACTGAGGGAGCACTTTCTGAGGTACTGAGGGAGATCGATCTGAGGTATTGAGGGAGAACTATCTGAGGTCTTGTGGGAGCACTATCTGAGGTACTGAGGGAGAACTTTCTGAGGTATTGAGAAAGCACTTTGAGGTATTGAGGAAGCACCTTCTGAGGTTTTGAGGGAGCACGATCTGAGGTACTGAGCGAGCAAGTTCTGAGGTATTGAAGAAGCACACTCTGAGGTACAGAGGGAGAACAATCTGAGGTATTGACGGAGCACTTTCTGAGGTATTGAGGGAGCACTATCTGAGGTACTGCGTGAGCACTTTGAGGTATTGAGGAAGCACTTTCTGAGGTATTGAGGGAACACAATCTGATGTATTGAGGAAGCACTTTCTGTGGTACTGAGGGAGCACTTTCTGAGGTATTGAGGGAGCACTATCTGCGGGACTGAGGCAGAACTATCTGTGGTATTGATGGAGCACTTGCTGAGGTATTGAGGAAGCACTTTCTGGGGTACTGAGGGAGCACTTTCTGAGGTATTGAGGCAGCACTATCTGAGGTACTGAGGGAACAAGTTCTGAGGTATTGAGGAAGCACTTTCTGAGGTACTAAGGTAGCACTTTCTGAGGTACTGAGGGAGAACTATGAGAGGTACTGAGGTAGCACTTTCTGAGGCATTGAGGGAGCAATATCTGAGGTACTGATGTAGCACTTGCTGAGATATTTAGGGAGCACTTTCTGAGGTACTGAGTGAGAACTATCTGAGATACAGAGGGAGAACTATCTGAGGTAGTGAGGGAGCAGTTTCTGAGGTATTGAGGGAGCACATTCTGAGGTACTGAGGGAGATCTATCTGAGGTATTGAGGGAGAACTATCTGAGGTATTGTGGGAGCACTATCTGAGGTACTGAGGGAGAACTTTCTGAGGTATTGAGAAAGCAAATTCTGAGGTATTGAGGAAGCACTTTCTGAGGTATTGAGGGAGCACTATCTGAGGTTTTGAGGAGCACTATCTGAGGTATTGAGGGAGAACTATCTGAGATATTGAGCGAGCACTTCCAGAGTTTTTGAGGGAGAACTATCTGATGTATTGAAGGAGAACTATCTTAGGTATTGAGGGAGCACTCTCTGATGTATTGATGGAGCACTTTTTGGGGTATTGACGTATCACTTTCTGAGGTACTGAGGGGACACTTTCTGAGGTATTGAGGGAGCACTATCTGACGTACTGAGGAAGCACGATCAGAGGTACGAATGGAGAACTATCTGTGGTGTTGATGGAGCACTTTCTGAGGTATTGAGGGAGCACTTTCTGAGGTACTGATGGAACACTCTCTGAAGTATTGAGGGAGCACTTTCGTGGTATTGAGGGAGAACTACCTTAGGTATTGAGGGAGCACTTTCTGAGGTACTGAGGAAGCACTATCTGAGGTATTGATGGAGCACCTTCTGAGGTACTGAGGAAGCACGATCAGAGGTACTGAGGGAGCACTTTCTGACTTACTGAGGGAGAACTATCTGAGGTACTGAGGGAGCACTTTCTAAGGTATTGAGAAAGCACTTTCTGAGGTATTGAGGAAGCACTTTCTGAGGTATTGAGGAAGCACTTTCTGAGGTACTGAGGGAGCACCTTCTGAGGTATTGAGGGAGCACTATCGGAGGTACTGAGGGAGCACGTTCTGAGGTATTGAAGAAGCACACTCTGAGGTACTGAGGGAGAACAATCTGAGGTATTGACGGAGCACTCTCTGAGGCACGGAGGGAGAACTATCTGAGGTATTGAGGGAGAAATATCTGAGGTATTGAGCGAGCACTTTCAGAGTTTTTGAGAGAGAACATTCTGATTTATTGAAGGAGAACTATCTTAGGTATTGAGGGAGCCCTCTCTGAGGTATTGATGGAGCACTTTCTGAGGTATTGAGCTAGCACTTTCTGAGGTACTGAGGGGACACTTTCTGAGGTATTGAGGGAGCACTATGTGACGTACTTAGGAAGCACTATCAGAGATACTGATGGAGAACTATCTGAGGTATTGATGGAGCACTTGCTGAGGTATTGAGGGAGAACTTTCTGAGGTTCTGATGGAACACTCTCTGAGGTATTGAGGAAGCACTTTCGAGGTATTGAGGGAGAACTACCTGAGGTATGGAGGGAGCACTTTCTGAGGTACTGAGGAAGCACTTTCTGAGGTACTGAGGGAGCACTTTCTGAAGTATTGAGGGAGCACTTTCTGAGGTATTGAGGGACCACTATCTGAGGTATTGAGGAAGCACTTTCTGAGGTATTGAGGGAGCAGTTTCTGAGGTATTGAGGGAGCACTTTCTGAGGTACTGAGGAAGCACTATCTGAGCTATTGAGGAAGCACTTTCTGAGGTATTGTGGAAACACTTTCTGAGGTATTGAGGGAGCACTATCTGAGGTATTGAGGAAGCACTTTCTGAGGTATTGAGGAAGCACTTTCTGAGGTACTGAGGGAGCGCTTTCTGAGGTATTGAGGGAGCCCTTTCTGAGGTATTGAGGGAGCAAGTCCTGAGGTATTGAGGAAGCACACTCTGAGGTACTGAGGGAGAACTTTCTGAGGTATTGATGGAGCACTTCCTGAGGTAATGAGGGAGCACTATCTGAGGTACTGAGGGAACAAAATCTGATGTATTGAGGAAGCACTTTATGAGGTATTGAGGGGGCACTTTCTGAGGTTTGGAGGGAGCACTATCTGAGGTACTGAGGGTGCACTTTCTGAGGTGTTGAGTAAGCACTGTCTGAGGTATTGAGGGAGCACTTTCTGAGGTATTTAGGGAGAACTATCTGAGGTACTGAGGCAGAACTACTTGAGGTACTGAGCGAGCATCTTCTGAGGTATTAAGTGAGCACTATCTGAGGCATTGAGGGAGCAATGTCCGTGGTACTGAGGGAGCACTTGCTGAGGAATTGAGGGAGCACTTTCTGAGGTATTGAGGGACCACTATCTGAGGTATTGAGGAAGCACTTCCTGACGTATTGAGGGAGCAGTTTCTGAGGTATTGAAGGAGCACAATCTGAGGTACTGAGGGAGCACTTTCTGAGGTATTGAGGAAGCACTTTCTGAGGTATTGTGGAAACACTTTCTGAGGTATTGAGGGAGCACTATCTGAGGTATTGAGGAAGCACTTTCTGAGGTATTGAGGAAGCACTTTCTGAGGTACTGAGGGAGCGCTTTCTGAGGTATTGAGGGAGCCCTTTCTGAGGTATTGAGGGAGCAAGTCCTGAGGTATTGAGGAAGCACACTCTGAGGTACTGAGGGAGAACTTTCTGAGGTATTGATGGAGCACTTCCTGAGGTAATGAGGGAGCACTATCTGAGGTACTGAGGGAACAAAATCTGATGTATTGAGGAAGCACTTTATGAGGTATTGAGGGGGCACTTTCTGAGGTTTGGAGGGAGCACTATCTGAGGTACTGAGGGTGCACTTTCTGAGGTGTTGAGTAAGCACTGTCTGAGGTATTGAGGGAGCACTTTCTGAGGTATTTAGGGAGAACTATCTGAGGTACTGAGGCAGAACTACTTGAGGTACTGAGCGAGCATCTTCTGAGGTATTAAGTGAGCACTATCTGAGGCATTGAGGGAGCAATGTCCGTGGTACTGAGGGAGCACTTGCTGAGGAATTGAGGGAGCACTTTCTGAGGTACTGAGCGAGAACTATCTGAGGTTCTGAGGGAGTACTATCTGAGGTACTGAGGGAGCACTTTCTGAGGTACTGCGGGAGCACTTTCAGAGGTATTGAGGGAGACCTATCTGAGGTATTGAGGGAGCACTATCTGAGGTATTGAGGGAGCACTATCTGAGGTATTGAGGGAGAACTATCTGAGGAATTGAGGGAGCAATTTCAGAGGTTTTGAAGGAGAGCTATCTAACGTATTGTGGGAGAACTATCTTAGGTATTTAGAGAGCACTTTCAGAGGTATTGAGCGAGCACTGTCTGAGGTATTGATGGAGCACTTTCTGAGGTATTGAGGGAGCATTATCTGACATACGGAGGAAGCACTATGTGATGTACTGAGGGAGAACTATCTGAGCTATGGATGGAGCACTTTCTGAGGTATTGAGGGAGCACTTTCTGAGGTACTGAGGGGACACTTGCTGATGTATTAAGGGAGCACTTTCAGAGGTATTGAGGGAGAACTAACAGAGGTGTTGAGGGAGCACTTTCTGAGGTATGGAGGGAGCACCTTCTGAGGTAATGAGGAAGCACTATCTGAGGTATTGAGGGTGCACTACCTGAGGTACTGAGGGAGAACTATCTGAGGTATTGAAGGAGAACTATCTGAGGTACTGAGTGACCACTTTCTGAAGCATTGAGGGAGCACTTTCTGACGTATTGAGGGAGCACTAACTGAGGTGCTGAGGGAGCACTTTCTGAGGTACTGAGGGAGCACTTTCTGAGTTACTGATGGAACACTCTCTGAGGTATTGAGGGAGCACTTTCGAGGTATTGAGGGAGAACTACCTGAGGCATTGAGGGAGCACTTTCTGAGGTACTGAGGAAGCACTATCTGAGGTATTGAGGGAGCACCTTCTGAGGGACTGAGGAAGCACTATCTGAGGTACTGAGGAAGCACTTTCTGAGGTCCTGAGGGAGAACTACCTGAGGTACTGAGGGAGCACTTTCTGAAGTATTGAGGGAGCACTTTCTGAGGTATTGAGGGACCACTATCTGAGGTATTCAGGAAGCACTTTCTGAGGTATTGAGGGAGCACTTTCTGACGTATTGAGGGAGCACTATCTAAGGTACTGAGGGAGCACTTTCTGAGGTATTGAGAATGCACTTTCTGAGGTATTGAGGAAACACTTTCTGAGGTATTGAGGGAGCACTATCTGAGGTATTGAGGAAGCACTTTCTGAGGTATTGAGGAAGCATTTTCTGAGGTACTGAGGGAGCACTTTCTGAGGTACTGAGGGAGCACTTTCTGACGTATTGAGGGAGCACTATCTGAGGTAATGAGGGAGCACTTTCAGAGGTATTGAGGAAGCACTTTCTGAGGTATTGTGGGAACACAATCTGATGTATTGAGGAAGCATTTTATGAGGTATTGAGGGAGCAATTTCTGAGGTATTGAGGGAGCACTATCTGCGGTACTGAGGGAGATCTATCTGTGGTATTGATGGAGCACTTTCTGAGGTATTGAGGCAGCACTTTCTGAGGTATTGAGGGACCACTATCTGAGGTATTCAGGAAGCACTTTCTGAGGTATTGAGGGAGCACTTTCTGAGGTATGTAGGGAGCACCTTCTGAGGTAATGAGGAAGCACTATCTGAGGTATTGAGGGAGCACTACCTGAGGTACTGAGGGAGAACTATCTGAGGTATTGAAGGAGAACTATCTGAGGTACTGAGTGACCACTTTCTGAAGCATTGAGGGAGCACTTTCTGACGTATTGAGGGAGCACTAACTGAGGTGCTGAGGGAGCACTTTCTGAGGTACTGAGGGAGCACTTTCTGAGGTACTGATGGAACACTCTCTGAGGTATTGAGGGAGCACTTTCGAGGTATTGAGGGAGAACTACCTGAAGCATTGAGGGAGCACTTTCTGAGGTACTGAGGAAGCACTATCTGAGGTATTGAGGGAGCACCTTCTGAGGGACTGAGGAAGCACTATCTGAGGTACTGAGGAAGCACTTTCTGAGGTCCTGAGGGAGAACTACCTGAGGTACTGAGGGAGCACTTTCTGAAGTATTGAGGGAGCACTTTCTGAGGTATTGAGGGACCACTATCTGAGGTATTCAGGAAGCACTTTCTGAGGTATTGAGGTAGCACTTTCTGACGTATTGAGGGAGCACTATCTGAGGTACTGAGGGAGCACTTTCTGAGGTATTGAGAAAGCACTTTCTGAGGTATTGAGGAAACACTTTCTGAGGTATTGAGGGAGCACTATCTGAGGTATTGAGGAAGCACTTTCTGAGGTATTGAGGAAGCACTTTCTGAGGTACTGAGGGAGCACTTTCTGAGGTACTGAGGGAGCACTTTCTGACGTATTGAGGGAGCACTATCTGAGGTAATGAGGGAGCAACTTCAGAGGTATTGAGGAAGCACTTTCTGAGGCATTGTGGGAACAGAATCTGATGTATTGAGGAAGCATTTTATGAGGTATTGAGGGAGCAATTTCTGAGGTATTGAGGGAGCACTATCTGCGGTACTGAGGGAGATCTATCTGTGGTCTTGATGGAGCACATTCTGAGGTATTGAGGCAGCACTTTCTGAGGTATTGAGGGACCACTATCTGAGGTATTCAGGAAGCACTTTCTGAGGTATTGAGGGAGCACTTTCTGACGTATTGAGGAAGCACTTTCTGAGGTATTGAGGAAGCACTTTCTGAGGTACTGAGGGAGCACTTTCGGAGGTATTGAGGGAGCCCTATCTGAAGTATTGAGAGAGCAAGACCTGAGGTATTGAGGAAGCACACTCTGAGGTACTGAGGGAGAACTTTCTGAGGTATTGATGGAGCACTTTCTGAGGTAATGAGGGAGCACTATCTGAGGTACTGAGGGAACAAAATCTGATGTATTGAGGGAGAACTAAATGAGGTATTGAAGGAGCACTATCTAAGGTATTGAGGGAGAACTATCTGAGGTACTGAGGAGACACTTTCTGAGGTATTGAGGGAGCACTATCTGACGTACTGAGGAAGCACTATCAGAGATACTGATGGAGAACGATCTGAGGTATTGATGGAGCACTTGCTGTGGTATTGAGGGAGCACTTTCTGAGGTTCTGATGGAACACTCTCTGAGGTATTGAGGGAGCACTTTCGAGGTATTGAGGGTGAACTCCCTGAGGTATTGAGGGAGCACTTTCTGAGGTACTGAGGAAGCACTATCTGAGGTACTGAGGAAGCACTTTCTGAAGTATTGAGGGAGCACTTTCTGAGGTATTGAGGGACCACTATCTGAGGTATTGAGGAAGCACTTCCTGACGTATTGAGGGAGCAGTTTCTGAGGTATTGAAGGAGCACAATCTGAGGTACTGAGGGAGCACTTTCTGAGGTATTGAGGAAGCACTTTCTGAGGTATTGTGGAAGCACTTTCTGAGGTATTGAGGGAGCACTATCTGAGGTATTGAGGAAGCACTTTCTGAGGTATTGAGGAAGCACTTTCTGAGGTATTGAGGAAGCACTTTCTGAGGTACTGAGGGAGCACTTTCTTAGGTATTGAGGGAGCCCTATCTGAGGTACTGAGGGAGCAAGTCCTGAGGTATTGAGGAAGCACACTCTGAGGTACTGAGGGAGAACGTTCTGAGGTATTGATGGAGCACTTTCTGAGGTAATGAGGGAGCACTATCTGAGGTACTGAGGGAACACAATCTGATGTATTGAGGAAGCACTTTATGAGCTAATGAGGGGGCACTTTCTGAGGTATTGAGGGAACACTATCTGAGGTACTGAGGGTGCACTTTCTGAGGTGTTGAGTAAGCACTTTCTGAGGTATTGAGGGAGCACTTTCTGAGGTATTTAGGGAGAACTATCTGAGGTACTGAGGCAGAACTACCTGAGGTACTGAGCGAGCAGTTTCTGAGGTATTAAGGGAGCACTATCTGAGGCATTGAGGGAGCAATGTCTGTGGTACTGAGGGAGCACTTGCTGAGGTATTTAGGGAGCACTTTCTGAGGTACTGAGCGAGAAATATCTGAGGTTCTGAGGGAGTACTATCTGAGGTACTGAGGGAGCACTTTCTGAGGTATTGAGGGAGCACTTTCTGAGGTACTGCGGGAGCACTTTCAGAGGTATTGATGGTGTACTATCTGAGGTATTGAGGGAGCATTATCTGAGGTATTGAGGGAGCACTATCTGAGGTATTGAGGAAGCACTTTCTGAGGTATTGAGGGAGCACTATCTGAGGTATTGAGGGAGCACTATCTGAGGTACTGAGGGAGCACTTTCCGAGGTATTGAGAAAGCACTTTCTGAGGTATTGAGGGAGCACTTTATGAGGTATTGAGGGAGCACTTTCTGAGGTATTGAGGGAGCACTACCTGAGGTACTGAGGGAGAACTATCTGTGGTATTGATGGAGCACTTTCTGAGGTATTGAGGAAGCACTTTCTGAGGTACTGAGGGAGCACTTTCTGAGGTATTGAGGGAGCACTTTCTGAGGTACTGAGGGAACAAGTTTTGAGATATTGAGGAAGCACTCTCTGAGGTACTGAGGGAGAACTATCTGAGGTACTGAGGGAGAACTATCTGAGGTACTGAGGGAAAACTATCTGAGGTAATGAGGGAGCAGTTTCTGAGGTATTGAGGGAGCACTTTCTGACGTACTGAGGAAGCACTAGCTGAAGTTCTGAGTGAGTACTATCTGAGGTACTGAGGGATCACTTTCTGAGGTATTGAGGGAGGACTTTCTGAGGTACTGCGAGAGTACTATCTGAGGTATTGAGGGAGAACTATCTGAGGTATTGTGGGAGCATTATCTGAGGCATTGAGGGAGAATTTCTGAGGTGTTGAAGGAGCACTTTCAGAGGTATTGAGGGAGAACTATCTGAGGTATTGAAGGAGCACTATCTGAGGTATTGAGGGAGAACTATCTGAGGTATTGAGGAGCACTATCTGAGGTATTGAGGGAGAACTATCTGAGGTATTGAGCGAGCACTTTCAGAGTTTTTGAGGGAGAACATTCTGAGGTATTGAAGGAGAACTATCTTAGGTATTGAGGGAGCCCTCTCTGAGGTATTGATGGAGCACTTTCTGAGGTATTGAGCTGGCACTTTCTGAGGTACTGAGGGGACACTTTCTGTGGCATTGAGGGAGCACTATCTGACGTACTGAGGAAGCACTATCAGAGATACAGATGGAGAACTATCTGAGGTATTGATGGAGCACTTGCTGAGGTATTGAGGGAGCACTTTCTGAGGTATTGAGGAAGCACTTTCTGAGGTATTGTGGAAGCACTTTCTGAGGTATTGAGGGAGCACTATCTGAGGTATTGAGGAAGCACTTTCTGAGGTATTGAGGAAGCACTTTCTGAGGTACTGAGGGAGCACTTTCTGAGGTATTGAGGGAGCCCTATCTGAGGTAATGAGGGAGCACTATCTGAGGTACTGAGGGAACAAAATCTGATGCATTGAGGGAGAACTAAATGAGGTATTGAAGGAGCACAATCTGAGGTATTGAGGGAGAACTATCTGAGGTATTGAGCGAGCACTTTCAGAGTTTTTGAGGGAGAACATTCTGAGGTATTGAAGGAGAACTATCTTAGGTATTGAGGGAGCCCTCTCTGAGGTATTGATGGAGCACTTTCTGAGGTACTGAGGGAGCACTTTCTGAGGTATTGAAGAAGCAAGTCCTGAGATATTGAGGAAGCACCCTGAGGTACTGAGGGAGAACTTTCTGAGGTATTGATGGAGCACTTTCTGAGGTAATGAGGGAACACTATCTGAGGTACTGAGGGAACTAAATCTGATGTATTGAGGGAGAACTAAATGAGGTATTGAAGGAGCACTATCTGAGGTATTGAGGGAGAACTATCTGAGGTATTGAGGAGCACTATCTGAGGTATTGAGGGGGAACTATCTGAGGTATTGAGCGAGTACTTTCAGAATTTTTGAGGGAGAACATTCTGAGGTATTGAAGGAGAACTATCTTAGGTATTGAGGGAGCCCTCTCTGAGGTATTGATGGAGCACTTTCTGAGGTATTGAGCTAGCACTTTCTGAGGTACTGAGGGAACACTTTCTGAGGCATTGAGGGAGCACTATCTGACGTACTGAGGAAGCACTATCAGAGATACAGATGGAGAACTATCAGAGGTATTGATGGAGCACTTGCTGAGGTATTGAGGGAGCACTTTCTGAGGTTCTGATGGAACACTCTCTGATGTATTGAGGGAGCACTTTCGAGGTATTGAGGGAGAACTACCTGAGGTATTCAGGGAGCACTTTCTGAGGTACTGAGGAAGCACTATCTGAGGTACTGAGGGAGCACATTCTGAAGTATTGAGGGAGCACTTTCTGAGGTATTGAGGAAGCACTTTCTGACGTATTGAGGGAGCAGTTTCTGAGGTATTGAGGGAGCACTATCTGAGGTACTGAGGGAGCACTTTCTGAGGTATTGAGGAAGCACTTTCTGAGGTATTGTGGAAGCACTTTCTGAGGTATTGAGGGAGCACTATCTGAGGTATTGAGGGAACACTATCTGAGGTATTAAGGAAGCACTTTCTGAGGTACTGAGGACGCACTTTCTGAGGTATTGAGGGAGCCCTATCTGAGGTATTGAGGGAGCAAGTCCTGAGGTATTGAGGAAGCACACTCTGAGGTACTGAGGGAGAACTTTCTGAGGTATTGATGGAGCACTTTCTGAGGTAATGAGGGAGCACTATCTGAGGTACTGAGGGAACAAAATCTGATGTATTGAGGGGAAACTAAATGAGGTATTGAAGGAGCACTATCTGAGGTATTGAGGGAGAACTATCTGAGGTATTGAGGAGCACTATCTGAGGTATTGATGGAGCACTTTCTGAGGTATTGAGCTAGCACTTTCTGAGGTACTGAGGGGACACTTTCTGAGGTATTGAGGGAGCACTATCTGACGTACTGAGGAAGGACTATCAGAGATACTGATGGAGAACTATCTGAGGTATTGATGGAGCACTTGCTGAGGTATTTAGGGAGCACTTTCTGAGGTTCTGATGGAACACTCTCTGAGGTATTGAGGCAGCACTTTCGAGGTATTGAGGGAGAAGTACCTGAGGTATTGAGGGAGCACTTTCTGAGGTACTGAGGAAGCACTATCTGAGGTACTGAGGGAGCAGTTTCTGAAGTATTGAGGGAGCACTTTCTGAGGTATTGAGGAAGCACTTTCTGACGTATTGAGGGAGCAGTTTCTGAGGTATTGAGGGAGCACTATCTGAGGTACTGAGGGAGCACTTTCTGAGGTATTGAGGAAGCACTTTCTGAGGTATTGTGGAAGCACTTTCTGAGGTACTGAGGGAGCTCTTTCTGAGGTATTGAGGGAGCCCTATCTGAGGTATTGAGGGAGCAAGTCCTGAGGTATTGAGGAAGCACACTCTGAGGTACTGAGGGAGAACTTTCTGAGGTATTGATGGAGCACTTTCTGAGGTAATGAGGGAGCACTATCTGAGGTACTGAGGGAACAAAATCTGATGTATTGAGGAAGCACTTTATGAAGTATTGAGGGAGCAGTTTCTGAGGTATTGAGGGAACACTATCTGAGGTACTGAGGGTGCACTTTCTGAGGTGTTGAGTAAGCACTGTCTGAGGTATTGAGGGAGCACCTTCTGAGGTATTTAGTGAGAACTATCTGAGGTACTGAGCGAGCAGTTTCTGAGGTATTAAGGGAGCACTATCTGAGGCATTGAGGGAGCAATGTCCGTGGTACTGAGGGAGCACTTGCTGAGGTATTGATGGAGCACTTTCTGAGGTACTGAGCGAGAACTATCTGAGGTTCTGAGGGAGTACTATCTGAGCTACTGAGGGAGCACTTTCTGAGGTATTGAGGGAGCGATTTCTGAGGTACTGCGGGAGCACTTTCTGAGGTATTGAGGGAGAACTATCTGAGGTATTGAGGGAGCACTATCTGAGGTATTGAGGGAGCACTATCTGAGGTATTGAGGGAGAACTATCTGAGGTATTGAGGGAGCAATTTCAGAGGTTTTGAAGGAGAACTATCTAACGTATTGTGGGAGAACTATCTTAGGTATTTAGGGAGCACTTTCAGAGGTATTGAGCGAGCACTGTCTGAGGTATTCATGGAGCACTTTCTGAGGTATTGAGGGAACATTATCTGACGTACGGAAGAAGCACTATGTGAGGTACTGAGGGAGCACTTTCTGACGTATTGAGGGAGCACTTTCTGTGGTACTGAGGGAGCACTTTCTGAGGTATGGAGGGAGCACCTTCTGAGGTACTGAGGAAGCTCTGAGGTATTGAGGGAGCACTACCTGAGGTACTGAGGGAGAACTATCTGAGGTCCTGAAGGAGAACTATCTGAGGTACTGAGTGACCACTTTCTGAAGTATTGAGGGAGCACTTTCTGACGTATTGAGGGAGCACTATCTGAGGCACTGAGGGAGCACTTTCTGAGGTACTGAGGGAGCACTTTCTGAGGTACTGATGGAACACACTCTGAGGTATTGAGGGAGCACTATCTGAGGTACTGAGGGAGAACTATCTGTGGTATTGATGGAACACTTTCTGAGGTATTGAGGAAGCACTTTCTGAGGTACTGAGGGAGCACTTTCTGAGGTATTGAGGGAGCACTTTCTGAGGTACTGAGGGAACAAGTTCTGAGATATTGAGGAAGCACTCTCTGAGGTACTGAGGGAGAACTATCTGAGGTACTGAGGGAGCACTTTCTGAGGTATTAAGGGAGCACTATCTGAGGCATTGAGGGAGCAATATCTGAGGTTCTGAGAGAGAACTTTCTGAGGAATTTAGGGAGCACTTTCTGAGGTACTGAGGGAGAACTATCTGAGGTACTGAGGGAGAACTATCTGAGGTACTGAGGGAAAACTATCTGAGGTAATGAGGGAGCAGTTTCAGAGGTATTGAGGGAGCACTTTCTGACGTACTGAGGAAGCAATAGCTAAGGTTCTGAGTGAGTACTATTTGAGGTACTGAGGGATCTCTTTCTGAGGTATTGAGGGAGCACTTTCTGAGGTACTGCGAGAGCACTATCTGACATATTGACGGAGAACCATCTGAGGTATTGTGGGAGCACTATCTGATGCATTGAGGGAGTATTTCTGAGGTATTGAGGGAGCACTTTCAGAGGTATTGAGGGAGAACTATCTGAGGTATTGAAGGAGCACTATCTGAGGTATTGAGGGAGAACTATCTGAGGTATTGAGGAGCACTATCTGAGGTATTGAGGGAGAACTATCTGAGGTATTGAGCGAGCACTTTCAGAGTTTTTGAGAGAGAACATTCTGAGGTATTGAAGGAGAACTATCTTAGGTATTGAGGGAGCCCTCTCTGAGGTACTGAGGGGACACTTTCTGAGGTATTGAGGGAGCACTATCTGACGTACTGAGGAAGCACTATCAGAGATACTGATGGAGAAATATCTGAGGTATTGATGGAGCACTTGCTGAGGTATTGAGGGAGCACTTTCTGAGGTTCTGATGGAACACTCTCTGAGGTATTGAGGGAGCACTTTCGAGGTATTGAGGGAGAACTTCTTGAGGTATTCAGGGAGCACTTTCTGAGGTACTGAGGAAGCCCTTTCTGAGGTACTGAGGGAGCACTTTATGAGGTATTGAGGGAGCACTTTCTGAGGTATTGAGGGACCACTATCAGAGGTATTGAGGAAGCACTATCTGAGGTACTGAGGGAGCACTTTCTGAGGTATTGAGGAAGCACTTTCTGAGGTATTGTGGAAGCACTTTCTGAGGTATTGAGGGAGTACTATCTGAGGTATTGAGGAAGCACTTTCTGAGGTATTGAGGGAGCACTTTCTGAGGTACTGAGGGGACACTTTCTGAGGTATTAAGGGAGCACTTTCAGAGGAATTGAGGGAGAACTATCAGAGGTATTGAGGGAGCACTTTCTGAGGTATGGAGGGAGCATCTTCTGAGGTACTGAGGAAGCACTATCTGAGGTATTGAGGGAGCACTACCTGAGGTACTGAGGGAGAACTATCTGAGGTACTGAAGGAGAACTATCTGAGGTACTGAGTGACCACTTTCTGAAGCATTGAGGGAGCACTTTCTGACGTATTGAGGGAGCACTATCTGAGGTACTGAGGGAGCACTATCTGAGGTACTGAGGGAGCACTTTCTGAGGTACTGATGGAACACTCTCTGAGGTATTGAGGGAGCACTTTCGAGGTATTGAGGGAGAACTACCTGAGGTATTGAGGGAGCACTTTCTGAGGTACTGAGGAAGTACTATCTGAGGTATTGAGGGAGCACCTTCTGAGGTACTGAGGAAGCACTATCTGATGTACTGAGGAAGCACTTTCTGAGGTCCTGAGGGAGAACTATCTGAGGGACTGAGGGAGCACTTTCTGAAGTATTGAGGGAGCACTTTCTGACATATTGAGCGACCACTATCTGAGGGACTGAGGGAGCACTATCTGAGGTATTGAGGAAGCACTTTCTGAGGTATTGAGGAAGCACTTTCTGAGGTATTGAGGGAGCAATTTCTGAGGTATTGAGGGAGCACTATCTGCGGAACTGAGGGAGATCTATCTGTGGTATTGATGGAGCACTTTCTGAGGTATTGAGGAAGCACTTTCTGAGGTACTGAGGGAGCACTTTCTGAGGTATTGAGGGAGCACTTTCTGAGGTACTGAGGGAATAAGTTCTGAGGTATTGAGGAAGCACTGTCTGAGGTACTGAGGTAGAACTCTCTGAGGTACTGAGGGAGAACTATCTGAGGTACTGAGGGAGCACTTTCTGAGGTATTTAGGGAACACTTTCTGAGGTACTGAGTGAGAACTATCTGAGGTACTGAGGGAGAATTATCTGAGGTACTGAGGGAGCAGTTTCTGAGGTATTGAGGGAGCACTTTCTGACGTACTGAGGAAGCACTAGCTGAGGTTCTGAGTGAGTACTATCTGAGGTACTGAGGGATCACTTTCTGAGGTATTGAGGGAGCACTTTCTGAGGTATTGAGGGAGCACTTTCTGAGGTACTTTTAGAGCACTCTCTGAGGTATTGAGGGAGAACTATCAGAGGTATTGAGGGAGCACTTTCAGAGGTATTGAGGAAGAACTATCTGAGGCATTGAGGGAGCACTTTCTGACGTACTGCGAGAGCACTATCTGAGGTATTGAGGGAGAACTACCTGAAGTATTAAGGAAGCACACTCTGAGGTACTGAGGGAGAACTATCTGAGTTATTGATGGAGCACTTTCTGAATTATTGAGGTAGCACTATCTGAGGTACTGAGGGAGCACTTTCTGAGGTATTGAGGAAGCACTTTCTGAGGTATTGGGGGAACACTTTCTGAGGTACTGAGGGTGCACTTTCTGAGCTATTGAGGAAGCACTTTCTGAGGTATTGAGGGAACACAATCTGATGTATTGAGGAAGCACTTTCTGAGGTATTGAGGGAGCACTTTCTGAGGTATTTAGGGAGAACTATCTGAGGTACTGAGGCAGAACTACCTGAGGTACTGAGGGAGCAGTTTCTGGGGTATTAAGGGAGCACTATCTGAGGCATTGAGGGAGCAATGTCTGAGGTACTGAGGGAGCACTTGCTGAGGTATTGAGGGAGCACTTTCTGAGGTACTGAGCGAGAACTATCTGAGGTTCTGAGGGAGTACTATCTGAGGTACTGCGGGAGCACTTTCAGAGGTATTGAGGGAGAACTATCTGAGGTATTGAGGGAGCACTATCTGAGGTATTGAGGGAAAACTATCCGAGGTATTGAGGGAGCAATTTCAGAGGTTATGAGGGAGAACTATCTGACGTGTTGTGGGAGAACTATCTTAGGTATTTAGGGAGCACTTTCAGAGTTATTGAGCGAGCACTGTCTGAGGTATTGATGGAGCACTTTCTGAGGTATTGAGAGAGCACGTTCTGTGGTACTGAGGGGCACTTTCTGAGGTATTAAGGGAGCACTTTCAGAGGTATTGAGGGAGAACTATCAGAGGTATTGAGGGAGCACTTTCTGAGGTATGGAGAGAGCACCTTCTGAGGTACTGAGGAAGCACTATCTGAGGTATTGAGGGAGCACTACCTGAGGTACTGAGGGAGAAATATCTGAGGTGCTGAGGGAGAACTATCTGAGGTACTGAGTGACCACTTTCTGAAGTATTGAGGGAGCACTTTCTGAGGTACTGAGGGAGTACTATCTTTGGTCCTGAGGGAGAATTATCTGAGGTACTGAGGGAGCACTTTCTGAGGTATTGAGGGAGAAGTATCTGAGGTACTGAGGGAGCACTTTCTGAGTTATTGAGGGAGCACCATTTAAGGTACTGAGGGAGAACTATCTGAGGTTGTGAGGGAGCACTATCTGAGGAATTGAGGAAGCATTTCCTGAGGTATTGAGGGAGCACTTTCTGACGTACTGAGGGAGTACTTCCTGAAGTATTGAGGGGACACTTTCTGAGGTATTGAGGGAGCACTATCTGACGTATTCAGGGAGCACTATTTGAGGTATTGAGTGAGCACCTTCTGAGGTATTGAAGAAGCACTTTCTCAGGTATTGAGGGAACACTATCTGATGTGTTGAGGAAGCACTTTCTGAGGTATTGAGGGAGCACTATCTGAGGTACTGCGTGAGCACTTTGAGGTATTGAGGAAGCACTTTCTGAGGTATTGAGGGAACACAATCTGATGTATTGAGGAAGCACTTTATGAGGTATTGAGGGAGAAATTTCTGAGGTATTGAGGGAGCACTATCTGCGGTACTGAGGGAGATCTATCTGTGGTATTGATGGAGCACTTTCTGAGGTATTGAGGAAGCACTTTCTGAGGTACTGAGGGAGCACTTTCTGAGGTATTGAGGGAGCACTTTCTGAGGTACTGAGGGAACAAGTTCTGAGGTATTGAGGAAGCACTCTCTGAGGTACTGAGGAAGAACTCTCTGAGGTACGGAGGGAGCACTTTCTGAGGTATTAAGGGAGCACTATCTGAGGCATTGAGGGATCAATATCTGAGGTACTGAGGGAGCACTTTCTGTGGTATTAAGGGAGCACTATCTGAGGCACTGAGGGATCAATATCCGAGGTACTGAGGGAGCACTTTCTGAGGTATTTAGGGAACACTTTCTGAGGTACTGAGTGAGAACTATCTGAGGTACTGAGGGAGAATTATCTGAGGTACTGAGGGAGCAGTTTCTGAGGTATTGAGGGAGCACTTGCTGACGTACTGAGGAAGCACTAGCTGAGGTTCTGAGTGAGTACTATCTGAGGTACTGAGGGATCACTTTCTGAGGTATTAAGGGAGCACTTTCTGAGGTACTGCGAGAGCACTCTCTGAGGTATTGAGGGAGAATTATCTAAGGTATTGAGGGAGCACGTTCAGAGGTATTGAGGGAGAACTATCTGAGGTATTGAAGGAGCACTTTCTGAGGTTCTGCGAGAGCACTATCTGAGGTATTGAGGGAGAACTACCTGAAGTATTGTGGAAGCACACTCTGAGGTACTGAGGGAGAACTATCTGAGGTATTCATGGAGCACTTTCTGAATTATTGAGGTAGCACTATCTGAGGTACTGAGGGAGCACTTTCTGAGGTATTGAGGAAGCACTTTCTGAGGTATTGAGGGAACACAATCTGATGTATTGAGGAAGCACTTTATGAGGTATTGAGGGAGCAATTTCTGAGGTATTGAGGGAGCACTATCTGCGGTACTGAGTGAGAACTATCTGTGGTATTGATGGAGCACTTTCTGAGGTATTGAGGAAGCACTTTCTGAGGTACTGAGGGAGCACTTTCTGAGGTATTGAGGGAGCACTTTCTGAGGTACTGAGGGAACAATTTCTGAGGTATTGAGGAAGCACTCTCTGAGGTACTGAGGGAGAACTCTCTGAGGTACTGAGGTAGAACTATCTGAGGTACTGAGGGAGCACTTTCTGAGGTATTAAGGGAGCACTATCTGAGGCATTGAGGGATCAATATCTGAGGTACTGAGGGAGCACTTTCTGAGGTATTTAGGGAACACTTTGTGGTACTGAGTGAGAACTATCTGAGGTACTGAGGGAGAACTATCTGAGGTACTGAGGGAGCAGTTTCTGAGGTATTGAGGGAGCACTTTCTGACGTACTGAGGAAGCACTATCTGAGGTTCTGAGTGAGTACTATCTGAGGTACTGAGGGAGAACTATCTGAGGTACTGAGGGAGCACTTTCTGAGGTATTTAGGGAACACTTTCTGAGGTACTGAGTGAGAACTATCTGAGGTATTGAAGGAGAACTATCTTAGGTATTGAGGGAGCCCTCTCTGAGGTATTGATGGAGCACTTTCTGAGGTATTGAGGTAGCACTTTCAGAGGTACTGAGGGAGCACTTTCAGAGGTACTGAGGGAGCACTATCTGACGTACTGAGGAAGCACTATCAGAGGTACTGATGGAGAACTATCTGAGGTGTTGATGGAGCACTTTCTGAGGTATTGAGGGAGCACTTTCTGAGGTACTGATGGAACACTCTCTGAGGTTTTAAGGGAAAACTTTCGAGGTATTGAGGGAGAACTACCTGAGGTATTGAGGGAGCACTTTCTGAGGTACTGAGGAAGCACTATCTGAGGTATTCAGGGAGAACCTTCTGAGATACTGAGGAAGCACTATCTGAGGCACTGAGGGAGCACGTTTTGAGGTACTGAGGGAGAACTATCTGAGGTACTGAGGGACCACTTTCTGAAGTATTGAGGGAGCACTTTCTGAGGCATTGAGGGACCACTATCTGAAGTATTGAGGAAGCACTTTCTGACGTATTGAGGGAGCTCTTTCTGAGGTATTGAGGGAGCACTATCTGTGGTCCTGAGGGAGCACTTTCTGAGGTATTGAGGAAGCACTTTCTGAGGTATTGAGGGAACACTATCTGAGGTATTGAGGAAGCACTTTCTGAGGTACTGAGGAAGCACTTTCTGAGGTATTGAGGGAGGCCTATCTGAGGTACTGAGGGAGCCAGTTCTGTGGTATTGAAGAAGCACACTCTGAGGTACTGAGGGAGAACTATCTGAGGTATTGAGGGAGCACTTTCTGAGGTATTGAGGGAGCACTATCTGAGGTACTGAGGGGCACTATATGAGCTATTGAGGAAGCACTTTCTGAGGTATTGAGGGAACACAATCTGATGTATTGAGGAAGCACTTTCTGAGGTATTGAGGGAGCACTATCTGAGGTACTGAGGGTGCACTGTCTGAGCTATTGAGGAAGCACTTTCTGAGGTATTGAGGGAACACAATCTGATGTATTGAGGAAGCACTTTCTGAGGTATTGAGGGAGCACTTTCTGAGGTATTTAGGGAGAACTATCTGAGGTACTGAGGCAGAACTACCTGAGGTACTGAGGGAGCAGTTTCTGGCTATTAAGGGAGCACTATCTGAGGCATTGAGGGAGCAATGTCTGAGGTACTGAGGGAGCACTTGCTGAGGTATTGAGGGAGCACTTTCTGAGGTACTGCGGGAGCACTTTCAGAGGTATTGAGGGAAAACTATCTGAGGTATTGAGGGAGCACTTTATGAGGTATTGAGGGAGCACTATCTGAGGTATTGAGGGAAAACTATCTGAGGTATTGAGGGAGCAATTTCAGAGGTTATGAGGGAGAACTATCTGACGTGTTGTGGGAGAACTATCTTAGGTATTTAGGGAGCACTTTCAGAGTTATTGAGCGAGCATTGTCTGAGGTATTGATGGAGCAGTTTCTGAGGTATTGAGGGAGCACTATCTGAGGTACTGAGGGAACAAGTTCTGAGGTATTGAGGAAGCACTCTCTGAGGTACTGAGGAAGAACTCTCTGAGGTACGGAGGGAGCACTTTCTGAGGTATTAAGGGAGCACTATCTGAGGCATTGAGGGATCAATATCTGAGGTACTGAGGGAGCACTTTCTGTGGTATTAAGGGAGCACTATCTGAGGCACTGAGGGATCAATATCCGAGGTACTGAGGGAGCACTTTCTGAGGTATTTAGGGAACACTTTCTGAGGTACTGAGTGAGAACTATCTGAGGTACTGAGGGAGAATTATCTGAGGTACTGAGGGAGCAGTTTCTGAGGTATTGAGGGAGCACTTGCTGACGTACTGAGGAAGCACTAGCTGAGGTTCTGAGTGAGTACTATCTGAGGTACTGAGGGATCACTTTCTGAGGTATTAAGGGAGCACTTTCTGAGGTACTGCGAGAGCACTCTCTGAGGTATTGAGGGAGAATTATCTAAGGTATTGAGGGAGCACGTTCAGAGGTATTGAGGGAGAACTATCTGAGGTATTGAAGGAGCACTTTCTGAGGTTCTGCGAGAGCACTATCTGAGGTATTGAGGGAGAACTACCTGAAGTATTGTGGAAGCACACTCTGAGGTACTGAGGGAGAACTATCTGAGGTATTCATGGAGCACTTTCTGAATTATTGAGGTAGCACTATCTGAGGTACTGAGGGAGCACTTTCTGAGGTATTGAGGAAGCACTTTCTGAGGTATTGAGGGAACACAATCTGATGTATTGAGGAAGCACTTTATGAGGTATTGAGGGAGCAATTTCTGAGGTATTGAGGGAGCACTATCTGCGGTACTGAGGGAGAACTATCTGTGGTATTGATGGAGCACTTTCTGAGGTATTGAGGAAGCACTTTCTGAGGTACTGAGGGAGCACTTTCTGAGGTATTGAGGGAGCACTTTCTGAGGTACTGAGGGAACAATTTCTGAGGTATTGAGGAAGCACTCTCTGAGGTACTGAGGGAGAACTCTCTGAGGTACTGAGGTAGAACTATCTGAGGTACTGAGGGAGCACTTTCTGAGGTATTAAGGGAGCACTATCTGAGGCATTGAGGGATCAATATCTGAGGTACTGAGGGAGCACTTTCTGAGGTATTTAGGGAACACTTTGAGGTACTGAGTGAGAACTATCTGAGGTACTGAGGGAGAACTATCTGAGGTACTGAGGGAGCAGTTTCTGAGGTATTGAGGGAGCACTTTCTGACGTACTGAGGAAGCACTATCTGAGGTTCTGAGTGAGTACTATCTGAGGTACTGAGGGAGAACTATCTGAGGTACTGAGGGAGCACTTTCTGAGGTATTTAGGGAACACTTTCTGAGGTACTGAGTGAGAACTATCTGAAGTATTGAAGGAGAACTATCTTAGGTATTGAGGGAGCCCTCTCTGAGGTATTGATGGAGCACTTTCTGAGGTATTGAGGTAGCACTTTCAGAGGTACTAAGGGAGCACTTTCAGAGGTACTGAGGGAGCACTATCTGACGTACTGAGGAAGCACTATCAGAGGTACTGATGGAGAACTATCTGAGGTGTTGATGGAGCACTTTCCGAGGTATTGAGGGAGCACTTTCTGAGGTACTGATGGAACACTCTCTGAGGTTTTAAGGGAAAACTTTCGAGGTATTGAGGGAGAACTACCTGAGGTATTGAGGGAGCACTTTCTGAGGTACTGAGGAAGCACTATCTGAGGTATTCAGGGAGCACCTTCTGAGATACTGAGGAAGCACTATCTGAGGCACTGAGGGAGCACGTTTTGAGGTACTGAGGGAGAACTATCTGAGGTACTGAGGGACCACTTTCTGAAGTATTGAGGGAGCACTTTCTGAGGCATTGAGGGACCACTATCTGAAGTATTGAGGAAGCACTTTCTGACGTATTGAGGGAGCTCTTTCTGAGGTATTGAGGGAGCACTATCTGTGGTCCTGTGGGAGCACTTTCTGAGGTATTGAGGAAGCACTTTCTGAGGTATTGAGGGAACACTATCTGAGGTATTGAGGAAGCACTTTCTGAGGTACTGAGGAAGCACTTTCTGAGGTATTGAGGGAGGCCTATCTGAGGTACTGAGGGAGCCAGTTCTGTGGTATTGAAGAAGCACACTCTGAGGTACTGAGGGAGAACTATCTGAGGTATTGAGGGAGCACTTTCTGAGGTATTGAGGGAGCACTATCTGAGGTACTGAGGGGCACTATATGAGCTATTGAGGAAGCACTTTCTGAGGTATTGAGGGAACACAATCTGATGTATTGAGGAAGCACTTTCTGAGGTATTGAGGGAGCACTATCTGAGGTACTGAGGGTGCACTGTCTGAGCTATTGAGGAAGCACTTTCTGAGGTATTGAGGGAACACAATCTGATGTATTGAGGAAGCACTTTCTGAGGTATTGAGGGAGCACTTTCTGAGGTATTTAGGGAGAACTATCTGAGGTACTGAGGCAGAACTACCTGAGGTACTGAGGGAGCAGTTTCTGGCTATTAAGGGAGCACTATCTGAGGCATTGAGGGAGCAATGTCTGAGGTACTGAGGGAGCACTTGCTGAGGTATTGAGGGAGCACTTTCTGAGGTACTGCGGGAGCACTTTCAGAGGTATTGAGGGAAAACTATCTGAGGTATTGAGGGAGCACTATCTGAGGTATTGAGGGAGCACTATCTGAGGTATTGAGGGAAAACTATCTGAGGTATTGAGGGAGCAATTTCAGAGGTTATGAGGGAGAACTATCTGACGTGTTGTGGGAGAACTATCTTAGGTATTTAGAGAGCACTTTCAGAGTTATTGAGCGAGCATTGTCTGAGGTATTGATGGAGCAGTTTCTGAGGTATTGAGGGAGCACTTTCTGTGGTACTGACGGGCACTTTCTGAGGTATTAAGGGAGCACTTTCAGAGGTATTGAGGGAGAACTATCAGAGGTATTGAGGGAGCACTTTCTGAGGTATGGAGGGAGCACCTTCTGAGGTACTGAGGAAGCACTATCTGAGGTATTGAGGGAGCACTTTCTGAGGTACTGAGGGAGTACTATCTTAGGTCCTGAGGGAGAATTATCTGAGGTACTGAGGGAGCACTTTCTGAGGTATTGAGGGAGAAGTATCTGAGGTACTGAGGGAGCACTTTCTGAGTTATTGAGGGAGCACCATCTGAGGTACTGAGGGAGAACTATCTGAGGTTGTGAGGGAGCACTTTCTGAGGTATTGAGGAAGCACTTTCTGAGTTATTGAGGGAGCACTATCTGAGGTATTGAGGAAGCATTTCCTGAGGTATTGAGGGAGCACTTTCTGAGGTACTGAGGGAGCACTTCCTGACGTATTGAAGAAGCACTTTCTGAGGTATTGAGGGAACACTATCTGATGTATTGAGGAAGCACTTTCTGAGGTATTGAGGGAGTACTATCTGAGGTACTGAGGGAGCACTTTATGAGGTATTGAGGAAGCACTTTCTGAGGTATTGAGGAAGCACTTTATGAGGTACTGAGGGAGCACTTTCTGAGGTATTGAGGGAGCACTTTCTGAGGTACTGAGGGAGCATTTTCTGAGGTTTTGAGGAAGCACTCTCTGAGGTACTGAGGGAGAACTATCTGAGTTAGAGAAACAGTCAGAGAGAGAGAGAGACAGTCTGTCCGTGTTTGTGTGTGTGAAAGAATGGATGCATTTGTATCTCTGTGTGTCTGTATATGTGTGCGTGAGAAAGAAAGTGCTTGTTCATGTGAGAGTGTGTGGCTGTGTGTGTGTTTGACGGTGTGTGTGTCTCTGTGTGCATGTGTGTGAGTGAAGGTGTGTGTGAGAGAGTGTGTATGTGTGTGTATGTGTGTGAGAGAGTGTGTCTGTGTGTGAGAGAATGTATCTATGTGTCTATGTTTGTGTGTATGTGTCTGTGTGTCTATGTGTGTGTATGACAGTTTGTCTTGTGTGCTAGAGAGTGTGTATGTGTGTGTGAGAGAGTGTGTGTTTGTGTGCATGTGTGTGAGAGTCTGTCTATGTGTATTTGATGGAGTGTGTGTCTGCGTGTGTGTGTGTGAGAGAGAGAGTGTAACTGTGTGTTTTTGTGTGTGTGAGAAAGAGTGTCTGTGTGTGTTTGAGGGATCGTGTGTCTGTCTGTGTGTATGTGTGTGAGAGAGAGTGTGTGTGTGAGAGACAGAGAGTGTGTGTGAGAGACAGTGTGTCTATGTGTGTTTCAGGGAGCGTGTGTCAGCGTGTGTATGTGTGTGTGAGAGAGTAATTGTGTGTTTATGTTTGTGTGTGAGAGAGTGTGTCTGTGTGTGTTTGAGGGATCGTGTGTCTGTCTGTGTGTATGTGTGTGAGAGAGTGTGTGTGTGAGAGACAGAGAGTGTGTGTGAGAGAGAGAGTGTGTCTATGTGCGTGAGAGTGAGTAGGAGTGTGAGAGAATAAGAATGTGTGTGTGGGAGTGTGTGTGTAAATGAGAGAGCGTGTGTGTATGTGTGTGTGAGAAAGAGTGTGTGTCTGTGTGAGAGAGAGTGTGTGTCTGTGTGTGCATGAGAGAGAGTGTCTGTGTGTGAGAGAGAGAGTGTTTCTGTGAGAGAGAGAGAGTGTGTCTGCATGTATGTGTGAGAGAGCGTGTCCATGTGTGTATTTGAGGGAGCGTATGTCTGTGCGTGTGTGTGTGAGAGAGAAAGTGTGTGCTTGTGTGTGTATGTGTGTGTGAGAGAATTGTGCCTGTGTGTATGTGTTTGTGAGAGTGTGTCTGTGTTTGTGTTTGAGGGAGTGTGTGTGTGTGTGTGTGTGTGTGTGTGTGTATGTAAATGAGCCAATCTTATTGGGTGCCCGTGAATATAAAATCCAGCTGCTGTTTCAGGTGAAATGGTCCTTGTGTCTCCAAAGACACAAAAGCTGTAAGAGTGACTTAACTGGGGGAAAGAGAGTGCTGTTCATTCCAGTGGGGATTCATCCAGTAAACCTTCCCCACACACTAACATCCCTCTGGCAATGCAGTGACTAGTCCTGCACACAGTGCCCCAGGTACAAACCAATGTAATGTCACCATAGCCTTACCAGAGCATGGGACAGCTCCTCATTACAGAGCGGTGTCTCGTGGGGATTAAAACAGAGGGTCACCATGGCCCGGCTGAGGGGAGAGGTTTGGAAGGAGAGTCCTTCAGAGTAACTCTAGCTAGTGTGTTAAGCTAACTGCCCAGCCAACTGAGCTAACCAACCTCACTCCAGGGACATGCCCTGTATAACCCAATCATAGCCAGCCTGCACCTCAATAGGAGCCAGGAGCAAGGCCATTCGGCCCCACCCTAACCCAGAAGGGAGAGCACGGGAAGCTGATGAAGGAAACAAGCCCCTCCCATCTGGCCATCTGAAATGGAGCTGGAGGACAGAGCACATCTGGCCTGCTGTTTGCTTCCCCGAGACTGGCCTGCTCCACCTTACAGTGAGAGACTGAGGGGAACCTCAAGGAGATTTCACTTCTCACTGAGAGGCTGTAACTCCAATCCAAATCAGGCTGGTTCCCTCCGAGACTCACGGAAGAAGGCAGCACTCTACAGATCAGGCCCTTGTGTAGTTATAACCTCCAGTGTGGGGGCCAAGAGCTGGGAGGTAGTGTTAAGAACATAAGACCATCCGAAATAGGAACAGGAGGAGACCATCCAGCCCCTCGAGCCTGCTCTGGTATTCAATAGGATCGTGAATGATTCAACAATCCATTTGGGAGCTGAAACTAGGACAATACAGAGACAGAGAATCAAATTATTCTGCCATGAGGAATCATCAGACGAAAGCACACACACACACGGACACACAGACACACACACAGACACACACACGGACACACAGACACACACACAGACACACACACAGACACACCCACAGACACACCCACACACACACACACAGACACACACACACGGACGCACACACACACGAACACACACACACACGGACACACACAGACACACACACAGACACACACACACAGACACAGACACAGACAGACACACAGACACACAGACACAGACACAGACAGACAGACAGACACAGACAGACAGACAGACAGACAGACACACACAGACACACACACACGCACAGACACACACACACACACACACACAGACACAGACACACACACAGACACACACACAGACACACACAGACACACAGACACACACACAGACACAGACACACACCCACACACACACAGACATACCCACACACACACAGACATACCCACACACACACACACACACACAGACATACCCACACACACACGCACACACACAGACACACAGACACAGACACACGCACACACACAGACACACAGACACAGACACACACAGACACACAGGCACACACACACAGACACACACACACAGACACACACACACAGACACAGACACACACACACAGACACACACACAAACACACAGACACACACACACACACAGACACACACACACACAGACACACACACAGACACACACTCACTTACACACACACACAGATACACACACACACACACACACATACCACGCACGCACACACACACAGACATACGCACACACATACACACACACACATACACACACAGACTCACACAGACTCACACAGTCTCACACAGACTCACACAGACTCACACACAGACACACACACGCAGACACACACAGACACACACACGCACGCACACAGACACAGACACACACAGACTCACACACACACGCAGACACACACAGACACACACACGCACGCACACAGACACACACACACACAAAAACACACACAGTGGGATTCAGACCGTCTGTGGGAACGGGGAGAGACAAAGGAGCAAAATGCTAGAGAGGGATCTGATCCCACAGATTTCACTGCTTCCCTCTCTCTCTGCGGCTCTCATGTCGATTTCTGTGTTCCCAGTTCTCTCTCCCACATCTATCCTTCAATCCCTATCTCTCAACATCCTTCACATCTCTGTCCAATGCACATTTCCCAGTGTTCTGCAAATCTCTCTCTGCATCTGTCTCTCAGCTTTGTGGGATCTTGCTATTCCTGTCTGTACATCACTCTAGCCACATCACAGCCCCCACCACCACCCCACTCTCTTAGCTCTATCTCTCTGCTGCTGCAGCTCCTCTCTCTCTCTCTCTCTCTCTGTCCTATCTCTCTCCCTGGGATTTCCGTCTTGCTGTCTGCCTGAACTTCTCTCCCTGTCTTTCTCTCCCCATTTTCGCCTTGTATCTGTCTGACATTGTATTTCTCTTCTTGGAGTTTCACTCTCTCTCTCTGTCTGTCTCTGTCCTGCTCTCTCTCAGATCTTCTCACTTCCTCTCCCCCATCCCCCCCCCCCCCGCCTGTTTTTGTCTTGTTCTCTCCCTCCCTCGCGCTGTCTGTCCGTCCATCTCTCTTTCTCTCCGGTAGTTTCTCTCCCTCTTTCTCCCTGGACCCCTCTGCTCTGTCCCAGTGACTGGGGAAGGGGCATTGGGAAGAGTTTGCCTCAGTGCCTGGTCTCTCCCAGGATTTAACCCGACTATGGGGAGGGGGTGAATGGAAGGAACATTAAATACTTTTCTGAGTGTGTCTGAAAAAGAGAAAAAGAGAAAGAGAAAGGGAGAGTGACAAAAAGAGAGAGACATGGAGAGAGTGGAGATGGAGAAATTGGAGAGAGAGAAATGGGCAGAGAGTCAGGGAGGTGGAGTGAGAAAAGGACAGAGTGAGAGAGACAGGGAGAGAGAGAGAGTGAGAAGGACATATATGGAGGGAGAAGGACAGTGCGTGAACTTGGCGATGGTTTTAGAGTGGAATCTTGCTGTGCATTACAGCACTCAGTGTCAAAAGGCGAGTTAGTCTCTGCACTATGTCCTCCAGCCCAGGGGCTGTGAGTCTGCATGGGAAGGAGGAGAGTGGGAGATACAGAGGGAATGGGACAGCCAGAGACAGGGGGAGGGTTTGATGGGGTTTTGGGGTTGGTGGAGAAAGGAGGGGCTGTTGTCATAGAGAGATGAAGGGAGGGATAGCATGTGATGCAAAGTCTGAGACAGGGTGGAGAAGAGGTCTCCACACGAAGGGGCCAATCCTGAGGATCCTGAAGATGACCAGGATCATTTAATGGGGCAGGGGGATGATGGGCAGAAAGGACTCCATCTGTGATGCAAACCTTCTGTAATTCTCGGGCTGGGATCTTGCTGTACATTAAAATAAGTCACAGGTCAGTCAACCCAGACTCATTTACCGGTGTGACAAAGTGAGGACTGCAGATGCTGGAGAGTCAGAGTTACAAAGTATGGAGCTGGGCAAGCCCAGCAGGTCAGCCAGGAGAGTCAATGGTTCAGGCCTGACCTGCTGCGCTTTTCCAGCTCCACACTTTTCCACTCAACTCCCTCTGCCCCAGGGAGTGGGGCTCACAGCAATGTTGGGGTGGGGCAGCAAAATATTTGAGGGGGGCACAGTTGGTGAGGTAGGTATTTTGGAGGGAAGATATTGGGGAAGGGAATAAATTTGGGAGGAGAGTGAAAATGATGGGCAATTGTTTTTAGGGGGTTCAAAATTGGGTGAGCACTTTCAGATCTGAAATAAAGAAAAAGAGAAAAGGAGGGTGAGAAAAAGAGAGAGAGGTAGAGAGAGTGGGGATAGAGGAGGGGATGAGAGAAAGATGGGGCAGAGACAGACAGTGAGAGGGAGGGTGTGAGAGAAAGGCAGATTGAGAGAAAGAGACAGACAGGGAGAGAGAAGGACAAAGAGAGAAGGGGAAGTCAGACTGAGACAAACAGGCGTTAAAGCATGGACAGACTGAAGGGGTGACACTCAGTATTCCAGTTGGTTCCAGCTCCCTCTCTCTCAATGGTTTTTCACCCTCCCTCTCTCCCATGCTCTTGGGGTTTCCTTCAGCTTGTCTCTCTCCCTCTCTCTCCCTCTCTCTGGATGGTGAGCTGGTCTCTGTCCCTTGCCATGTTGGTCACCTCAGAAAGCCTCCAGAAAATTCAAGAGATCAGTCTGTAGGTGAACCCTGGTTTTGTTCATTTCTGGATGGTTTCCCAGAACTTTCTATACTTCTGGCCAGTCAGGAGAATCAGTTAATAGTTTGAAGCATTGCTGATCATTTGGATGGTTTGTTCCTGTTAGTTTCTTTGTGTAGCAGGACCCGGTGCCTTCCTATCTGGGCCCTCCTTTGTTTGGTGGAGACGTTGTTAGGGATATGTCTGCCCAGGGGAACCGTTGCCTTTGACATTATGCTGATGGGATAACCATCTGTCTGGTGTCTGGCTTTTGTGATTTGGGATATAACTTGTCCGATATACCCAGCATCTGTTGGCTGTCTATCTGTGTTTTAGCAAGTAGGCCGCAACATTTCACCCATTCCCCCTCCCCCACCCAGTTTTATGAATTGAAAGAAGCTTATACAATGAATTACAAACCTAATTTTAAAAGCCGGTTATGTTTGTTGTCAGAGTAGTCTGCTGTTTGAGCGAAAGACACTTTGTACATTGGTCAAACGGATTGTCATATGGCTGATAAGTGATATCATAGAATACCTACAGAGCAGAAACAGGCCCTTCAGCCCATCGAGTCCACAATGACCCTCTGAAGAGAATCCAACTCAGATCCATCTCCTGATGATATCCCTGAAACCCTGCATTTCCCATGGCTATTCCAGCTAACCTGAATATCCCTCGACACTATGGGCAATCTGTCAAAAATGCCCACCATTGAACAGTGGGAGAAAATCCATGCAGATGCAGGGAGAATGTACAAACACCACACAGACAGTCGCTCAGGAGTGGAATCAAACCCAGGTCTCTGGTGCTGTGAGGTAACAGTGCTCACCACTGAGCGACTGTGGCACTCCTAACTGTTTCGACAAAATATATTCCGTTCTGAGAATCCATACAGAATTGGGGTGCATAGCCAACATCCAGTGAGCAGTTTAAATGCAAGGGAATGAGACCTGCTGGCTCAAACTCCTGGAATTCCCTCCCTAAGGACTTTGTGGGTCCACCACTTGCAACAGTTCAAGGAGGCAGCTCACCACCAAAACCAGCTCCCCAGCAGCTACGGACAGGCAATCAATACTGGGCCCAGCCAGGAACACTCAAACGCTGCAAATGAATGAAACTAAGCTGATCACCCGGGGAGTTCCATCTACCTTCCAGCTGCTGAGGGTGTGTCCAGGTATTATTCACCATGATCGAACCCATCTGTTGCAGCCTACAATCCTAACCACCGGTATCCCAAGATATATCAAGGTGAGTGCGGTTAGGGACACAGCCGATGTGGTCCTCTCTCTCTCTCACTCCTCTCTCTATCTCGCCCCTCTCTCTCTCCCTCAGCGCTTCTCTCTCACACCGCTTCTCTCTCTCTCAGCCCTCTCTCACTCTCACCCCTCTCTCTCTCTCACCCTCTCTCTCTTACCCCTTCTCTCTCACACACACCCCCTCTCTCTCACCCCTCTCTCTCTTACCCCTCTCTCTTCTCACACCTCTCTCTCTCTCTCTCTCTCCCTCAGCGCTTCTCTCTCACACCGCTTCTCTCTCTCTCAGCCCTCTCTCACTCTCACCTGTCTCTCTCTCTCACCCTCTCTCTCTTACCCCTCTCTCTTCTCACACGTCTCTCTCACTCTCCCTCAGCGCTTCTCTCTCACACCACTTCTCTCTCTCTCACCCCTCTCTCTCTCTCACCCCTCTCTCTCTCTCACCCCTCTCTCTCTCACCCCATCTTTCTTGCACCCACTCTCACCCCCTCTCTCTCAGGCCCTCTCTTTCAGCCCCCCTCTCTCTCTCACCCCCCTCTCTCACACCCCTCTCTCTCTCACACACCCTCTCTCTCACCCCTTTCTCTCTCACCCCTTCTCTCTCACCTACTTTCTTTCACACCCTCTCTCTCATGCCCTCTCTTTCAGCCCCCCTCTCTCTCACCCCTCTCTCTCACACACCTCTCTCTCTCAACCCCCTTTCTCTCACACCCCGCTCTCTCTCTCTCTCACCCTCTCTCTCACCCCTTTCTCTCTCACCTACTCTCTCTCACGCCCTCTATCTCAAGCCCTCTATCTCAAGCCCTCTCTCTCTCTTGCACCCTCTTTCTCAACCTCTCTTTGTGTCACACCCTTCTCTCTCTCTCACCCTCTCTCTCTTACCCCCTCTCTCTCACACCGCTTCTCTCTCTCACCCTCTCTCTCTGTCAGCCTGTCTCTCTCTCTCACCCCTTATCTCTCTCACACCCACTCGCTCCCTCACTCCACTCTCTCTTTCACCCCTCTATCTGTCACCCCTCTCTCTCAACCTTCTCTCTCTAACCCGTCTCTTCCTCTCTCACACCTCTCTCTCTCAGCCTCTCTCTCTCACGCCTTCTCTCTCCCTCTCTTTGGCAGCCCTTCTGTCTCTCAGCCCCTCTCTCTCTCCCCAGTCTCTTCCACCCTGATCTCTCTCACAGTCCCTCTCTCTCTCACCCCTCGCTCTCTCTCATCCCTCTCTCTCTGATCCCTCTCTCACCCCTCTCTCTCACACACATCTCTCTCATCCTCTCTCTCTCACCCCTCTCTCTCACCCCTCTCTCTTACCCCTCTCTCTCACCTTCTCTCTCAACCCCTCTGTCACCCCTTCTCTCTCAGTCCTCTCTCTCTCAGCCCACCTAGTCACTCCAGTCTTTCCGACCCTGATCTCTCTCACACACTCTCTCTCACCATCTCTCTCTCTCACCCCTTCACTCTCTCATCCTGTCTCTCTGTCAGCCTGTCTCTTTCTCACCCGCTCTCTCTTCCTCCACTCTCTCTCCCTCAACCCCTCTCTCTCAACCCTCTCTCTCTTAACCCTCTCTCACACCTCTCTCTCTCACCCTCTCTCTCTCACCCCTACTCTGTTAGCCCCTTTCTCGCACCCCTCTCTCTCAGGCCCTCTCTCTCTCACCCCTCTCTCTCTGTTTCACCCCTCTCGCTCTGTTTCACCCCTCTGTCTCACCCCCTCTCTCACCCCTGTCTCTCTCAGCCTGTCTCTCTGTCACCCCCTGTCTCTTTCTCACCCGCTCTCCCTTCCACCCCTCTCTCTCCCTCACCCCTCTCTCTCTCTCACCCCTCTCTCTTTCACTCCTCTCTCTCTCACTCTCTTGCTCTTACCCATCTCTCTCTCTTACACACCTCTCTCTCTCTCACGCCTTCTCTCTCACCCTCTCTTTCACAGCCCCTCTCTCTCAGCTCTTCTCTCTCTCATCCCTTTCTCTCTCATCCCACTCTCTCTCACACCTCTCTCTCACCTCCTCTCTCACACCCTCTCTCTCACACCCTCAAACTCTCTTACCCCTCTCTCTCACACCGCTTCTCTCTCTCTCTCACCCGTCTCTCACTCTCACCCCTTTCTCCCTCTCTCATCCCACTCTCTCTCACTCTCTCTCAGCCCCTCTCTCTCAAGCCCTCTCTTTCAGCCCATTGCTCTCTCACCCCCCCCCCACACACACCTCTCTCTCAACCCTCTGTCGCTCTCACACTCCTCTCTCTCTCTCCCTCTCTCTCTCTCACCCTCTCACCCTCTCTCTCAACCCTCTCTCTCACCCCCCTCTCTCTCAGGCCTTCTCTTTCAGCCCCCCTCTCTCTCACACACCCTTCTCTCTCTCTCTCACCCTCTATCTCTCTCATCCCCTCTCTCTTACCCCTCTCTCTCACCCTTTCTCTCTCACCTCTCTCTCTGTGGTGTAAAATTATGTCCCAATACATGTGTGAATCATTATGCAACACATGTATTGGGCCAAGCAGTGGAATGTAGTGAAACGGTTAAAATTGTGTCCCAATACATGTGTGAATCTAACCGAAAATGGAAGGTGTCGCTTGGTCCCGTGTGAATCTTGTTATACACCTTCCCGTGTGAATAACCAGAATGGAATGTGTTTTTTAGCCTTGCTCTGCTCTAACCGAAAATGGAAGGTGTCGCTTAGTCCCGTGTGAATCTTGTTATACACCTTCCCGTGTGAATCTTCTTATCTGTATGTAACCAGAATGGAATGTGTTTTTTAGCCTTGCTCTGCTGTTCACATGAATGTTTATATCTGGAAAAGAGTATATCAGCTGGAGAAGTCTCCAGTTCGGTAGAGTCTGCTCCGGGGTTACGTTTAACCGCCGAGCGTGGGTTGTTGGCAACCGCTCTACGAGAACTGACGGCTCCCAGTTCGGGTAACGTGTAGAGTGAGTATAAACCAGACCCGTTGTAAGTACGAGACTGGTTGTGGTGACACTGCGGGGAATAAAACACTTATATTCTAGCAGACTCGCCTCTTGGCTGTTTGTTCTGTGTCAGACTACTTTCCTGCGAGCCTGGTCCTTGACCTTGAGAATTTTTTAAAACACTCTCTCTCACACACCCTCTCTCTCTTACCCCTCTCTCTCACACATCTCTCTCTCACACCCTCTCTATCACCCCCCTCTCTCTCACCCCTTCTCTCTCACCCCTCTCTCTCTCACCCCTCTCTCTCTCACCCCTCTCTCTCTTACCCCTCTCTCTCTCACCCCTCTCTCTCTCACCCCTCTCTCTCTCACCCCTCTCTCTCTCTCACCCCTCTCTCTCTCTCACCCCTCTCTCTCTCTCACCCCTCTCTCTCTCTCACCCCTCTCTCTCTCACCCCTCTCTCTCTCACCCCTCTCTCTCACCCTCCTCTCTCTCTCTTTCCCTCCTCTCTCTCTCACCCTCCTCTCTCTCTCACCCTCCTCTCTCTCTCACCCTCCTCTCTCTCACCCTCCTCTCTCTCACCCTCTCTCTCTCTCACCCTCTCTCTCTCTCTCACTCATTCTCTCTCACCCCCTCTCTCAGGCCCTCTCTCCCACCCCCTCTCTCTCTTACACCCCCTCTCTCTCTCACACCTCCCCCTCTCTCACCCCTCTCTCTCATCCCGCTCTTCCTCTCACATCTTTCTCTCTCATCCCTCTCTCTCTCATACCCTCTCTCACCGCCCCCCTCTCACCCCTCTCTCTCACCCCCTCTCTCTCACCCCCTCTCTCTCACACCCCTCTCTTTCACCCCTCTTTCTCACACACCCTCTCTCTCACCACCCTCACTCTCACACCCCTCTCTCTCACGCCCTCTCTCTCACGCCCTCTCTCTCACGCCCTCTCTCTCACGCCCTCTCTCTCTCACCCCCTCTCTCCCTCACCTCACTCTATCTGTCTCCCCTCTCTCTCTCTCCCCTCTCTCACTCTCCCACACCCTCTCTTTCTTAGCCCTCTCACTCTCTTACCCCCTCTCTCTCATGCCTCTCTCTCACCTTCTCTCTCTCACCTATTCTTTCTCTGCCTGTCTCTCTCTCACCCCCTCTCTCTTTCTCACCTGCTCTCTTCCACTCCGATCTCTCTCACACACGCTCTCTCTCACCCCTCTCTCTCACCCCTCTCTCTATTACCTCTTTCTCTCTCACACACACCACTCTCTCTCTCAGAACCCTCTTGCTCTACCCAGTCTCTCCCAACCTGATCTCTTTCACTCACCTTCTCTCTCACGCCTCTCTCTCTTACACCTCTCTCTATCTCACCCCCCCTCTCTCAGACCCTCTCTCTCTCACCCTCTCACTGTCTTTCACCCCTCTCTCTCTCTCTCTTACCTCTCCCTCTCACCCCCTCTCTCTCACACGTCTCTCTCTCTTTCAGCCCTTCTCTCACACACACCCCCTCACAGACCTCTCTCTCAACCCTCTGTCTCTCTCACACACCTCTCTCTCTCTCTCACCCTCTCTCTCACCCCCTTCTCTCTCTCACACCCTTCTCTCTCTCTCACCCTCTCTCTCTCTAACCCCTCTCTCTCACTAACCCCTCTCCCTCTTAACCCTCTCTCTCTAACCCCTCTCTCTCTAACCCCTCTCCCTCTTAACCCTCTCTCTCTCTCACACACATCTCTCTCACCCTTTCTCTCTCACCCCTCTCTCTTACCCCCCTCTCTCTCACACACTCTCTCTCACCACTTCTCTCTCACTGCCTCTCTCATCCCCCTCTCTCAGGCTATCTCTTCCAGCCCCTCTCACTCTCTCACCCCTCTATCTCTCTCACCCTTTCTCTCTCATACCCTCTCTCTCATACCCTCTCTCTCTCACCCCTCTCTCTCTCACCATCTCTCTCTCACCCCTCTCTCTCTCACCCCTCTCTCTCTCTCACACCCCTCTCTGTCACACACCCCTCTCTCTCACACACCCCTCTCTCACACACACCCCTCTCTCTCTCACACCCCTCTCTCTCTCACACCCCTCTCTCTCTCACACACCCCTCTCTCTCACACACCCCTCTCTCTCTCACACACCCCTCTCTCCCTCACACACCGCTCTCCCTCACCCCCTCTCTCCCACCCCCTCTCTCTCACCCCCCTCTCTCACCCCCTCTCTCTCTTCTCCCTCTCACCCCCTCTCTCTCACTCCCTCACTCTCACACCCCTCTCTCTCTCACCCTTCTCTCTCTCACCCCCTCTCTCCCTCACCCCGCTCTATCTGTCATCCCCTCCCTCTCTCCCCTCTCTCACCCCCTCACTCTCACACCCTCTCTTTCTTAGCCCTCTCACTCTCTCACCCCTCCCACTCTCACCACTCTTATTCTTTCTTACCCCTCTCTCTTTCTCCCCCTCTCTGTCTTACCCTTCTCTCTCACCCCCTCTCTCACACCCTCTCTCCCCCATTCTCACCCCCCTTTCTCTCCCCCACTCTGACTCACCCCCTTTCTCTTTCTCACCCCGATCTTTCCCATCCCCTCTCTCTCTCTCACTCTCTCAGCCTTCTCTCTCTTTCCCCTCTCTCTCTTACCCCCTTCTCTCACGACTCTCTCTTACCTTCTCACTCTCACCCTCTCTTTCTCTGCCTATCTCTCTCTCACACCCCGCCACTCTCTCACCCCTCTCTCTCTCACCCTTTCTCTCTCAACCCTCTCTCTCATTACCCCTCCCTCTCACACCTCTCTCTCTCCTACCCCTCTCTCTTACACCTCTCTCTGTCTCTCACCTCTGTCTCTCACCCTCTGTCTCTCACTCCTTCTCTCCCACCCTCTCTTTCAGCCCCTCTCTCTCACACCCCCCTCTCTCTCACACACCTCTCTCTCAACCCACTGTCTCTCTCAATCCCTCTCTCTCTCACCCCTGTCTCTCTCACCCCTCTCTCTTACACACCTCTCTCACTCTGTCTCTCAACCCCCGCTCTCTCTCACATCCCTCTCCCTATCTCACCCATTCTCTCTCACCCCCTCTCTCAGGCCCTCTCTCTCTCATCCCCCCTCTCTCTTACACCCCTCTCTCTGTCACACCCCCTCTCTCTCACCCCCTCTCTCTCACCCCTTCTCTCTCACCCCTTCTCTCTCTCTCTCACTCCTCTCTCTCACCCCTCTCTCTCTTACACCCCTCTCTCTGTCACACCCCTCTCTCTCACCCCTCTCATTCTCTCACACCTCTCTCTCTCTCATCCCCCTCTCCCAATCCCCCTCTCTCACCCCTCTCTGTTACACCCCATCTCTCTCACCTGCTCTCTCTTTGTCACTCACTCTCTCTCTTTCTCACTTACACTCTCTATCTTTTTCACTCACTCTCTCTCTTTCTCACCCCTCTCTCTCTCACCCCTTCTCTCTCAACTCCTCTCTCTCTCCCGCCCTCTCTCTCCCCTCTCTCCCCCACTGTCACTCACCCCCTTTCTCTTTCTCACCCGCTCTCTCCCCCACCCCAATCTTTCTCATCCTCCCTCTCTGTCTCACCCTCTCACCCTTATCCCTCTTTCCCCCTCTCTCTCTTACCCCCTCTCTCTCACACCTCTCTCTCACCTTCTCTCTCTCACCCTCTCTTTCTCTGCCTGTCTCTCTCTCACACCCTCTCTCTTCCTCACCCCGTCTCCCTTCCACTCCGATCTCTCTCACACCCCTCTCTCTCTCACACCCCTCTCTCTCACACCCCTCTCTCTCTCACACCCCTCTCTCTCTCACACCCCCTCTCTCTCTCACACCCCCTCTCTCTCTCACACCCCCTCTCTCTCTCACACCCCCTCTCTCTCTCACACCCCCTCTCTCTCTCACACCCCCTCTCTCTCTCACACCCCCTCTCTCTCACACCCCTTCTCTCTCTCACACCCCCTCTCTCTCTCACACCCCCTCTCTCTCTCACACCCCCTCTCTCTCACACCCCCTCTCTCTCACACCCCTCTCTCTCACACCCCTCTCTCTCATCCCTCTCTCTCACAACCCCTCTCTCTCACAACCCCTCTCTCTCTCACCCCTCTCTCTCTCACCCCTCTCTCTCCACCCTCTCTCTCTCAGCCCCCTCCCTCTCTCCCCAGTCTCTCCCACCCTGATCTCTCACACACCTTCCCTCACATGCTTCTCTCTCTCACCCTCTCTCTCCCAGCCCTCTCTCTCTCATTCCCCTATCTCTATCTCACCCCCTCTCTCTTAGGCCCTCTCTCTCAGCCCCTCTCTCTCTTTCACCCCTCTCTCTCTTACCTCCCTCTCACCCTCTCTCTCTCACCCTCTGTCTCTCATCTTTGTCTCTCTAACTCAGCCTGTCTCTCACTCACCCCCGTCTCTTTCTCACCCACTCTCTCTTCCACCCCGATCTCTGTCTCACACCCTCTCTCTCCCTCATCCCTCTCTCTCCCTCACCCTTCTCTCCCTCTCACCCTCTCTCTCTCTTGCCCGTCTCTCTCTCTCTCTCCCTCTCTCTTAACCCTCTCTCTCACCCCCTCTCTCTCACCCCCTCTCTCTCACCCCCTCTCTCTCACCCCTCGCTTTCACCCTGTCTCTCTCTCAACTTTTCTCTCTCTCACCCCCTCTCTCTTTCACACCCGCTCTCTCACTCACCCCTCTTTCTCTCTCACCCCCTCTCTCTTTCACACCCGCTCTCTCACTCACCCCTCTTTCTCTCTCACCCCCTCTCTCTCACATCCTCTCTCTCTCCTACACGTCCATTTCTTACCCCTATCTCTCTCACCTCTCTCTCACACCCTCTCTCTCCCACCCCTTCTCTCTCACCCCTTCTCTCTCACTCCCTCTCTCTCACGCCCAATCTTGCAGCCCCTCTCTCACTCTCCCTTCCCTCTCACACACCTCTCTCTCATCCTCTGCCTCTCACTCCTCTCTCTTACCACTCTCTCTCTCACTCCTCTCTCTCTTACACCCCTCTCTCTGTCACACCCCTCTGTCTCACCCCTCTCACTCTCTCGTACCTCTCTCTCTCATCCCCCTCTCCCAACCCCTCTCTCTCACCCCCTCTCTGTTACACCCCATCTCTCTCACCTGCTCTCTCTTTACACTCACTCTCTCTCTTTCTCACTTACACTCTCTATCTTTTTCACTCACTCTCTCTCTTTCTCACTCCCTCTCTCTCTCTCACCCCTTCTCTCTCAACTCCTCTCTCTCTCCCGCCCTCTCTCTCTCCCCTCTCTCCCCCACTGTCACTCACCCCCTTTCTCTTTCTCACCCGCGCTCTCCCCACCCCAATCTTTCTCATCCTCCCTCTCTGTCTCACCCTCTCACCCTTATCCCTCTTTCCCCCTCTCTCTTACTCCCTCTCTCTCACGCCTCTCTCTCAACTTCTCTCTCACCCTCTTTTTCTCTGCCTGTCTCTCTCTCTCACCCCTCTCTCTTCCTCACCCGCTCTCCCTTCCAATCCGATCTCTCTCACACACCCCTCTCTCTCACCACTCTCTCTCACCCCTCTCTCTCTAACCCCTCTCTCTCACACCCCTCTCTCTCACACCCCTCTCTCTCACACCCCTCTCTCTCACACCCCTCTCTCTCACACCCCTCTCTCTCACACCCCTCTCTCTCGCTCACACCCCCTCTCTCTCTCACATCCCCTCTCTCTCTCATCCCTCTCTCTCACCCCTCTCTCTCACCCCTCTCTCTCTTTCACACCCCCTCTCTCTCACACCCCTCTCTCTCTCACCCCTCTCTCTCTCACATCCCTCTCTCTCTCACCCCTTTCTCTCTCTCTCACCCCCCTCTCTCAGCCCTCTCTCTCTCACCCCTTTCTCTCTCTCTCACCCCCCTCTCTCAGCCCCCTCTCTCTCTCAGCCCCCTCCCTTTCTCCCCAGTCTCTCCCACCCTGATCTCTCTCACACACCTTCTCACATGCATCTCTCTCTCACCCTCTCTCTCTCACCCTCTGTCTCTCATCTTTGTCTCTCTAACTCAGCCTGTCTCTCTCTCACCCCGTCTCTTTCTCACCCACTCTCTCTTCCACCCCGATCTCTCTCTCACACCCTCTCTCTCTCCCTCACCCCTCTCTCCCTCACCCTTCTCTCCCTCTCACCCCTCTCTCTCTTGCCCGTCTCTCTCTCTCTCATCCCCTCTCTCTCACCCCCTCTCTCTCACCCCCTCTCTCTCATCTCCTCTCTCTCATCCCCTCTCTCTCACCCCTCTCTTTCACCCTCTCTCTCTCAGCCTGTCTCTCTCTCACCCCCTCTCTCTTTCACACCCGCTCTCTCTTCCACCCCGATTTCTCTCACACAAGCTCTCTCACTCACCCCTCTCTCTCTCACTCACCCCTCTCTCTCTCTGACCCCTCTCTCTCTCACATCTCTCTCTCCCCCTCTCTCTCATATCCCCCTCTCTCTCGCCCTCTCTCACTCCTACAGCTCTCTCTCTTAGCCCTCTCTCTCTCACATCTCTCTCTCACCCTCTCTCTCACCCCCTCTCTCTCACATCCTCTCTCACCCTCTCTCTCTCTTACCCGTCCATTTCTTACCCCGCTCTCTCTCACCTCTCTCTCTCTCACCCCTTCTCTCTCACCCCTTCTCTCTCACTCCTACTCTTTCAGCCCCTCTCTCTCTCTCCCTTCCCTCACACACACCTCTCTCTCATCCTTTGTCTCTCACTCCTCTCTCTCTTACCACTCTCTCTCTCTCACCCCCGTCTCTCTCTTATCCCTCTCTCTTACTCCTCTCTCTCACACCGCTTCTCTCTCTCAACCCCTCTCTCTCACCCTCCCTCTCTCACCCTCCCTCTCTCACCCCCTCTCTCTCACCCCCTCTCTCTCACCCCCTCTCTCTCACCCCCTCTCTCTCACCCCCTCTCTCTCTCAACCCCTGTCTCTCACCCCTCGCGCTCTCACCCCTCTCTCTCTCACTCCCTTTCTGTCTCACCACCCCCTCTCTCAAACCCCCTCACTCTCTCATCCCCTCACTCTCTCACACCCACACTCTCTCACCTCCTCTCTCTCAATCCCTCTATCTCACCCCCCTCTCTCTCACCCCTCTCTCTCTCCACCTATCTCTCACCCCCCTCTCTCTCACCGCCCCCTCTCTCAACCCCCCTCACTCTCTCACCCCTCTCTCTCACCCCTCTCTCTCTCCCACCTCCCTCTCTCTAACCTATCTCTCTCTCTCATCCCCACCCATCTCTCTCTCAACCCCCCCTCTCTCTCTCAACCCCCCCTCTCTCTCACCCCTCTCTCTCTCCCACCTCCCTCTCTCTAACCTATCTCTCTCTCAACCCCCACCTCTCTCACCCCCCTCTCTCTCACCCCCTCTCTCTCATTCCCTCATTCTCTCACCCCCTCTCTCTCACCACCCCCTCTCTCAACCCCCCTCACTCTCTCATCCCCTCAGTCTCTCACACCCTCAATCTCTCACGCCCTCTCTCTTTCTCAAACCCTCTCTCTCTCCCCTCTCTCTTCCCCTCTCTCTCACCCCTCTCTCTCACCCCTCTCTCTCACCCCCTCTCACACCCTTTCTCTCTTACCCAGTGCTCTCTCTAACCCCTCCGCCTCTCACCCCTCTCGCTCACCCCCTCTCTCACTCATTCTCTCAATCACACCCTCTCCTTCTCACTCCACTCTCTCTCTTACCCCCTCCACACTTTCTCTCTCTCAATCACCCCTTGTCTCTCAACCCCTCTCTCTCACCCCTCTCTCTCACCCGCTCTGTCTTTATTACTCACACTCTCTCTTTCTCACTTACACTCTCTCTCTCTTTCACTCACTCTCTCTCTTTCTCACCCCCTTTCTCTCACACACCCCTCTCGCTCACCCTTTCTATCTCACCCCTCTCTCTCTTACTGCTCTCTCTCACCCCTCTCTCTCTTACGCCTCTCTCACACACCCTCTCTATTCCCCACTCTCACTCACCCCCTTTCTCTTTCTCACCCCACTCTCTCCCCCACCCCAATCTTTCTCATCCTCCCTCTCTGTCTCACCCTCTCACCCTTCTCCTTCTTTTCCCCTCTCTCTCTTACCCCCTCTCTCACACCTCTCTCTCACCTTCTCTCTCTCACCTCTCTTTCTCTGCCGTCTCTATCACCCCCCCTCTCTCTCATCCCTCTCTCTCTCTCACCCCTCTCTCTCTCTCACCCCTCTCTCTCAGCCCTCTCTCTCTCTCAGCACCCCTCCCTCACTCCCCAGTCTCTCCCACCCTGATCTATCTCACACGCGTCTCTCTCTCACCCTCTCTCTCCCACCTCTCTCTCTTTCCCCTCTCTCTATCTCACCCCCTCTCTCTCACACCCTCTCTCTCTCAGCCCCTCTCTCTCTTTCACGCCATCTCTATCTCTCTCTCTTACCTCCCTCTCACCCTCTCTCTCTCACCCCTGTCTCTCTAACTCAGTCTGTCTCTCTCTCTCTCACCCCCGTCTCTTTCTCACCCGCGCTCTCTTACACCCCGATCTCTCTCACACCCTCCATCGCCTCACCCTTCTCTCTCCCGCACCCTTCTCTCCCTCTCACCCCTCTCTCTCTCTCACTCACGCCTCTCTCTCTCCCTCTCTCTTACCCCTCTCTCACCCACCTGTCTCTCACCCTGTCTCTCTCACCCCCCTCTCTCACACCCTCTTTCTCTCACACCTCCCTCTCACAACCCTTGTCTCTCACCGCCTCTCTCACCCCTCCTCTCAGTCCCTCTCGTTCATCCCCTCTCTCTCACACCTCTCTCTCTCACCCCCTCTCTCTCACCCCCTCTCACTCTTACACCCCTCTCTCTCACACCTCCTCTCTCTCTCACCCCTCTCTCTCTCAACCTTGTCTCTCTTTCCCCTCTCTCTTACCCCGTCTCTCTCACACTTCTCTCTCATCTTCTCTCTCACCCTCTCTTTCTCTGCCTGTCTCTCTCTCCCCCCCTTTCTCTCTTACCCCCCTCTCTCTCACACACCTCTCTCTCTCTCACCGCTTCTCTCTCACCCCTCTCTCTCACCCCAGTCTCTCCCACCCTGATCTCTCTCTCACACCTTCTCTCTCACATCTCTCTCTCTCAGCCCTCTCTCTCTCCCCAGTCTCTCCCACACTGATCTCTCTCACACACCTCTCTCTGTCACCCTCTCTCTGTTACCCCTCTCTCTTTCACTCCCCTCTCTCTCTTACGTCTCTCTCACCCCGTCTCTCTCCCCCTCTCTCACTCACCCCCTTTCTCTTTCGCACCCGCTCTCTCCTCCACCCCGATCTTTCTCATTCTCCCTCTCTCTCTCACCCTCTCACCCTTCTCTCTCTCATTCCCTCTCTCTCTCGCCCTCTATCTCTCTCCAACCCCCTCTCTCCCACTCCCTCTCTCTCACCCCCTCACCTCCACTCTTTCTCTGACCCCCTCTCATACTTTCCCCTCTCTCTTTCTCCCTCTCTCTCCCTTTTTCACCCTCCTCTCTCTCTCTCTCACCCCCTTCTCTCTCCCTCTCATCTCACCCTCTCTCTCACATCCCCTCATCCACTCTCTCTGCACCCTCTCTCTCCCCCTCTCTCTTTCCCCCCTCCCTTACATACCCTTTACTCTCCCCACCTCTCTGACACCCTCTCTCACACCCCACTCTCTCACCCCCTCTCTCCCTATCCCCTCTCTCTCTCAGCCCCCTTTCTCTCTCAGCCCGTTCGCACTCTCACCCCGCTCTCTGACCCCTTCTCTCCCTACCCCCTCTCTCCCTATCCCCTCTCTCTCTCAGCCCCCTTTCTCTCTCAGCCCGTTCGCACTCTCACCCCGCTCTCTGACCCCTTCTCTCCCTACCCCCTCTCTCTCTCAGCCCCCTCTCTCTCTCAGCCCCCTTTCTCTCTCAGCCCACTCGCTCTCTCACCCCGCTCTCTCCCACCCCCTCACTCTCTACCCCCTCTCTCTCAGCCCCCTTTCTCTCTCAGCCCACTCGCTCTCTCACCCCGCTCTCTCTCACCCCCTCTCTCCCTACCCCCCTCTCTCAGCCTCTTTTCTCTCTCAGCCCGTTCACTCTCTCACCCCTCTCTCCCTCACCCCCTCTCTCTCAGCCCCCTTTCTCTCTCACGCCATGCTCTCTCTCTCTCATCTCACCCCTCTCTCACACCCGCTCTCTCTCACACTCTTAACCTCTCACTCTCTCTCTCTCTGTTTCTCACACCCCCTCTCTCTCACACCCACCTTTCTCTCTCACCCCCTTTCTCTCTCAACCACCTCTCTCTCACCCCGCTCTATCTCTCATCTCCTCTCTCTGCCCCTCTCTCTCACTCTCTTTTCCTCTCATCCCCTCTCACTCAGCCCCCTCTCACTCAGCCCCCTCTCACTCAGCCCCCTCTCACTCAGCCCCCTCTCACTCAGCCCACTTTCTCTCTCAAACCCCCTCACCTCACTCCCACACTTATCTCTCCCCTCTCTCTCACACACTCTCTCTCTCTCACCCCCTCACTCTCTCTCTCACCCCCCTCAATCCCCCCTCTCTCTCCCCTCTCTCACACCCTCTCTCTCTCACTGCCTTCTCTCTCACCCCCTCACCCCATCTCTCACCCCCCTCTCTCTCTCACACCCCTCTCTCTCACCCTCTCTCTCCTACCCCCTCACCCCCACTCTCTCACCTGCTCTCTCGCTCGCTCAAACCACCTCTCTCTCTTCACCCCTCTCTCTCTCTCACGCCCTCTCTTCCACCCCCTCTCAGTCTCACCTCCACTCTTTCTGTCCCCCTTTGTCTCTCCCCCTTTGTCTCTCCCTCTTTCTCTCTCAACCCCCTCACAACACCCCCTCTCTCTCACCCCTCTCTCTCACTCACCTGCGCGCTCTCTCTCACCCCACTCTCTCTCACACCCCCTCTCTCTCACCCCCTTCTCTCTCCCTCACCCTCTCATCTCACCCCTCTCTCACACACCTCTCATCCCCTCTCTCTCACCTGCTCTCTCGCTCTCTCAAACTATCTCTCTCTTACCCCCTCTCTCTCATTCCTCTCTCTTTCACTCTCACCCCTCTCTCTTTCTCAGCATCACTATCTCACCCCCTTCTCTCTCTCAACCCCCTTTCTCACTCACCTCTCAACCCCTCACCCACATTCTCTCTCGCTCTCAAACCTCCTCTCTCTCTTACCCTTCTCTCTCTCACTCCCTCCCTCTCTCCCACTCAGTGTCTCTCTCTCTCACCCCATCTCACTCACACCGTCTCTCTCTTTCAACCCCTCTCTCTCCCACGGCCTCTCTCCCAGCCCCTCTCTATCTCACCTCCACTCTTTCTCTGACCCACTCTCACACCCCCTTTGTCTCTCCCCTTTTCTCTCTCACGCCCCTCTCATCGCCCTCTCTCTCTCTCACCCTCTCTCTCACTCACCCGCTGTCTCTCCCACCCTGCTCTCTCTCCCACCCCTCTCTCTCTCCCACCCACTCTCTCTCACCCCTCTCTCCCACCACTCTTTCTCACCCTCTCTCTCTCTCACCCCTCTCTCTCTCACCCCCTCTGTCTCACCCCCTCTCTTTCTCACTCCATCTCTCTTTTACCCCTCTCTCTCTCTCTCCCCCCTCTCTCACGCCCCCTCTCTCCCCTCTCCCCCTCTCCCACTCTCTCTCCCACCCCCTCCCACCCCGTCTCGTTCACTTTCCCTCTCTCTCTCAGCCCCACTCTCTCTAACTCTCTATCTCACCCTTCTCTCTCTCACCCTTCTCTCTCTCACCCCGCTCTCTCACCGCCCCTCTCTCTCACCCCCTTTCTCTCACCCCCTTTCTCTCACCCCCTTTCTCTCACCCCCTCTCTCTCATCCCCTCTCTCTCAGCCCCATTCTCTCTCACTCTCTCCCTCACCCTTCTCTCTCTCACACCTCTCTCTCTCACCCCACTCTCTCTCACCGTCCCTCTCTCTCAACCCCCTCTCACACTCCCCTTTCTCTCACCCACCTCTCTCCCTCTCTCTCACCCCACTCTCTCACCGCGCCTCTCTCTCTCACCGCCCCTCTCTCTCACCCCACCCCCCACACTCCCCTTTCTCTCACCCCCACTCTCTCTCACTCTCTCTCTCACCCCTCTCTCACCCCGCTCTCTCACCCCCTCCCTTTCTCACTCCCTCTCTCCACCCACTCTCTCTCTCACTGCTCCTCTCTCTCAACACCCCACTCACCCCTCTCTCTCCCCCAAACCCCTCTCTCACTTCCCCTCTCTCACCCCCACTCTCTCACCCCCTCTCTCTCTCACCGCCCCTCTGTCTCACCCGCTTTCTCTCGCACCCCCTCTCTCACCCCATCCGTCTCAGCCCATCTGTCTCAGCACCTCTTTCTCTCATACCCCTCTCTCAACCCCCATCTCTCAACCCCCTCACTGTCTCCCACCTCACTCCCTCTCTCACCCTCTCACCCTCTCTCTCTATCACCCCTCTCTCTCTCTCGCACCCCAATCTCTCTTATTCTTATTCCCCTCTCTCTCACCTCCCTCTCTCACTCTCTCTCACACACACACTCACACACACCCTCCCTCTCTCCCACCCTTCTTTCTGTCTCTTTCTAATCCCCTCTCCGTCCTTCTCACCCGGCTCGCTTTAACGCCCTCTCACTCTCACCCGCTCTCCCTCACCCCTCTCTCATAACCCCCTCTCTCTCACTGTCTCTTTCTCATCCCCTCTCCCTCCTTCTCACCCCTCTCTCTCTCCAAAACCCCTCTCTCTCACTTTCTCTTTCTCACTCCTCTCATCCTCCTCTCTCTCTCTCTCTCATCCGCTCTTACTCGCTCTCTCAAACCCCCTCTCTCTCGCAAACCCTCTCTCTCACCCTCTCTCTCTCTCACGCCCCTCATCCTCCTCTCTCTCACCCGCTCTCTCAAGCCCCCTCTCTCTCTAAAACCCCTCTCTCTCACCCTCTCTCGCTCACACCATCATCATCCTCTCTCTCTCTCACCCTCTCTCTCACCGCTCTCATCCTCCTCTCTCTCTCTCACCCGCTCTCTCTCGCTCTCTCAAACCTCCTCTCTCTCACCCTCTCTCATCCCCCTCCTCCTCCTCCTCTCTCTCTCTCACCCGCTCTCTCTCGCTCTCTCAAACCTCCTCTCTCTCTAAACCCCTCTCTCTCACCCTCTCTCTCACCCCCCTCATCATCCTCTCGCGCTCTCACACACTCTCTCTCACCCCCTTCATCCTCCTCTCTCTCTCTCACCTGCTCTCTCTCGCTCTCTCAAACCCTCTCTCACTAAAAGCCCTCTCTCTCACCTTTTCTCTCTCACCCCCCTCATCATCCTCTCGCGCTCTCACACACTCTCTCTCACCCCCTTCATCCTCCTTTCTCTCTCTCGCCTGCTCTCTCTCGCTCTCTCAAACCCTCTCTCACTAAAAGCCCTCTCTCTCACCTTTTCTCTCTCACCCCCCTCATCATCCTCTCGCTCTCTCACACAATCGCTCTCACCCCCCTCATCCTCCTCTCTCTCTCTCACACCCGCTCTCGCTCGCTCTTTCAAAACCCCGTCTCTCTAAAACCCCTCTCTCTCACACTCTCTCTCTCTCACCCACCTCATCCTCCTCTCTCTCTCTGACCCGCACTCTCACGATCTATCAAACCCCCTCTCTCACTAAAACTCCTCTCTCACCCTCTCTCTCATCCCCCTCCTCCTCCTCTCTCTCTCACCCGCTCTTTCTCGCTCTCTCCAACCTCCTCTCTCTCTAAACCCCTCTCTCTCACCCTCTCTCTCTCACCCACCTCATCCTCCTCTCTCTCTCACCCGCTCTCTCTCGATCTCTCAAAACCCCTCTCTCTAAAATCCCTCTCTCTCACCCCCCCTCATTCTCCTCTCTCTCTCTCTCACCCGCACTCTCACGATCTATCAAACCCCCTCTCTCACTAATACCCCGCTCTCTCACCCTCTCTCTCTCACCCCCCTCATCATCCTCTCGCTCTCTCACACACTCTCTCTCACCCCCCTCATCCTCCTCTCTCTCTCACCCGCTCTCTCTCGCTCTATCAAACCCCCTCTCTCACTAAAATCCCTCTCTCTCACCTTCTCTCTCTCACCCCCCTCATCATCCTCTCGCTCTCTCACCCGCGCTCTCTCGCACTCTCAAACCCCCTCTCTATCTAAAACCCCTCTCTCTCAACCCCTCTCTCTCACAACCCCCTCATCCTCCTCTCTCTCTCTCTCCCGCGATCTCTCTCTCTCAACCCCTCTCTCTCACAACCCCCTCATCCTCCTCTCTCTCTCTCACCCGCGATCTCTCGCTCTCTCAAACCCGATCTCTCTCTCAACCCTCTCTCTCACCCTCGCTCTCTCACCCCACTCATCCTCCTCTCTCTCCCTCACCCGCTCTCTCCTCGCTCTCTCAAACCCCCCCTCTCTAAAATCCCTCTCTCGACCTCTCTCTCTCACCCCCCTCATCCTCCTCTCTCTCTCTCACCCGCGCTCTCTCACTCTCTCAAACCCCCTCTCTCTCTAAAACCCCTCTCTCGCACCCTCTCTCTCACTCACCCCTCTCATCCTCTTCTGTCTCTCTCACCCGCTCTCTCTCGGTCTCTCAAACCCCGTCTCTCTCTATAACCCCTCTCTCTCTCACTCTCTCTCTCTCACCCCCCTCCTCCACCTCTCTAACTCTCACCCGCTCTCTCTCGCTCTCTCAAACCCCCCCTCTCTAAAAGCCCTCTCTCGCACCCTCTCTCTCTCTCACCCCTCTCATTCTCCTCCCTCTCTCTCACCCGCTCTCTCTTGCTCTCTCAAACACCTACTCTCACACCCTCTCTCACCCCCCTCATCCTCGTCTCTCTCTCACCCGCTCTCATTCGCTCTCTCAAACCCCATCTCTCTCTCAACACCTCTCTCTCATCCTCTCTCTCTCACCCCCCTCATCCTCCTCTCGCTCTCTCACCCGCTCTCTCTTGCTCTCTCAAACCCTTTCTCTCTCTAAACCCCCTCTCTCTCACCCTCTCTCTCACCCCCCTCATCCTCCTCTGTTTCTCTCACCCACGCTCTCTCAAACCCCCTCTCTATCTAAAACCCCTCTCTCTCAACCCCTCTCTCTCATAACCCCCTCATCCTCCTCTCTCTCTCTCACCCGCGATCTCTCTCTCTCTCAAACTCCTCTCTCTCTAAAACCCCTCTCTCAACCTCTCTCTCTCACCCCCCTCATCCTCCTCTCTCTCTCTCACCCGTGCTCTCTTGCTCTCTCAAACCCCATCTCTCTCTATGACCCCTCTCTCACCCTCGCTCTCTCACACCCCTCATCCTCCTCTCTCTCTCACCCGCTCTCTCGATCCCTCAAACCCCCCTCTCTAAAACCCGTCTCTCTCACCCTCTCTCTCTCACCCCCCTCCTCCTCCTCTCTCTCTCACCCGCTCTCTCTCGCTCTCTCAAACCCCCTCTCTCTCTCAACCCCTCTCTCTCACCCTCTTTCTCCCACCCCCTCATCCTCCTCTCTCTCTCTCACCCGCTCTCCCTCGTTCTCTCAAACACCCTCTCTCTCTAAAACCCCTCTCTCTCACCCTCTCTCTCTCACCCCCCTCACCCTCCTCTCTCTCTCACCCGCGCTCTCTCACTCTCTCAAACCCCCTCTCTCTCTAAAACCCCTCTCTCGCACCCTCTCTCTCTCTCACCCCTCTCATCCTCATCGGTCTCTCTCACCCGCTCTCTCTCGGTCTCTCAAACCCCGTCTCTCTCTACAACCCCTCTCTCTCACCCTCTCTCTCTCACCCCCCTCCTCCACCTCTCTAACTCTCACCCGCTCTCTCTCGCTCTCTCAAACCCCCCCTCTCTAAAAGCCCTCTCTCGCACCCTCTCTCTCTCTCACCCCTCTCATTCTCCTCCCTCTCTCTCACCCGCTCTCTCTTGCTCTCTCAAACACCTACTCTCACACCCTCTCTCTCTCTCACCCCTCTCATCCTCATCGGTCTCTCTCACCCGCGCTCTCTCGCTCTCTCGCTCTCTCAAACCCCCTCTCTCTCAACCCCTCTCTCGCACCCTCTCTCACTCTCTCACCACCCTCATCCTCATCTCTCTCTCTCACCCGCGGTCTCAAACCCCCTTTCTCTCTAAAACACCTCTCTCTCTCACCCTCTCTCACTCTCTCACCACCATCATCCTCCTCTCTCTCTCTCACCCACTCTCTCTCATACTCTCAAACCCCCTCTCTCTCAACCCGTCGCTCTCACCCTCTCTCTCTCTCTCACCCCCCTCATCCTCCTCACTCTCTCTCACCCGCTCGCTCTCGCTCTCTCAAACCCCCTCTCTCAACCTCTCTCTCACACCCCCTCATCCTCCTCTCTCTCTCACCCGTTCTCTCTCACTCTCTCAAACACCCTCTCTCTCTAAACCCTTTCTCTCTCAACCTCTCTCTCTCAACCCCCTCATCCTCCTCTCTCTCTCACCCTCTCTCTCTCACCCCCCTCATCCTCCTCTTTCTCTCTCTCACCCGCTCTCTCTCACTCTCTCAAAACCCCTCTCTCTCTAAACCCCCTATCTCTCACCCTCTGTCTCTCACCCCCCCATCCTCCTCAATCTCTCTCACCCGCTCTCTCTCACTCTCTCAAAAACACTCTCTCTCTAAAACCCCTCTCTCACACCCTCTCTTTCTCACACCCGTTTCATCCTCCTCTCTCTCTCTCTCACCCGCTCTCTCTCGCTCTCTCAAACCCCGTCTCTCTCTATAACCCATCTCTCACCCTCTCTCTCACACCCTCATCCTCTTCTCTCTCTCTCTCACCCGCTCTCTCTCACTCTCTCAAACCCCCCTCACTCTAAAACCCCTCTCTCACCCTCTCTCTCTCACCCCCTCATCCTTCTCTCTCTCTCTCACCCGCTCTCTCCCGCTCTCTCAAACCCCCTCACTCTCTAAAACCCCTCTCTCTCACCCTCTCTCTCTCACCCCCTCATCCTTCTCTCTAACTCTCACCCGCTCTCTCTCGCTCTCTCAAACCCCCCTCTCTAAAAGCCCTCTCTCGCACCCTCTCTCTCTCTCACCCCTCTCATTCTCCTCCCTCTCTCTCACCCGCTCTCTCTTGCTCTCTCAAACACCTACTCTCACACCCTCTCTCACCCCCTCATCCTCGTCTCTCTCTCACCCGCTCTCACTCGCTCTCTCAAACCCCATCTCTCTCTCAACACCTCTCTCTCATCCTCTCTCTCTCACCCCCCTCATCCTCCTCTCGCTCTCTCACCCGCTCTCTCTTGCTCTCTCAAACCCTTTCTCTCTCTAAACCCCCTCTCTCTCACCCTCTCTCTCACCCCCCTCATCCTCCTCTGTTTCTCTCACCCACGCTCTCTCAAACCCCCTCTCTATCTAAAACCCCTCTCTCTCAACCCCTCTCTCTCATAACCCCCTCATCCTCCTCTCTCTCTCTCACCCGCGATCTCTCTCTCTCTCAAACACCTCTCTCTCTAAAACCCCTCTCTCAACCTCTCTCTCTCACCCCCCTCATCCTCCTCTCTCTCTCTCACCCGTGCTCTCTTGCTCTCTCAAACCCCATCTCTCTCTATGACCCCTCTCTCTCACCCTCGCTCTCTCACACCCCTCATCCTCCTCTCTCTCTCACCCGCTCTCTCGATCCCTCAAACCCCCCTCTCTAAAACCCGTCTCTCTCACCCTCTCTCTCTCACCCCCCTCCTCCTCCTCTCTCTCTCACCCGCTCTCTCTCGCTCTCTCAAACCCCCTCTCTCTCTCAACCCCTCTCTCTCACCCTCTTTCTCCCACCCCCTCATCCTCCTCTCTCTCTCTCACCCGCTCTCCCTCGTTCTCTCAAACACCCTCTCTCTCTAAAACCCCTCTCTCTCACCCTCTCTCTCTCACCCCCCTCACCCTCCTCTCTCTCTCACCCGCGCTCTCTCACTCTCTCAAACCCCCTCTCTCTCTAAAACCCCTCTCTCGCACCCTCTCTCTCTCTCACCCCTCTCATCCTCATCGGTCTCTCTCACCCGCTCTCTCTCGGTCTCTCAAACCCCGTCTCTCTCTACAACCCCTCTCTCTCACCCTCTCTCTCTCACCCCCCTCCTCCACCTCTCTCACTCTCACCCGCTCTCTCTCGCTCTCTCAAACCCCCTGTCTCTCAACCCCTCTCTCTCACCCTCTCTCTCTCAACCCTCTCATTCTCCTCCCTCTCTCTCACCCGCTCTCTCTTGCTCTCTCAAACACCTACTCTCACACCCTCTCTCACCCCCCTCATCCTCGTCTCTCTCTCACCCGCTCTCACTCGCTCTCTCAAACCCCTCTCTCTCTCAGCCCCTCTCTCTCACCCACTCTCTCTCACCCCCCTCATCCTCCTCCCGCTCTCTCACCCGCTCTCTCTTGCTCTCTCAAACCCTTTCTCTCTCTAAACCCCCTCTCTCTCACCTTCTCTCTCACCCCCCTCATCCTCCTCTCTCTCTCTCACCCGCGCTCTCTCGCTCTCTCAAATCCCCTCTCTCTTTAAAACCCCTCTCTCTCACCCTCTCTCTCACCCCCCTCATCCTCCTCTCTCTCTCACCTGTGCTCTCTCGCTCTCTCAAACGCCCTCTCTCTCTCAACCCCTCTCTCTCACCCCTCTCTCTCACGCCCCACATCCTCCTCTCTCTCACCCATTCTCTCTCGTTCTCTTAAACCCTCTCTCTCTCCAAAACCCGCCTCGCTGGCCCTCTCTCTCTCACCCCCCTCATCCTCCTCTCTCTCTCACACACTCTCTCTCTCACCGCCCTCATCCTCCTCCCCCTGTCTCACCCGCGCTCTCTCGCTCTCTCGCTCTCTCAAACCCCCTCTCTCTCAACCCCTCTCTCGCACCCTCTCTCACTCTCTCACCACCCTCATCCTCATCTCTCTCTCTCACCCGCGGTCTCAAACCCCCTTTCTCTCTAAAACACCTCTCTCTCTCACCCTCTCTCACTCTCTCACCACCATCATCCTCCTCTCTCTCTCTCACCCACTCTCTCTCATACTCTCAAACCCCCTCTCTCTCAACCCGTCGCTCTCACCCTCTCTCTCTCTCTCACCCCCCTCATCCTCCTCACTCTCTCTCACCCGCTCGCTCTCGCTCTCTCAAACCCCCTCTCTCAACCTCTCTCTCACACCCCCTCATCCTCCTCTCTCTCTCACCCGTTCTCTCTCACTCTCTCAAACACCCTCTCTCTCTAAACCCTTTCTCTCTCAACCTCTCTCTCTCAACCCCCTCATCCTCCTCTCTCTCTCACCCTCTCTCTCTCACCCCCCTCATCCTCCTCTTTCTCTCTCTCACCCGCTCTCTCTCACTCTCTCAAAACCCCTCTCTCTCTAAACCCCCTATCTCTCACCCTCTGTCTCTCACCCCCCATCCTCCTCAATCTCTCTCACCCGCTCTCTCTCACTCTCTCAAAAACACTCTCTCTCTAAAACCCCTCTCTCACACCCTCTCTTTCTCACACCCGTTTCATCCTCCTCTCTCTCTCTCTCACCCGCTCTCTCTCGCTCTCTCAAACCCCGTCTCTCTCTATAACCCATCTCTCACCCTCTCTCTCACACCCTCATCCTCTTCTCTCTCTCTCTCTCACCCGCTCTCTCTCACTCTCTCAAACCCCCCTCACTCTAAAACCCCTCTCTCACACTCTCTCTCTCACCCCCCTCATCCTCCTCTCACTCTCTCTCACCCGCTCTCTCCCGCTCCCTCAAACCCCTCTCTCTAAAACACCTCTCTCACCCTCTCTCTCTCACCCCCTCATCCTTCTCTCTCTCTCTCACCCGCTCTCTCTCGCTCTCTCAAACCCCCTCACTCTCTAAAACCCCTATCTCTCACCCTCTGTCTCTCACCCCACTGATCCTCCTCTATCTCTATCACCCGCTCTCTCTCGCTCTCTCAAACCCCTCTCTCTCTAAACCACTCTCTCACCCTCTCTCACACCCGTCTCATCCTCCTCTCTCTCTCTCTCACCCGCCATCTCTCGCTCTCTCAAACCCAGTCTCTCTCTATAACCCCTCTCTCACCCCCTCATCCTCTTCTCTCTCTCTCTCTCACCCGCTCTCTCAAAACCGCTCTCTCTCCCAACCCCTCTCTCTGTCACCCTCTCTCTCTCATCCCCCTCATCATACTCTCTCTCTCTCACCCGCTCTCTCTCGCTCTCTCAAACCCCCTCTCTCTCTCAACCCCTCTCTCTCACCCTCTCTCTCTCACCCCCCCAACCTCCTCTCTCTCTCTCACCCGCTCTCTCTCTCTCTGAAACCACCTCTCTCTCTAAACCCCTCTTCTCTCACGCTCCCTCCCTCACCCCCCTCATCCTCCTCTCTCTCTCTCTCACACGCTCTCTCTCGCTCCCTCAAACCCCCTCTTTCTCTCAACCGCTCTCTCTCACCCTCTCTCTCTCACCCCCTTCATCCTCCTCTCTCTCACCAGCTCTCTCTCGCTCTCTCAAACCCCTCTCTCTCTCTCAACCCCTCTCTCTCACCCTCTCTCTCTCACCCCTCTCATTCTCCTCCCTCTCTCTCACCCGCTCTCTCTTGCTCTCTCAAACACCTTTTCTCATACCCTCTCTCACCCCCCTCATCCTCGTCTCTCTCTCTCTCACCCGCTCTCTCGCTCTCTCTACCCCTCTCTCACTCTCTCTCTCACCCCCTCATTCTCCTCCCTCTCTCTCACCCGCTCTCTCTTGCTCTCTCAAACACCTACTCTCACACCCTCTCTCACCCCCCTCATCCTCGTCTCTCTCTCTCACCCGCTCTCACTCGCTCTCTCAAACCCCCTCTCTCTCTCAACCCCTCTCTCTCACCCACTCTCTCTCACCCCCCTCATCATCCTCCCGCTCTCTCACCTGGCTCTCTCTTGCTCTCTCAAACCCTTTCTCTCTCTAAACCCCCTCTCTCTCACCTTCTCTCTCTCACCCCCCTCATCCTCCTCTCTCTCTCTCACCCGCGCTCTCTCGCTCTCTCAAATCCCCTCTCTCTTTTAAACCCCTCTCTCTCACCCTCTCTCTCACCCCCCTCATCCTCCGCTCTCTCTCACCCGCGCTCTCTCGCTCTCTGAAACCCTTTCTCTCTCTAAACCCCCTCTCTCTCACACCCTCTCTCACCCCCCTCATCCTCGTTCTCTCTCACCCGCTCTCACTCGCTCTCTCAAACCCCCTCTCTCTCTCAACCCCTCTCTCTCACTCCTCTCTCTCACCCCCCTCATCCTCCTCTCTCTCTCACACACTCTCTCTCTCACCGCCCTCATCCTCCTCCCCCTGTCTCACCCGCGCTCTCTCGGCTCTCAAACCCCCTCTCTCTCAACCCCTCTCTCGCACCCTCTCTCACTCTCTCACCACCTTCATCCTCCTCTCTCTCTCACCCACTCTCTCTCATACTCTCAAACCCCCTCTCTCTCAACCCGTCGCTCTCACCCTCTCTCTCTCTCACACCCCCCTCATCCTCCTCACTCTCTCTCACCCGCTCGCTCTCGCTCTCTCAAACCCCCTCTCTCAACCTCTCTCTCACACCCCCTCATCCTCCTCTCTCTCTCACCCGTTCTCTCTCACTCTCTCAAACACCCTCTCTCACTAAACCCTTTCTCTCTCAACCCCCTCATCCTCCTCTCTCTCTCACCCTCTCTCTCTCTCACCCCCCTCATCCTCCTCTCTCTCTCTCTTACCCGCTCTCTCTCACTCTCTCAAAACCTCTCTCTCTCTAAAACCCCTATCTCTCACCCTCTGTCTCTCACCCCCCCATCCTCCTCAATCTCTCTCACCCGCTCTCTCTCACTCTCTCAAAAACCCTCTCTCTAAAACCTCTCTCTCACCCTCTCTCTCACCCCCGTCATCCTCTTCTCTCTCTCTCTCTCACCCGCTCTCTCTCGCTCTCTCAAACCCCCCTCACTCTAAAACCCCTCTCTCTCACCCTCTCTCTCTCACCCCCTCATCCTCCTCTCACTCTCTCTCACCCGCTCTCTCCCGCTCCCTCAAACACCTCTCTCTCTAAAACCCCTCTCTCTCACCCACTCTCTCTCACCCCCTCATCCTCCTCTCTCTCTCACCCGCTCTCTCGCTCTCTCAAACCCCCTCACTCTCTAAAACCCCTATCTCTCACCCTCTGTCTCTCACCCCACTAATCCTCCTCTATCTCTCTCACCAGCTCTCTCTCGCTCTCTCAAACCCCTCTCTCTCTAAAACCCCTCTCTCACCCACTCTCACACACGTCTCATCCTCCTCTCTCTCTCTCACCCGCCATCTCTCGCTCTCTCAAACCCAGTCTCTCTCTATAACCCCTCTCTCTCACCCTCTCTCTCACCCCCTCATCCTCTTCTCTCGATCTCTCTCTCCCTGCTCTCTCAAAATCGCTCTCTCTCTCAACCCCTCTCTCTGTCACCCTCTCTCTCTCATCCCCCTCATCATACTCTCTCTCTCTCTCTCACCTGCTCTCTCTCGCTCTCTCAAACCCCCTCTCTCTCTCAACCCCTCTCTCTCACCCTCTCTCTCTCACCCCCCCATCCTCCTCTCTCTCTCTCACCCGCTCTCTCTCGCTCTATGAAACCTCCTCTCTCTAAACCCCTCTTCTCTCACGCTCCCTCCCTCACCCCCCTCATCCTCCTCTCTCTCTCTCACAAGCTCTCTCTCGCTCCCTCAAACCCCCTCTCTCTTTGAAACCCCTCTCTCTCACCCTCTCTCTCACCCCCTCATCCTCCTCTCTCTCACCCGCGCTCTCTCGCTCTCTCAAACCCTTTCTCTCTCTAAACCCCCTCTCTCTCACACCCTCTCTCACCCCCCTCATCCTCGTCTCTCTCTCACCCGCTCTCACTCGCTCTCTCAAACCCCCTCACTCTCTCAACCCCTCTCTCTCACCCCTCTCTCTCACGCCCCTCATCCTCCTCTCTCTCACCCACTCTCTCTCGTTCTCTCAAACCCTCTCTCTCCAAAACCCGTCTCTCTGGCCCCCTCTCTCTCACCCCCCTCATCCTCCTCTCCCTCTCTCACACTCTCTATCTCACCGCCCTCATCCTCCTCCCCCGTCTCACCCGCGCTCTCTCGCTCTCTCAAACCCCCTCTCTCTCAACCCCTCTCTCGCACCCTCTCTCACTCTCACCACCCTCATCCTCCTCTCTCTCTCTCACCCGCTCTCTCAAACCCCCTTTCTCTCTAAAAGCCCTCTCTCTCTCACCCTCTCTCACTCTCTCACCACCCTCATCCTCCTCTCTCTCTCTCACCCACTCTCTCTCATACTCTCAAACCCCCTCTCTCTCAACCCGTCGCTTTCACCCTCTCTCTCTCTCTCACCCCCCTCATCCTCCTCACTCTCTCTCACCTGCTCGCTCTCGCTCTCTCAAACCCCCTCTCTCAACCTCTCTCTCACACCCCCTCATCCTCCTCTCTCTCTCGCCCGTTCTCTCTCACTCTCTCAAACACCCTCTCTCTCTAAACCCTTTCTCTCTCACCCTCTCTCTCTCAGCCCCCTCATCCTCCTCAATCTCTCTCACCCGCTCTCTCTCACTCTCTCAAAACCCCTCTCTCTCTCTAAAACCCCTATCTCTCACCCTCTGTCTCTCACCTCCCCATCCTCCTCAATCTCTCTCACCCGCTCTCTCTCACTCTCTCAAAAACCCTCTCTCTCTAAAACCCCTCTCTCACACCCTCTCTTTCTCACACCCGTTTCATCCTCCTCTCTCTCTCTCACCCGCACTCTCTCGCTCTCTCAAACCTCCCCTCACTCTAAAACCCCTCTCTCACACTCTCTCTCTCAACCCCCTCATCCTCCTCTCACTCTCTCTCACCCGCTCTCTCCCGCTCCCTCAAACCCCTCTCTCTAAAACCCCTCTCTCTCACCCTCTCTCTCTCACCCCCCTCATCCTCCTCTTTCTCTCTCTCACCCGCTCTCTCCCGCTCCCTCAAATCCCTCTCTCTAAAACCCCTCTCTCTCACCCTCTCTCTCTCACCCCCCTCATCCTCCTCGCTCTCTCACCCGCTCTCTCTCGCTCTCTCAATCCCCCTCACTCTCTAAAACCCCTATCTCTCACCCTCTGTCTCTCACTCCACTAATCCTCCTCTATCTCACCCGCTCTCTCGCTCTCTCAAACCCCTCTCTCTCAAAAACCCCTCTCTCACCCTCTCTCTCTCACACATGTCTCATCCTCCTCTCTCTCTCACCCGTCATCTCTCGCTCTCTCAAACCCCGTCTCTCTCTATAACCCCTCTCTCTCACCCTCTCTCTCACCCCCTCATCCTCTTCTCTCTCTCTCTCTATCACCCGCTCTCTCAAAACCCCTCTCTCTCTCTCTCAACCCCTCTCTCTGTCACCCTCTCTCTCTCATCCCCCTCATCATACTCTCTCTCTCTCACCCGCTCTCTCTCGCTCTCTCAAACCCCCCTCTCTCTCAACCCCTCTCTCTCACCCTCTCTCTCTCACCCCCCTCATCCTCCTCTCTCTCTCTCACACGCTCTCTCTCACTCCCTCAAACCCCCTCTCTCTCTCAACCCCTCTCTCTCACCCTCTCTCTCTCACCCCCCTCATCCTCCTCTCTCTCACCAGCTCTCTCTCGCTCTCTCAAACCCCCCCTCTCTCTCAACCCCTCTCTCTCACCCACTCTCTCTCACCCCCTTATTCTCCTCCCTCTCTCTCACCCGCTCTCTCTTGCTCTCTCAAACACCTTCTCTCACACCCTCTCTCACCCCCCTCATCCTCCTCTCTCTCTCTCACCCGCTCTAACTCACTCTCTCAAACCCCCTCTCTCTCTCAACCCCTCTCTCTCACCCTCTCTCTCTCACCCCCCTCATTCTCCTACCTCTCTCTCACCCGCTCTCTTTTGCTCTTTCAAACACATTCGCTTACACCCTCTCTCACCCCCTCATCCTCCTCTATCTCTCACCCGCTCTAACTCGCTCTCTCAAACCCCCTCTCTCAACCCACTTTCTCTCACTCTCTCTCTCTCACCCCCTCATGCTCTTCTCTCCCTCTCACCAGCACTCTCCCGCTCTCTCAAACCCCTCTCTCTAAAACCCCTCCCTCTCACCCTCTCTCTCTCACCGCCCTCATCCTCCTCTCTCTCTCTCACCCACTCTCTTGTACTCTCAAACGTCCTCTCTCTCAACCCCTCGCTCTCACCCTCTCTCTCTCACCCCCCTCATCCTCCTCACTCTCTCTTACCCGCTCTCTCTCACACTCTCAAACCACCTGTCTCTCTCAATCCCTCTCTCTCACCCTCTCTCTCTCACGCCCCTCATCCTCCTCTCTCTCACCTGCTCTCTCTCAAACCCCCTCTCTCTCTAAAACCCCTCTCTCTCACCCTCTCTCTCTCACGCCCCTCATCCTCCTCTCTCTCTCACACCCGCACTCTCACGCATTATCAAACCCCCTCTCTCACTAAAACCCCTCTCTCTCACCCTCTCTCTCTCACCCCCCTCATCCTCCTCTCTCTCTCACACGCTCTCTCAAACCACCCCCTCACTCTAAAACCCCTCTCTCTCACACTCTCTCTCTCACGCCCCTCATCCTCCTCTCTCTCTCTCTCTCACCCGCGCACTCTCGCTCCCTCAAACCCCTCTCTCTCCAAAACCCCTCTCTCTCACCCTCGGTCTCTCACCCCCCTCATCCTCCTTTCTCTCTCTCGCCCGCTTTCTCTCGCTCTCTCAAACCCCCTCTCTCTCTAAAACCCCCATCTCTCACCCTTACTCTCTCACCCCCTCATCCTCCTCTCTCTCTCACCCGCGCTCTCTCGCTCTCTCAAACCCCCTCTCTCTCTCTCAACTTCTCTCTCTCACCCTCTCTTTCTCACCCCCTCACCCTCCTCTCTCTCTCACCTGCTCTGTCTCGCTCTCTCAAACCCCGTCTCTCTCTATAACCCCTCTCTCACCCTCTCTCTCACCCCCTCATCCTCTTCTCTCTCTCTCTCTCACCCGCTCTCTCTCTCTCTCTCGCTCTCTCAAACCCCCCTCACTCTAAAACCCCTCTCTCACCCTTTCTCTCTCACCCCCTCACACTCCTCACTCTCTCTCACCTGCTCTCTCTCGCTGTCTCAAACACCCTCTCTCACTAAAACCCCCTCTCTCACCCTCTCTCACCCCACTCATCCTCCTCTCTCTCTCTCACCCGCTCTCTCTCGCTCTCTCAAACCCCCGCTCTCTCAACCCCTCTCGCTCACCTTCTCTTTCTCACCCCCCTCATCCTCCTCTCTCTCTCTCACCCGCTCTCTCTCGCTCTCTCACACCCCCACTCTCTCTCAACCCCTTTCTCTCACCCTCTCTCTCTCCCACCGCTCTCATCCTCCTCTCTCTCTCTCACCCGCTCTGTCTCGCTCTCTCAAATCCCTCTCTCTCTCAACCCCTCTCTCTCACCCTCTCTCTCTTTCACCCCCTCATCCTCCTCCCTCTCTCTCACCCGCTCTCTTAAACCCCCTCTCTCTCCCAACCCCTCTCTCTCACCCTCTCTCTCTCACTCCCCTCATCCTCCACTCTTTCGCTCAACCGCTCTCTCCCGCACTCTCAAACCCCGTCTCTCTCTAAAACCCTCTCTCTAACCCTCTCTCTCTCACCCCCACATCCTCTTCTCTCTCCCTCACCTGTTCTCTCTCGCTCTCTCAAACCCCCTCTCTCTCTCTCAACCCATCTCTCTCACCCTCTCTCTCTCACGCCCCTCATACTCCTCTCTCTCACCCACTCTCTCTCAAAACCCCTCTCTCTCTAAAACCCTTCTCTCTCACCCTCTCTCTCTCACCCCCTCATCCTCCTCTCTCTCTCTCACCCTCTCTCACTCACTGCCTTCATCCTCCTCTCTCTCTCTCACCCGCTCTCTCAAACCCCCTCTCTCTCGCAACCCCTCTCTCTCACCCTCACTCTTTTACCCTCCTCCTCCTCTCTCTCTCACCCGCTCTCTCGCTCTCTCAAACCTCCTCTCTCTCTAAACCCCTCTCTCACACCCTCTCTCTCACCCACTCATCGTCCTCTTGCTCTCTCACACACTCTCTCTCACCCCCTCATCCTCCTCTCTCTCTCTCACCCGCACTCTCACGCTCTATCAAACCCCCTCTCTCACTAAAACCCCTCTCTCTCACCCTCTCTCTCTCACCCCCTCATCATCCTCTCGCTCTCTCAACACTCTCTCTCACCCCCCTCATCCTCCTCTCTCTCTCTCTCACCCGCTCTCTCTCGCTGTCTCAAACCACCCCCTCACTCTAAAACCCCTCTCTCTCACACTTTCTCTCTCACCCCCCTCATCCTCCTCTCTCACTCTCCCACCCGCGCTTCCTCGCTCCCTCAAACCCCTCTCTCTCCAAAACCCCTCTCTTTCACCCTCTCTCTCTCACCCCCCTCATCCTCCTCTCTCTCTCTCACGCGCTTTCTCTCGCTCTCTCAAAACCCCTCTCTCTCTAAAACCCCTATCTCTCGCCCTCTATCTCTCACCCCCCTCATCCTCCTCTATCTCTCTCACCCGCTCTCTCTTGCTCCCGCAAACCCCCTCTCTCTCTGAAACCCCTCTCTCACCCTCTCTCTCTCACCCCCCCTCATCCACCTCCTCTCTCTCTCTCTCTCTCACCCGCGCTCTCTCGCTCCCTCAAACCCCTCTCTCTCCAAAACCCCTCTCTCTCACCCTCTCTCATCCCCCTTATCCTCTTCTCTCTCTCTCACCCGCTCTCTCCCGCTCTCTCAAAATCCCTCTCTCTAAACCCCTCTCTCTCACACTTTCTCTCTCACCCCCCTCATCCTCCTCTCTCTCTCTCCCACCCGCGCTTCCTCGCTCCCTCAAACCCCTCTCTCTCCAAAACCCCTCTCTCTCACTCATCCTCCTCCTCTCTCTCTCACCTGCTCTCTCTCGCTCTCTCAAACCCCCTCTCTCTCTCAACCACTCTCTCTCACCGTCTCTCTCTCACCCCCTCATCCACCTCTCTCTCAGCCGCTCTCTCTCGCTCTCTCAAACCCCCTCTCTCTCTCAACCCCTCTCTCTCACCCTCTCTCTCACCCCCCTCATTCTCCTCCCTCTCTTTCACCCGCTCTCTCTTGCTCTCTCAAACACCTTCTCTCACACCCTCTCTCACCCCCCTCATCCTCCTCTCTCTCTGTCACCCGCTCTAACTCGCGCTTTCAAACCCCCTCTCTCTCAACTCCTCTCTCTCACCCTCTCTCTCTCACCCCCTCATCCTCCTCCCACTCTCTCACCCGCTCTCTCTTGCTATCTCAATCCCCTTCTCTCTCTAAAACCCCTCTCTCTCACCCTCTCTCTCTCACCCCCCTCATCCTCCTCTCTCTCTTTCACCCGCTCTCTCTCACTCTCTCAAACCCCCTGTCTCTCAAAAACCCCTATCTCTCACCTTCTGTCTCTCATACCCCCATCCTCCTCAATCTCTCTCACCCGCTCTCTCTCACTCTCTCAAAAACCCTCTCTCTAAAACCCCCCTCTCTCACACTCTCTCTCACCCCCTCTCCTCTTCTCTCTCTCTCTCTCTCACCCGCTCTCTCTCACTCTCTCAAACCCCGTCTCTCTCTATAACCCCGCTCTCACCCTCTCTCTCACCCCCTCATCCTCTTCTCTCTCTCTCTCTCACCCGCTCTCTGTCTCTCTCGCTCTCTCAAACCCCTCTCTCTCCAAAACCCCTCTCTTTCACCCTCTCTCTCTCACCCCCCTCATCCTCCTCTCTCTCTCTCACGCGCTTTCTCTCGCTCTCTCAAAACCCCTCTCTCTCTAAAACCCCTATCTCTCGCCCTCTATCTCTCACCCCCCTCATCCTCCTCTATCTCTCTCACCCGCTCTCTCTTGCTCCCGCAAACCCCTCTCTCTCTGAAACCCCTCTCTCACCCTCTCTCTCTCACCCCCCTCATCCTCCTCCTCTCTCTCTCTCTCTCTCACCCGCGCTCTCTCGCTCCCTCAAACCCCTCTCTCTCCAAAACCCCTCTCTCTCACCCTCTCTCATCCCCCTTATCCTCTTCTCTCTCTCTCACCCGCTCTCTCTCGCTCTCTCAAAATCCCTCTCTCTAAACCCCTCTCTCTCACACTTTCTCTCTTACCCCCCTCATCCTCCTCTCTCTCTCTCTCACCCGCTCTCTCTCACTCTCTCAAACCCCGTCTCTCTCTATAACCCCTCTCTCACCCTCTCTCTCACCCCCTCATCCTCTTCTCTCTCTCTCTCGCCCGCTCTCTCTCTCTCGCTCTCTCAAACCCCCCCCTCACTCTAAAACCCCTCTCTCACACTCTCTCTCTCACCCCCCTCATCCTCCTCTCTCTCTCTCACCCGCTCTCTCTCGCTCCCTCAAACCCCCTCCCTCTCTAAAACCCCTATCTCTCACCCTCTGTCTCTCACCCCCCCTAATCCTCCTCTATCTCTCTCACCCGCTCTCTCTCGCTCTCTCAAACCCCCTCTCTCTCTAAAACCCCTCTCTCACCCTCTCTCTCTCACCCGCTCTCTCTCTCTCGCTCTCTCAAACCCCCCCCTCACTCTAAAACCCCTCTCTCACACTCTCTCTCTCACCCCCCCTAATCCTCCTCTATCTCTCTCACCCGCTCTCTCTCGCTCTCTCAAACCCCCTCTCTCTCTAAAACCCCTCTCTCACCCTCTCTCTCACACCCGTCTCATCCTCCTCTCTCTCTCTCACCCGCCATCGCTCTCTCAAACCCCGTCTCTCTCTATAACCCCTCTCTCTCACCCTCTCTCTCACCCCCCTCATCCTCCTCTCTCTCAACCACTCTAACTCGCTCTCTCAACCCCCCTCTCTCTCAACCTCTCTTTCTCACCCTCTCTCTCACCCCCCTCATCCTCCACTCTCTCTCTCTCACCCGCTCTCTCTCGCTCTCTCAAACCCCCTCTCTCTCTAAAACCCCTCTCTCACCCTCTCTCTCACACCCGTCTCATCCTCCTCTCTCTCTCTCACCCGCCATCGCTCTCTCAAACCCCGTCTCTCTCTATAACCCCTCTCTCTCACCCTCTCTCTCACCCCCCTCATCCTCCTCTCTCTCAACCACTCTAACTCGCTCTCTCAACCCCCCCCCTCTCTCAACCTCTCTTTCTCACCCTCTCTCTCACCCCCCTCATCCTCCACTATCTCTCTCTCACCCGCTCTCTCTCGCTCTCTCAAACCCCCTCTCTCTCTCAACCCCTCTCTCTCACCCTCTCTCTCTCACCCCCTCATCCTCCTCCTCTCTCTCACCCGCTCTCTCTCGCTCTCTCAAACCCCCTCTCTCTCTAATCCCCCTCTCTCTCACTCTCTCTCTCACCCCCTCATGCTCCTCTCTCCCTCTCACCAGCACTCTCTCGCTCTCTCAAACCTCTCTCTCTCTCTAAAACCTCTCTCCCTCACCCTCTCTCTCTCACCGCCCTCATCCTCCTCTCTCTCTCTCACCCACTCTCTCGTACTCTCAAACGTCCTCTCTCTCAACCCCTCGCTCTAACCCTCTCTCTCTCTCACCCCCCCTCATCCTCCTCACTCTCTCCTACCCGCTCTCTCTCACTCTCTCAAACCACCTGTCTCTCTCAACCCCTCTCTCTCACCCTCTCTCTCACCCTCCTCAGCCTCCTCTCTCTCTCACCCATTCTCTCTCGCTCTCTCAAACACCCTCTCTCTCTAAACCCTTTCTCTCTCACCCTCACTCTCTCAACCCCCTCATCCTCCTCTCTCTCTCTCACCCGCTCTCTCTCGCTCTCTCAAACCCCCTCACTCTCAATAACCCCTTTCTCTCACCCTCTCTATCTCACCCCCCTCATCCTCCTCTCTCTCTCTCTCACCCGCTCTCTCTTGCTCTCTCAAACCCCTCTCTCTCTAAAACCCCTCTCTCTCACCCTCTGTCTCTCACCCCCTCATCCTCCTCTCTCTCTCTCTCTCATCCGCTCTCTCTCGCTCTCTCAAACCCCCCTCTCTCAAAAACCCCTCTCTCTTACCCTCTCTCTCTCACACGCCTCATCCTCCTCTCTCACTCTCTCAACAGTTCTCTCTCGCTCTCTCAAACCTCCTCTCTCTCAACCCCTCTCTCTCACCCTCTCTCTCTCACCCCCCTCATCCTCCTCTCTCTCTCTCTCACCCGTGGTCTCTCGCTCTCTCAAACCCACCTCACTCAACACCTCTCTCTCACCCTCTCTCTCTCTCACCCCCCTCATCCTCCTCTCTCTCTCACCCGCTCTCTCTCGCTCTCTCAAACGCCCTCTCTCTAAAACCCCTCTCTCTCTCACCCTCTCTCTCTCTCACCCCCCCCTCATCCTCCTCTCTCTCTCTCACCCACTCTCTCGTACTCTCAAACACCCTCCATCTCAACCCCTCGCTCTCACCCTCTCTCTCTTACCCCCCATCCTCCTCACTCTCTCTCACCCGCTCTCTCTCGTTCTCTCAAACCCCCCCTCTATGTCAACCTCTCTTTCTCACCCTCTCTCTCTCACCGCCTCATCCTCCACTCTCTCTCTCTCTCACCCGCTCTCTCAAACCGCCTCTCTCTCTCAACCCCTCTTTCTCACCCTTTCTCTCTCACCCCCCTCATCCTCCACTCTCTCTCTCTCACCCGCTCTCTCCCGCTCCCTCAAACCCCTCTCTCTCTAAAACCCCTCTCCCTCACCCTCTCTCTCTCACCGCCCTCATCCTCCTCTCTCTCTCTCACCCACTCTCTCGTACTCTCAAACGTCCTCTCTCTCAACCCCTCGCTCTCACCCTCTCTTCTCACCCCCCCTCATCCTCCTCTCTCTCTCTCACCTGCTCTCTCTCACTCTCTCAAACACACTCTCTCTCAAAAACCCCCTCTCTCACCCTCTCTCTCTCACACGCCTCATCCTCCTCTCTCTCTCTCAACAGCTCTCTCTCGCTCTCTCAAACCCCCTCTCTCTCAACCCCTCTTTCTCACCCGCTCTCTCTCTCACCCCCTCCTCCCCTCTCTCTCACTCGCTCTCTCTCGCTCTCTCTAACCCCTCTCTCTATAATCCCTCTCTCTCACCCTCTCTCTCTCACCCCCCTCATCCTCCTCTCTCTCTCACCCGCTCTCTCTCGCTCTCTCAAACCCCCTCTCCCTCTCAATCCCTCTCTCTCACCCTCTCTCCTCATCCTCCTCTCTCTCTCACCGGCTCTCTCTCGCTCTCTCAATCCCCTCTTTCTAAAACCCCTCTCTCTCACCCTCTGTCTCTCACCCCCCTCATCCTCCTCTCTCTCTCTCTCTCACCCGTGCTCTCTCGCTCTCTCAAACCCCCCTCTCTCAACACCTCTCTCTCACCCCCTCTCTCTCTCACCCCCCTCATCCTCCTCTCTCTCTCTCACCCACTCTCTCGTACTCTCAAACCCCCTCCATCTCAACCCCTCGCTCTCACCCTCTCTCTCTCACCCCCCATCCTCCTCACTCTCTCTCACCCGCTCTCTCTCGCTCTCTCAAACGCCCTCTCTCTAAAACCCCTCTCTCTCTCACCCTCTCTCTCTCTCACCCCCCTCATCCTCCTCTCTCTCTCTCACCCACTCTCTCGTACTCTCAAACCCCCCTCTCTCAACCCCTCTCCCTCACCCTCTCTCATCCCCCACATCCTCTTCTCTCTCTCTCTCACCCGCTCTCTCAAAATCCCTCTCTCTAAACCCCTCTCTCTCACACTTTCTCTCTCACCCCCCTCATCCTCCTCTCTCTCTCTCCCACCCGCGCTTCCTCACTCCCTCAAACCCCTCTCTCTCCAAAACCCCTCTCTCTCACTCATCCTCCTCCTCTCTCTCTCTCACCTACTCTCTCTCGCTCTCTCAAACCCCCTCTCTCTCTCAACCACTCTCTCTCACCCTCTCTCTCACCCCCCTCATTCTCCTCCCTCTCTTTCACCCGCTCTCTCTTGCTCTCTCAAACACCTTCTCTCACACCCTCTCTCACCCCCCTCATCCTCCTCTCTCTCTGTCACCCGCTCTAACTCGCGCTTTCAAACCCCCTCTCTCTCTCACCCTCTCTCTCTCACCCCCTCATCCTCCTCCCACTCTCTCACCCGCTCTCTCTTGCTATCTCAAACCCCTTCTCTCTCTAAAACCCCTCTCTCTCACCCTCTCTCTCTCACCCCCCTCATCCTCCTCTCTCTCTTTCACCCGCTCTCTCTCACTCTCTCAAACCCCCTGTCTCTCAAAAACCCCTATCTCTCACCCTCTGTCTCTCATACCCCCATCCACCTCAATCTCTCTCACCCGCGCTCCCTCACTCTCTCAAAAACCCTCTCTCTAAAACCCCTCTCTCTCACACTCTCTCTCACCCCCTCTCCTCTTCTCTCTCTCTCACCCGCTCTCTCTCACTCTCTCAAACCCCGTCTCTCTCTATAACCCCTCTCTCACCCTCTCTCTCACCCCCTCATCCTCTTCTCTCTCTCTCTCACCCGCTCTCTCTCTCTCGCTCTCTCAAACCCCCCCCTCACTCTAAAACCCCTCTCTCACACTCTCTCTCTCACCCCCCTCATCCTCCTCTCTCTCTCTCACCCGCTCTCTCTCGCTCCCTCAAACCCCCTCCCTCTCTAAAACCCCTATCTCTCACCCTCTGTCTCTCACCCGCCCTAATCCTCCTCTATCTCTCTCACCCGCTCTCTCTCGCTCTCTCAAACCCCCTCCCTCTCTAAAACCCCTCTCTCACCCTCTCTCTCACACCCGTCTCATCCTCCTCTCTCTCTCTCACCCGCTCTCTCTCACTCTCTCAAACCCCGTCTCTCTCTATAACCCCTCTCTCACCCTCTCTCTCACCCCCTCATCCTCTTCTCTCTCTCTCTCACCCGCTCTCTCTCTCTCGCTCTCTCAAACCCCCCCTCACTCTAAAACCCCTCTCTCACACTCTCTCTCTCACCCCCCTCATCCTCCTCTCTCTCTCTCACCCGCTCTCTCTCGCTCCCTCAAACCCCCTCCCTCTCTAAAACCCCTATCTCTCACCCTCTCTCTCTCACCCCCTCATCCTCCTCCCACTCTCTCACCCGCTCTCTCTCGCTCTCTCAAACCCCGTCTCTCTCTATAACCCCTCTCTCTCACCCTCTCTCTCACCCCCCTCATCCTCTTCTCTCTCACCCACTCTAACTCGCTCTCTCAACCCCCCCTCTCTCTCAACCTCTCTTTCTCACCCTCTCTCTCACCGCCTCATCCTCCACACTCTCTCTCACCCGCTCTCTCTCGCTCTCTCAAACCCCCTCTCTCTCTCAACCCCTCTTTCTCACCCTCTCTCTCTCACCCCCCTCATCCTCAACTCTCTCTCTCTCACCCGCTCTCTCGCTCTCTGAAACCCCCTCTCTCTCTCAACCCCTCTCTCTCACCCTCTCTCTCTCTCACCCCCCCCTCATCCTCCTCACTCTCTCTCTCCCGCTCTCTCTCACCCTCTCTCTCACCCTCCTCATCCTCCTCTCTCTCTCACCCATTCTCTCTCGCTCTCTCAAACACCCTCTCTCTCTAAACCCTTTCTCTCTCACCCTCTCTCTCAACCCCCTCATCCTCCTCTCTCTCTCTCACCCTCACTCTCTCACCCCCTCATCTTCCTCTCTCTCTCTCACCCGCTCTCTCTCGCTCTCTCAAACCCCCTCACTCTCAATAACCCCTTTCTCTCACCCTCTCTATCTCACCCCCCTCATCCTCCTCTCTCTCTCCCGCTCTCTCTTGCTCTCTCAAACCCCTCTCTCTCTAAAACCCCTCTCTCTCACCCTCTGTCTCTCACCCCCTCATCCTCCTCTCTCTCTCTCTCTCACCCGTGCTCTCTCGCTCCCTCAAACCCACCTCTCTCAACACCTCTCTCTCACCCTCTCTCTCTCTCACCCCCCTCATCCTCCTCTCTCTCTCACCCGCGCTCTCTCGCTCTCTCAAACGCCCTCTCTCGAAAACCCCTCTCTCTCTCACCCTCTCTCTCTCACCCCCCTCATCCTCCTCTCTCTCTCTCACCCACTCTCTCGTACTCTCAAAACCCCTCCATCTCAACCCCTCGCTCTCACCCTCTCTCTCTCACCCCCCATCCTCCTCACTCTCTCTCACCCGCTCTCTCTCGCTCTCTCAAACCCCCCCTCTCTCTCAACCTCTCTTTCTCACCCTCTCTCTCTCACCGCCTCATCCTCCACTCTCTCTCTCTCACCCGCTCTCTCAAACCGCCTCTCTCTCTCAACCCCTCTTTCTCACCCTCTCTCTCTCACCCCCCTCATCCTCCACTCTCTCTCACTCACCTGCTCTCTCCCGCTCTCTCAAACCCCCTCTCTCTCTCAACCCCACTCTCTCACCCTCTCTCTCTCACCCCCTCATCCTCCTCTCTCTCTCTCACCCGCTCTCTCCCGCTCCCTCAAACCCCTCTCTCTCTAAAACCCCTCTCCCTCACCCTCTCTCTCTCACCGCCCTCATCCTCCTCTCTCTCTCTCACCCACTCTCTCGTACTCTCAAACGTCCTCTCTCTCAACCCCTCGCTCTCACCCTCTCTCTCTCACCCCACCTCATCCTCCTCACTCTCTCACCCGCTCTCTCTCACTCTCTCAAACCACCCCTCTCTCTCTCAACCCCTCTCTCTCACCCTCTCTCTCTCACCCCCCTCATCCTCCTCTCTCTCTCTGTCACCCGTGCTCTCTCGCTCTCTCAAACCCCCCTCTCTCAACACCTCTCTCTCACCCTCTCTCTCTCTCACCCCCCTCATCCTCCTCTCTCTCTCACCCGCTCTCTCTCGCTCTCTCAAACCCCCTCTCTCTCTCAACCCCTCTCTCTCACCCTCTCTCTCTCTCACCCCCCTCATCCTCCTCTCTCTCTCTCACCTGCTCTCTCTCACTCTCTCAAACACACTCTCTCTCAAAAACCCCCTCTCTCACCCTCTCTCTCTCACACGCCTCATCCTCCTCTCTCTCTCTCTCAACAGCTCTCTCTCGCTCTCTCAAACCCCCTCTCTCTCAACCCCTCTTTCTCACCCGCTCTCTCTCTCACCCCCTCCTCCTCTCTCTCTCACTCGCTCTCTCTCGCTCTCTCTAACCCCTCTCTCTATAATCCCTCTCTCTCACCCTCTCTCTCTCATCCCCCTCATCCTCCTCTCTCTCTCTCACCCTCTCTCTCATCCCCCTCATCCTCCTCTCTCTCTCACCCGCTCTCTCTCGCTCTCTCAAACCCCCTCTCCCTCTCAATCCCTCTCTCTCACCCTCTCTCCTCATCCTCCTCTCTCTCTCACCGGCTCTCTCTCGCTCTCTCAAACCCCTCTCTCTAAAACCCCTCTCTCTCACCCTCTGTCTCTCACCCCCCTCATCCTCCTCTCTCTCTCTCTCTCTCTCACCCGTGCTCTCTCGCTCTCTCAAACCCCCCTCTCTCAACACCTCTCTCTCACCCCCTCTCTCTCTCACCCCCCCATCCTCTTCTCTCTCTCACCCGCTCTCTCTCGCTCTCTCAAACCCCCTCTCTCTCACCCTCTCTCTCTCAACCCCCTCATCCTCCTCTCTCTCTCTCACCCGCGCTCTCAAACGCCCTCTCTCTAAAACCCCTCTCTCTCACTCTCACCCCCCTCATCCTCCTCTCTCTCTCTCTCACCTGCTCTCTCTCGCTCTCTCAAACCCCCTCTCTCTCTAAAACCCCCCTCTCTCAACCTCTCTCTCTTTCACCCCCTCATCCTCCTCTCTCTCTCTCAGCCGCTCTCTCTCGCTCTCTCATACCCCCTCTCTCTCAACCCCTCTCTCACCATCTCTCTCTCTCACCCCCCTCATCCTTCTCTCCCTCTCTCACCCACTCTCTCTCGCTCTCTCAAGCCCCCTTTCTCTCTCAACCCCTCTCTCCCACCGTCTCTTTCTCACCCCCTCATACTCCTCTCTCTCTCACCCGTGCTCTCTCGCTCTCTCAAACCCCCTCTCTCTGTCAACTCCTCTGTCTCACCCTCTCTTTCTCACCCCCCTCATCCTCCTCTCTCTCTCACCCGCTCTCTCGATCTCTCAAACCCCCTCTCTCTCAACCCCTCTCTCTCACCATCTCTCTCTCTCTCACCGCTCTCATCCTCCTCTCTCTCTCTCACCCACTCTCTCTCGCCCTCTCAAACTCCTCTCTCTCTAAAACCCCTCACTCTCACCCTCTCTCTCTCACCCCCCTCATTCTCCTCTCTCTCTCACCCGCTCTCTCTCGCTCTCTCAAACCCCTCTCTCTCTAAAACCCCTCTCTCTCACACCCCGCATCCTCCTCTCTCTCTCTCACCCGCTCTCTCTCGCTCTCTCAAACCCCCTCTCTCTAAAACCCCTCTCTCTCACCCTCTCTCTCTCATCCCCCCTCATCCTCCTCAATCTCTCTCACCCTCTCTCTCTCACCCCCCATACTCCTCTCTCTCTCACCCGCTCTCTCTCGCTTTCTCAAACCCCCTCTCTCTAAACCCCCTCTCTCTCACCCCCCTCATCCTCCTCACTCTCTCTCACCCGCTCTCTCTCGCTCTCTCAAACCGCCTCTCTCTCTCAACCCCTCTCTCTCACCCTCTCTCTCTCACGCCCTCATCCTCCTCTCTCTCTCTCACCCGCTCTCTCTTGCTCTCTCAAACCCCCCCTCTCCCTCAACCGTCCTCTCTCACCCTCTCTCTCTCACCTCCCTCATCCTCCTCTCTCTCTCACCCGCTCTCTCTCGCTTTCTCAAACCCCCTCTCTCTAAACCCCCTCTCTCTCACCCCCCTCATCCTCCTCACTCTCTCTCACCCGCTCTCTCTCGCCCTCTTAAACCCCCTCTCTCTCTCAACCCCTCTCTCACCCTCTCTCTCTCACCCCCCTCATCCTCCTCCCTCTCTCTCACCCGCTCTCTCTTGCTCTCTCAAACCTCTTCTGTCTCACCCTCTCTCTCACCCCCCTCATCCTCCTCTCTCTCAGGCTCTCTCTCTCTCTCAATCCCCCTCTCTCTCAACCCCTCTCTCTCACCCTCTCTCTCACCCCCCTCATCCTCCTCTCTCTCTCTCACCCGCTCTCTCTCGCTCTCTCAAACCCCCTCTCTCTCTAAATCCCCTCTCTCACCCTCTCTCTCTCTCACCCCCCTCACCCTCCTCTCTCTCTCTCTCACCCGCTCTCTCTCACTCTCTCTCACCCTTCTCTCCCTCAATCCCTCTCCCTCACCCTCTCTCTCTCACCCCCCTCATCCTCCTCCCTCTCTCACCCGCTCTCTCTTGCTCACTCAAACCCCCTCTCTCTTTGTCAGCCCCTCGCTTTCTCACCGCCGCTCTCTCAAACCCTTTCTCTCTTACCCCCTCACCCGCGCTCTTTCTCACCCCTCTCTCTCTCAAATCTCCTCTCTCATACCCTTCTCTCTTACTCACCTCTCTTGCACCCCTCCCGCCCTCTCACACACTTCTCTCTCTCTCTCTCTCTCTCATCCCCTCTCTCTCACCCCCTCTCTCCGTCCCACCCTCTCTCTATCTCTTTCTCATCCACTCTCTCTCCTTCTCACTCCCTCTATCTCACCCCCCTCATTCTCACCCTCTCTCTCACCCCCTCCCTCTCTCCCACCCTCTCTCTCTCTCAACCACCCTCTCTCGTTCCCCATCTCTCACCAACCTCTCTCTCAAAGCCCCCTCTCTCTCTCTCACCCACCTCTCTCTCTCAGCCCCCCTCACCCCCTCTCACACACCTCTCTCTCTCCCACCACCCTCACACCCCATCTATCTTCCCCCCCACCTCCCTCACCCCCCTCCAAACCCCTTTCCCACCCCCATCCCCCACACACACCCTCACCTACCTACCCCTCTCACCCCTCTCTCTCACCCCCCTCTTACACCCCCTCTCTCTCTCAAACCCCTCTGTCACCCTTCTCTTTCTCTCACCACCCTAACTTTCTTACCTTCTCTCCTCCCCTCTCCCCTCTCTCTCCCCCGTCTCTCACTACTCTCTCACCCTCTCTCTCACCTCTCTCTCTCTCTCACACACCCCTCTCTCTCACGTCCTCCCTCTCTCATCCCATCCCTCTCTCACACCCTTCCACTCTCACACTCTCCCTCTCTCCTCCCTCTCTCTCCCCTCTCTCTCACCCCTCTCTTTCTCACACCCCTCTCTATCACCCTCCCTCTCTCATCCCGTCCCTCTTTCCCCCTCCCACTGACATCCCTCCTCTCTCACACTCTCCCTATCTCACCCCTCTCTCTCAGCCCATCTGTCTCTCAGCCCATCTCTCTCAGCCCCTCCCTCTCTCAGCCCCTCCCTCTCTCAGCCCCTCCCTCTCTCAGCCCCTCCCTCTCTCACCCACCCTCTCTTGCACCCTCTATCTCCCTCAGCCGTACTCTCTCACTGCCCCCCTCTCTCTCACCCCCCTCTCATTCCACACTCTCTCCCCCTTTCTATTACACCCTCTCTCTCACACCCTACTAACTCTCTCACCCTTTCACCCCTCTCTTCACCATCTCTCCCCCTCTCTCTCCCCCTCTCTCACCTCTCTCTCTCTCACGCCCTCTCTCTTACCCACTCTGTTTCTCACGCCCTCTCTCTCTCACCACTCACTATCTCTCTCACCCTCTCTCTCTCAGCCTCTCTCTCTCACACCCCCTTTCTCTCTCACCTTGTTATCTCTCTCCCCCTCGCTCTATCTTACCCCCTCTCTCTCCACCCTGTCACTCTCACCCCTTTCTCTCTGTCACCCCTCACCCTCTCTCCCCTTTATACCCTCTCTCACTCCCTCTCTCGCTCACCCCTTCACTCTATCTCCCCCGCCCACACTCCCTGTCTCTTACCCACCTCTCTGTGTCTCTCTCTCACACCCCTCTCTCTCGCACCCCTGTCTCTCTCCCGCACTCTCTCTCGCTCTATTGTCTTCTGTCTCTTGCTCCCTTTTTCTCTCTCTCATTCCCCTTCCCTCCCGTGCTCTGTCTCACACCCCCGTTCTCTCTCTCTCTCTGTATACCCCCTCTCTCGCGCCCTCTTTCTCTCGTTCACCCCATTTCTCTCTCTCTTTTGACCCCTTTCTTCCCCCCTCCTCCTTGCTCTCAGTCTGTCACTCTCTATCGCCCACTCTCTCAGCCCATCTCCCTCACACCACTCTAACTCTCTCATCCATTCACTCGTTCTCTCTCTGTCTGTCTGTCTGTCTCTCTCTCTCTCTCTCTCTCAACCCATCATTCACTGTCTATCTCAACCCCTCTCTCACCACTTTCACTCTCTGTGTCACATCCCATCTCTCTCATCCCTCTTTCGCTCGCTGCCCCCCTTTCTCTCTCACCCCTTCTCTATCTCTCCCCCTTTCTCTCAATCCCTCTCTCTCACCCCCTCTCTCTCCCACTCTCTCTCCCACCTCCTCTCTCTCACCCCCTCCTACACATTTACTCTTTCTCTGACCCCCTCTCTTTCTCTCCCCTCTCTCTCATTCTCAGCCCCCTCTCTCTCCCCTCTCTCTTTCTCCACTCTCTCCCTTTTACAGCCCTCTCTCCCTTTCTCACCCCACTCTCTCTCACCCCTTTCTCTCTCACAACCTCTCTCTCAACCCCTCTCTCTCACCCTCTCTCTCTCACTCCCTCATCCTCCTCTGTCTCTCACCCGCGCTCTCTCGCTCTCTCAAACCCCCCCTCTCTAAATCCCCTCTCTCTCACCCCTTGCTCTCTCTCTCTTACCCTTCTCTCTCTCACATCCCACTCTCTCACCCACTTCTCTCTCACCCCCTCACCTGCTCTCTCACTCCTCTCTCTTTCCCAAACTCTCTCTCTTACATCCTCACCCATACTCTCTCTCACCCCCTCTCTTACCTCTCTCTCTCTTTCAACCCCTCCCTCTCTCCAACCCCCTCCCTCTCTCCCACCCTCTCTCTGTCTCTTTCTCATACTCTCTCTCTCCTTCTCACTCCCTCTCTCTCTCACCCCATCTCACTCTCACTCCATTTCTCTCAAACCCTCTCTCTCATGCCCTTTCTCCCAGCCCCTCTCTGTCTCACCTCCAGTCTTTCTCTGACCCATTCTCACTCCCCCTTTGTCTCTCCCCCTTTCTCTCTCACCCCCTCACATCACCCTCTCTCACTCACCCCACTCCCTCACTCACCTCCCTCTCTCTCCCACTCCTCTCTCTCTCCCTCTGTCTCTAACCTCCTCTCTCATCCTCTCTCCCTCTTTCAACCCCTCTCTCTACTCCTTCTCTCTCACACTCCCCCACTCTCTCTAACACCCTTCTCTCCCTCAACCCTCTCTCTCTCACTCAACCCCTCTCTCTCTACCCCCTCCCCCTCTCTCTCACCCTTCTCTCCCTCTCTCTCACCCCACTCTGTCTCACCACCCCCTCTCTGAACCCAGCTCACGCTCTCATCCCCTCAATCTCTCCAACCCTTACTCTCTCATCCCTCCCTCTCTCAACCCCTCTATCTCAGCCCTTCTCTCTCACCCCTCTCTCTCACCCCCTCACCCCTCACCCCTCTCGCTCACCCCCTCTCTCTCGCCCATTCTCTCTCACACCCTCTCCTTCTCACTCCACTCTCTCTCTTATCCCCTCCCCACTTTCTTTCTCTCAATCACCCCTTCTCTCTCACACCCCTTACCCCCACCTCCTCTCTCTCACCCCCCTCTCTCACCCGCGCTCTCTTTCTCACTCACTCTCTCTTTCTCACTTACACTCTCTCTCTCTTTTTTACTCACACTCTCTCTTTCTCAACCCCTCTCTCACCCGCGCTCTCAAACCCTCTCTCTCTTCCCCCTCTTTCTCCCCTTCTCTCTCCCACTCTCTGCCCAATTTTTTCATCCCCTCTCCCCCCTCTCTCTCTCTCCCCTCTCTCTCTCCACTCTCTCTCTACCCCCTCGCTAGCCCCCCAATCTCTACCCCCTCTCTCCCCCTGTCTCTCACATCCCCTCTCTCTCGCTCCCATCTCACTCTCTCACCCCACTCTCTCTCTCTCACCCCACTCTCTCTCTCTCACCCCACATTTCACTCCTTCCCACCCCTTCTCTCTCACACCCCTTCTCTCTCACACCCCTCTCTCCCTCACCCCCTCTCTCTCAACACCTTTCTCTCACCCCCTCTCTCTCACCCCCCTCTCTTCCTCTCCTCCACTCCTTCCCCCTCACTCCCCTCCCCATCTCTCTCCCACCTCTCTCTCCCCCTCTCTCTCCTCTTCTCTCTCACCCTCTTCTCACACTCTCTCGTCTCCCTGGCTAATTCTCTCTCTCTTGCCTCCCTCTCTCTCTCTCTCATCTCACGGTCTCTCTCGCTCGCTCTCTCGTTCTTTTTCTCTCTCTCTCTCTGTCGCTCATGCTCTCTGTCTGTCTGTCTGTCTCCCTCTCTCTCAGTCCACCCTACTTCTCTCACTCTTGCTCTATCGTTCTCTCTGTCTGTTGCTCTCTCTCTCTCTCTCTGTCTCTCTCTCTCAGTCCTCCCCCTCACCTCTTCTCTCTCGCAACCCATCTTTCTCAACCCCTCTCTCTCACCCCTCGCTCTCTTACTTCTCTCTCTCACACACTCCCTTTCTCTCACTTCCTCCTCTCTCACTCCCATCTCACTCTCTCACCCCTCTCTCTCACCACAATCTTTCTCTCTCTGTCCCACCCCCTCTGTATCTCACACCTTCTCTCTCATCTCCCTCTCACCCCACCTCTCTCACCCCCCTCTCACCCCTACCCCCTCTCTCTCACCCCCCTCTCTCTCACCCACGCTCTCTTTTTCACTCACTCTCTCTCTTTCTCACCCCCTCTCTCTCACCCCTTCTCTCTCAACTCCTCTCTCTCCCACCCCCTCTCTCTCTCTTCCCTCTCTCCCCCTCTCTCTCCCCTCTCTTGCCCCCCACTCTCTACCCCCTCTCTCTCACTCCCATCTCACCCTCTCACCCCACTCTCACTCTCTCCCCCACTCTCTCTCTCTTAGCCCACGTCTCTCTCTCACTCACATCTCACTCTCTCACCCCACTCTCACTCTCTCCCCCACGTCTCTCTTTCGCCCACCCTCTCTATCTCCTACCCTTTCTCTCTCACATCCCTTCTCTCTCTCACAGCCCTGTTTCTCACCCCCTCTCTCAATTCCTCTCTCTCACCCCCTCTCTCTCAACACTTCTCTCACCCCCCTCTCTCCTCCTCTCTCTCACCCCCTCTCTCCCCCTTCTCCTATCTGTCACTCTCAGTCTGTCTCCCTCTCTCTCACCTCTTCTCTCTCACTCTTGCTCTATCGTTCTCTCTGTTCTGTTGCTCTCTCTCTCCGTCTCTCTCTCAGTCCTCCCCCTCAACTCCTCTCTCTCTCAACCCATCTTTCTCAACCCCTCTCTCTCCCCTCTCTCTCTAACCCTCTCTCTCTCACCCCCTCTTTCCCCCGTCTCTCTCTCAACCCCCTCTCTGTCAACCCCTCTCTCTCTCAATCTCTCTCTCCCCCTCTCTCTCAACCGCTCTCTTTCACCCCCTTTCTCCCACTCCCCTTTCTCTCACGACCCTTCATTCTCTCACCACCTTCTCTCTCTCAACCCCGCTCTCTCAGCCCTCTCTGTCTCACCCCCCCCCACCCCCTCCCTCTCTCCCACCCTCTCTCTTTATCTCTTTCTCATCCCCTCTCTCTCCTTCTCACTCCTTCACTCTCACCCCTCTATCTCTCTTCCCCTCTCTCTCTCACCCTCTCTCTCTCACTCCAATCTCTCTCTTTCTCAACCCCACTCTCTCTCATTCCCCATCTCTCACCAACCTCTCTCTCACACCCACTCTCTCTCTCACCCACCTCTCTTTCTCAACCCCCCTCACTCCCTCTCACCCAATTCTCTCTCACACACCTCTCTCTCCCACCCCCTCTCACACCCCCTCTATCTCCCTCCCAGCTCTCTCACACCCCCACCCCCATCCCCCCCACACTCCCTCACCTACCTACCCCTCTCACCCCCCTCTCTCACCCCCCCTTACACCTCCTCTCTCTCTCAAGCCCCTCTCTCTGTCACCCCTCTCTTTCTCTCACCACTCTAACTCTTACCTTCTCTCCCTCTCTCTCTACCCCTCTCTCACTCCTCTCTCTCTCCCCCCTCTCTCACTCCTCTCTCTCACCTCTCTCTCTCACACCACTCTGTCTCTCTCTCTCCCGCCCTCCCTCTCTCATCCCGTCCCTCTCTCACCCCCTTCCACTCTCACACCCTCCCTCTCTCCCCCCTCTTTCTCCCCTCTCTCTCACCCCTCTCTCTCACACCCCTCTCTATCACCCTCCCTCTCTCATCCCATCCCTCTTTCCCCCTCCCACTCTCATCCCTCCTCTCTCACACACTCCCCATCTCACCCATCTCTCTCAGCCCATCTCTCTCTCAGCCCCACTCTCTCTCAGCCCCTCCTACTCTCACCCACCCTCTCTTGCACCCCATGTCTCTCTCAGCCCCTCTCTCTCACTGCACCCCTCTCTTACCCCCTCTCTTATTCCACTCGCTCTCACACCCTACTAACTCTCTCTCACCCCTCGCAACCCCTCTCTCTCACCCCCAGTCATTTTCTCAACCCCTTCTCTCTCTCAACCCCTCTCTATCTCCACCCTGCTCTCTCACCCCTCTCTCACACCCCTCACCAACCCCTCTCTCGACACCCCCTCACTCTCTCATCCCCTCACTCTCTCACCCCCTCACTCACCCGTCTCCCTCTTCCCCTCTCTCTCATTCCCCTCTCTTTCTCTCTCAACCCGTCTCTCTCACCACTCTCTGTCACACCCTCTCTCTCACCCCTCTCTTTCTCTGTCAAGCCCTCTCTCTGACCCCTCTCTCTCACTCCCTCTCTGTCTCACACCCCCCTCTCTCACTGCCCCCTCTCTCACCACCCCCTCTCTCAACACCCTTCAATCTCCTATCCCCTCACTCTCTCACCCCCTCAGTCTCTCACCCCCCTCTCTCTCAATCCCTCTCTCTCACACCTCTCTCTCGCCCCCTCTCACCCCGTCCCTCTCTCACCCCCTCTCACACCCTTTCTCTCTTACCCCGCACTCTCACTGTAACCTTTCCCCCTCTCGCTCAACCCCTCTCTCTCACTCACTCTCTCAATCACACCCTCTCCTTCTAACTCCACTCTCTCTCTTACCACCTCTCCACTTTCTCTCTCTCAATCACCCCTTGTCTCTCTCACCCTCTCTCTCACCACTCTCTCTCATTCCCTGTGTCTCTCCCCCCCCACCACACCCTCTCTCAACCCTCCTCACTCTCTCATCCCCTTTCACTCTTATCCTGTGCTCTCTAACCCTTCCCCCCTCACCCCTCTCGCTCACTCACTCTCTCTTTCCCTCTCTCTCGCACCCCTCTCTTTCTCTCTCAACCCCTCTCTCTCACCACTCTCTCTCATACCCTCTCTCTCTCTCACCCCTCGCTTTCTCTATCAACCCCTCTCTCACACCCCTCTCTCACCACTCCCTCTCTCTCTCACACCCATCTCCCTCTCACACCCCTCTCTCCATCACCCCTCTCTCTCCCAGCCCAATCTCTTTCACATCCGCCCCTCTCTCTCACACACACTCTCACACACCCTCCCTCTCTCACCACCTCCCTCTCTCCCTCCATCTCTCTGCCTCTTTCTCATCCACTCTCTCTCCTTCTCACTGCCTTTCTCTCACCACCTCTCTCTCTCACCCCCTCTCTCCCATCCACTCTCTGTCACTCACTCCCACCTCTCCCTCTCACCGCCCTCTCACCCAGCTCTCTCTCTCTCTCACCACCTCTCTCTCACCCCCTCTCTCTCACCCCCTCTCTCTCACCCCTCGCTCTCTCACCCCTCGCTCTCTCACCCCTCGCTCTCTCACCCCTCGCTCTCTCACCCCTCGCTCTCTCACCCCTCGCTCTCTCACACCTTCTCCTTCACACTCCACTCTCTCTCTTACCCCCTCCCCACTTTCTCTCTCTCAATCACCCTCTCTCACCCCCTCTCTCGCACACCTCTCTCTCACTCCCTGTGTCTCTCACCACCCCTCTCTCACTATCCCCTCTCTCAACCCCCTCACTCTTTCACCCCTCTCTCTCTCACCACAGTCTCTCTCTCTCTGTCCCATCACCTCTGTCTCTCACCCCTTCTCTCTCAACCTCTTCTCACCCCACCCCCTCTATTTCACCCCTCGCTCTCTCACCTGGTCTCTCTTTCTCACTCACTCTTTCTCTTTCTAACTTACACTCTCTCTCTTTTTCACTCACTCTCTTTCTCTTTCTCACCCCCTCTCTCTCACGCCGTCTCTCTCAACTCCTCTCTCTCTCCCTCAACTCCTCTCTCTCCTTTCTCTCACTTCTCTCTACCCCCTCTCTTGCCCCCCACTGTCTACCCCCTCTCTGCCCCAGTCTCTCACACCCCCTCTCTCTCACTCCCATCTCACTCTCTCACTCTCTCACCCCACACTCACTCTCTCACCCCACTCTCTCTCTCTAAGCCCGCGTCTCTCTCTCTCACCCTTTATTTCCCCCATCTCTCTCAACCCCTCTCTCTCAACCCCCTCTCTCAACCGTGCTTTCTCAACTTCTCTGTCTCTCAATTCCTCTCTCTCCCCTCTCTCTCCCCCTCTCTCTTGCCCCCACCCTCTACCCCCTCTTTCCCGCGTCTCTCACATCCCTCTCTCACTCCCATCTCACTCTCTCACCCCACTCTTACTCTCTCCCCCATGTCTCTCTCTCTCCCGCCCCCTCTGTCTCCCACTCTTTCTCTCTCACACCCGTTCTCTCTCTCACATCCCTGTTTCTCACCTCCCCTCTCAATTCCTCTCTTTCACCCCCCCTCTCTCAACACCTCTCTCTCTCACCCTCTCTCTCCCCCTCTCCTCCTCTATCCACCCATCTCTCTGCCCCCTCTCTCTCCCCTCTCCCTCTCCCTCCCCCTCCCCCGCCCCTCTCTCTCTCCTCCTGTCTCCCCTCCTCTTTCGCCCCTCTCTCTCACACCCCTCTCTTACGTCACTCTCTCTCACACTTCAGCTCGTCTCTTCCCCTTGCGGTCTCTCTCACTCTCTCATCCTCTTCTCACACTATCTCTCTCTCCCTGCCTCTCTCCCTCTCTCTTGCCTGCCTCTCTCTCTTATCTCACGGTCTCTCTCATTCGCTCTCTCTTGCTCGTGCTCTCTCTCTCTCTCTCTGTCGCTCATGCTCTCTCTGTCTGGCACTCTCACTCTCTGAGGTAAAAACAATGACTGCAGATGCTGGAAACCAGATTCTGGATTAGTGGTGCTGGAAGAGCACAGCAATTCAGGCAGCATCCGAGGACAGGCAAAATCGACGTTTCCAGCATCTGCAGTCATTGTTTTTACCTCGTTGATTTTAACCCTACTGCGAATCCTCTTGCAAGGATGCCTGCCTTGAAGAAGTTTTCCTCCTCTCTCCACAAGAATCTCAGGGAGTCTCTCTCTCACTGCAACTCCCAGGTCATTTCCTCAGCCCTGAAGCTACTCTCTCCCCACCCCACCCTCCTCTAGCTTATCTCTCCATGCTTCAGGCTCTCTGCCTTTATTCCTGATGAAGGGCTTTTGCCCGAAACGTCGATTTTGCCTGTCCTCGGATGCTGCCTGAATTGCTGTGCTCTTCCAGCACCACTGATCCACTCTCACTCTCTGTCTACCTCTCTCCCAGTCCACCCTACCACTACCTCCCTCACCTCTTCTCTCTCACTCTTGCTTTATCTCTCTCTCTCTGTCTGTCGCTGTCTCTCTCCGTCTCTCTCTCAGTATCCCCTCTCACCTCCACTCTCTCAACCCATCTTTCTCAACCCCTCACTCCCCCCTCTCTCTCAACCCCCTTCTCTCTCACCCCCTTCTCTCTCTCAACCCCACTCTCTTTCAACCCTGCTCTCTCTCACCCCTTTCTCACCCCCCCATCACCACCACCTCGCTCAAATCCCCTCACTCTCTGATCCCCTTACTCTCTCACCCCCTCACTCACCCCACTCTTTTTTCCACTCTCTCTCTCAACCCTGTCTTTCTCTGTCAACCCCTCATTCTCACCCCTCTCTCTCATTCCCTCTCTCTGTCACCCCCCTTTCTCTTCACCCCCTCTCTCAAACCCCCTCAATCGCTCATCCCCTCACTCTCTCACCCCATCAGTCTCTCACACCCCCTCTCTCAACCATCTATCTCTCTCACATCCATCTCTCTCTCACTCCCCCTCTCTCTCCCCTCTCTCTCCGTCACCCCTCTCTCTCCCGCCCCAATCTCTTTTACATCCCCCTCTCTCTCTCACACAATCTCACACACCCTCTCTCTCGCACCCCTCTCTCTCTCGCCCCCTCTCTCCCACACCCTCTCTGTCACTCACTTAAATCTCTCCCTCTCACCGCCCTCTCACCCCTCTCTCTCTCTCACACCCCCTCTCTCTCAACCCTCTCTTTCTCCCACCTTCCTCTCTCTCAACCCTTCTCTCTCTCACCCCTCTCTCTCACACCCTCTCTCTCTCCCCTCTCTCTCACCCCCCTCTCTCAACACCCCTTCTCTCAACACCCCTCAAACTCTCATCCCCTCACTCTCTAACCCCCTCAGTCTCTCACCCCCCTCTCTCTCAACCCCTCTCTCTCTCTCACATCCACCTCTCTCTCACCCCGTCTCTCTTCAACCCGTCTCTCACCCCCCTCAATCTCTCATCCCCTTACTCTCTCACCTCATCAGTCTCTCACACACCCCTCTCTCTCACCCCCTCTCCCACCTTCCCCTCTCTCACCCCCCTCTCTCACCACTCCTCAAACATCTCCCTCTCTCCCCCCTCTCCCCTCTCTCTCTGTCACCCCTTTCTCTCCCACCCCAATCTCTTTCACATCCCCCCTCTCTCTCACACACACTCTCAAACACTCTCCCTCTCTCCCACCATCTCTCTGCCTCTTTCTCTCCCCTCTCTCTCTTTCTTGCTTCCTCTCTCTCACCCCCTCTCTCTCACCCCCTCTCTCCCACACCCTCTCTGTCACTCAATCCCACCTCTCCCTCAGCGCCCTCTCACCCAGCTCTCTCTCTCTCACCCCCTCTCTCTCTCCCAAACCCGCTCTCTTCCTCCCTCTCACTCTTTCACCCTCTCTCTCTCACACACCACCCCTCTCTCTCACCCCCCTCAGTCTCACCCCCCACCCCTCTCACTCTTGTGCGAGATATGCGGCTGTCCAGCCCCATCTCCGGCACTTTTATTTCCCTTCCCAGGAACAAAGACACGGAGGAGTCTGTCCAAAACTTTTCATTCAACTTTGCAAAGTCGGGTGCAATGCCTCGTGGGTACACACCCCTTAATAATAATCTCCACACATTATATACACGTAAATGTGGGCTGGGTCTCCTACTGCTGTCTTGACCAACGAGTGCTAGGGTTCCCCACTGTTTTCCTTATTTGGGTTCTGGTGCCTGCGATTATTTTGTTACTCACTTGGCCAATCAGTGTTCGAGTTCCCCGTTCTTTCCTTATATGGATGATGTTGTACAATTGTGGTTAAGGGCGGTCTCTCAGCTATCGAGGAAAGCTGTTACAATTGTTTCATTCATAAAAACATGGGGGAGGTCCGGCACCAGTTTCGAGTGTCTGCTTGTGTTTACTATAAGGCACTTGTGTTTACTATAAGGTAGAAAAGACTAAAATGCAGCTAACCGTTTAAAAATTACACTACCCCCTACAAGGGCAACACAGTTAAGTGTTTAGTACTGAGTGGGGGCCGCACTGTCATGATTTTATTTCTGAGGGAGGGTCGCACTCTCAGGAGTTTCGTAATGACATAGGGCTACACTGTCAGTAGTTTAATACTGACGTAGGGGCGCACTGTCAGGTGATTAGTACTGAGGGAGGGCCACACTGTCAGGAGTTTAGTTCTGACGGAGGGCCACACTGTCAGGCGTTTAGTTCTAAAGGAGCGCCAACATGTCAGGAGTTTAGTTCTGAGGGAAGGCCGCACTGTCAAGAGTTTAGTCAGAGGGAGGGCCGCACTGTCAGGTGTTTAGTACTGAATGAGGGACGCAATGTCAGGTGATTAGTACTGAGGCAGGGCCGCAGTGTCAGGAGTTTGTTCAGATGGAGGGCCACACTGTCAGGCGTTTAGTTCAGCGGGAGGGCCGACCTGTCAGGTGTTTAGTTCTGAGGGAAGGCCGCACTGTCAAGAGTTTAGTCAGAGGGAGGGCCGCACTGTCAGGTGTTTAGTACTGAATGAGGGACGCAATGTCAGGTGATTAGTACTGAGGCAGGGCCGCAGTGTCAGGAGTTTGTTCAGATGGAGGGCCACACTGTCAGGCGTTTAGTTCAGCGGGAGGGCCGACCTGTCAGGTGTTTAGTTCTGAGGGAAGGCCGCACTGTCAAGCGTTTATACAGAGGGAGGGCCGCACTGTCAGGTGTTGAGTTCTGAATGAGGGCTGCACTGTCAGGTGTTTAGTTCTGAGGGACGGCCGCACTGTCAGTATTTTAGCTCTGAGGGAGGGCAACACTGTCCGGAGTTTAGTACTGAGGGATGGACACACTATCTGGAGTTTAGTTCTGAGGTAGGGCCGCACTGTCAGGAGTTTAGTACTGAGGGAGGGCCGCAATATCAGTAGTTTAGTTCTGAGGGAGGGCCGACCTGTCAGGTGTTTAGTTCAGAGGGAAGGCGGCTCTCTCAGGAGTTTAGTACTAATGGCGGGCCACCCTGTCTGGAGTTTAGTACAGTGGGAGGGCTGCACTGTCTGGTGTTTAATGGTGTTTAGTACTGAGGGAGGGCCACACTGTCAGGAGTTTAGTTCTGACGGAGGGCCACACTGTCAGGCGTTTAGTTCTAAAGGAGCGCCAACATGTCAGGAGTTTAGTTCTGAGGGAAGGCCGCACTGTCAAGAGTTTAGTCAGAGGGAGGGCCGCACTGTCAGGTGTTTAGTACTGAATGAGGGACGCAATGTCAGGTGATTAGTACTGAGGCAGGGCCGCAGTGTCAGGAGTTTGTGCAGATGGAGGGCCACACTGTCAGGCGTTTAGTTCAGCGGGAGGGCCGACCTGTCAGGTGTTTAGTTCTGAGGGAAGGCCGCACTGTCAAGAGTTTAGTCAGAGGGAGGGCCGCACTGTCAGGTGTTTAGTACTGAATGAGGGATGCAATGTCAGGTGATTAGTACTGAGGCAGGGCCGCAGTGTCAGGAGTTTGTTCAGATGGAGGGCCACACTGTCAGGCGTTTAGTTCAGCGGGAGGGCCGACCTGTCAGGTGTTTAGTTCTGAGGGAAGGCCGCACTGTCAAGCGTTTATACAGAGGGAGGGCCGCACTGTCAGGTGTTGAACATAGAACATAGAACATAGAAGAATACAGCGCAGTACAGGCCCTTGGGCCCTCGATGTTGCGCCGATCCAAGCCCACCTAAACTACACTAGCCCACTATCCTCCATATACCTATCCAATGCCCTCTTAAATGCCCATAAAGAGGGAGAGTCCACCACTGTTACTGGCAGGGCATTCCATGAACTAACGACTCGCTGAGTGAAGAACCTACCCCTAACATCAGTCCTATATCTACCCCCCCTTAATTTAAAGCTATGCCCCCTTGTAATACCCGACTCCATACGCGGGAAAAGGTTCATACTGTCTACCCTATCTAACCCCCTAATCATCTTGTACACCTCAATCAAGTCACCCCTAAACCTTCTTTTCTCTAGTGAAAACAGCCCCAAGTGCCTCAGTCTTTCCTCATACGATTTTCCTTCCATACCAGGCAACATCCTGGTAAACCTCCTCTGCACCCGTTCCAATGCCTCCACATCCTTCCTATAGTATGGCGACCAAAACTGCACACAATATTCCAGATGCGGCCGTACCAGAGTCTTATACAACTGCATCATGACCTCAGGACTCCGGAACTCAATTCCTCTACCAATAAAAGCCAGTTCTGAATGAGGGCTGCACTGTCAGGTGTTTAGTTCTGAGGGAGGGCCGCACTGTCAGTATTTTAGCTCTGAGGGAGGTCAACACTGTCAGGAGTTTAGTACTGAGGGATGGACACACTATCTGGAGTTTAGTTCTGAGGTAGGGCCACACTGTCAGGTGTTTAGTACTAAGGGAGGACCGCTGTGTTTGGAGTTTAGTACTGAGTGTGTGCTGCACTGTCAGGATTTTAGTTCTGAGGGAGGTACACACTGTCAGGAGTTTAGTACTGAGGGAGGGCCACACTGTCAGGTGTTTAGTACTGAGGGAGGGCCGCACTGTCAGATGTTTATTACTCAGGGAGTGCCGCACGGTCAGGAGTTTCGTCCTGAGGGAGTGCCGCAGTGTTAGGAGTTTAGTTCTGAGGGTGGGCCGCACTGTCAGGAGTTTAGTACAGAGGGATGGCTGCACTGTCAGGAGCTTAGTTCTGAGGGAGGACCGCACAGTCAGGATTTTAATACTGAGGGAGGGCTGCACTGTCAGGTGTTTAGTCGTGAGTGCGTGCCGCAGTGTTAGGAGATTAGTTCTGAGGGAGGGCCGCAATGTCAGGAGTTTAGTACAGAGGGATGGTCGTACTGTCAGGTGTATAGTACTGAGGAGGGCCGCAGTATCAGGTGTTTATTACTGAGGCAGGGCTGCAGTGTCAGGTGTTTAGTTCTGAGGGTGGACCGCACAGCCAGGAGATTTGTACAGATGGAGGGCTGCACTGTCAGGTGTTTAATTCTGAGGAAGGGCCGCACTGTCAGGTGTTTAGTTCTGAGGGAGGGCCGCACTGTCAGGAGTTTAGTTGTGAGTGAGGGCCGCAGTGACAGGAGTTAAGTACTGAGGGAGGGCCGCACTGTCAGGAGTTTAGTTCTGAGGGAGGGCCGCAGTGTCAGGAGTTTAGTTCTGAGGGAGAACCGTACTGTCAAGAGGTGAGTACAGAGGGAGGGCCGCACTGTCAGGTGTTTAGTACTGAGTGAGGCCCGCACTGTCAGGTGTTTAGTACTGAGGGAGGGCCGCACTGTCAGGACTTTAGTACTGAGGGAGGGCCGCACTGTCAGGAGTTTAGTACTGAGGGAGGGCCACAGTTTCTGGAGTTTAGTACTGAGGGAGCGCCAACATGTAAGGAGTTTAGAACTGAGGGAAGGCCGCACTGTCAGGAGTTTAGTCAGAGGGAGGCCCGCACTGTCAGGGGTGTAGTACTGAGGGAGGGCCGCAGTGTCAGGAGTTTGTTCAGCTGGAGGGCCACACTGTCAGGTGTTTAGTTCAGCGGGAGGGCCAACCTGTCAGGTGTTTAGTTCTGAGGGAAGGCCGCACTGTCAAGAGTTTATACAGAGGGAGGGCCGCACTGTCAGGTGTTGAGTTCTGAATGAGGGCTGCACTGTCAGGTGTTTAGTTCTGAGGGAGGGCCGCACTGTCAGTATTTTAGCTCTGAGGGAGGGCAACACTGTCAGGAGTTTAGTACTGAGGGATGGACACACGATCAGGAGTTTCGTTCTGAGGTAGGGCCGCACTGTCAGGAGTTTAGTACAGAGGGAGGGCCGCACTGTCAGGAGTTTAATTGTGAGGGAGGGCCAAACTGTCATGAGTTTAGTACTGAGGGAGGGCCACACTGTCAGGAGTTTAGTTCTGAGGGAGGGCCGCAGTTTCTGGAGTTTAGTTCTGAGGGAGGACCGCACTGTCAGGAGTTTAGTTCTGAGTGAGGGCCGCACTGTCAGGTGATTAGTACTGAGGGAGGGCCACACTGTCAGGAGTTTAGTTCTGATGGAGAGCCACACTGTCAGGCGTTTAGTACTGAGGGAGCGCCAACATGTAAGGAGTTTAGAACTGAGGGAAGGCCGCACTGTCAAGAGTTTAGTCAGAGGGAGGCCCGCAGTGTCAGGAGTTTAGTACTGAGGGAGGACCGCTGTGTTTGGAGTTTAGTACTGAGTGTGGGCTGCACTGTCAGGAGTTTAGTACTGAGGGAGGGCCGCACTGTCAGATGTTTCGTACTCAGGGAGTGCCGCAGGGTCAGGAGTTTAGTCCTGAGGGAGTGCCGCAGTGTTAGGAGTTTAGTTCTGAGGGTGGGCCGCACTGTCAGGAGTTTAGTACAGAGGGATGGCTGCACTGTCAGGTATTTAGTACTGAGGGAGGGCCGCACTGTCAGGAGTTTAGTACTGAGGGAGGCTGCAGTGTCAGGAGCTTAGTTCTGAGGGAGGACCGCACAGTCAGGATTTTAATACTGAGGGAGGGCTGCACTGTCAGGTGTCTAGTGCTGAGGGCGTGCCGCAGCGTTAGGAGTTTAGTTCTGAGGGAGGGCCGCAATGTCAGGAGTTTCGTACAGAGGGATGGCCGCACTGTCAGGTGTTTAGTACTGAGGGAAGGCCGCAGTATCAGGTGTTTAGTACTGAGGGCGTGACGCAGCGTTAGGAGTTTAGTTCTGAGGGAGGGCCGCAATGTCAGGCGTTTAGTACAGAGGGAGGGCCGCACTGTCAGGAGTTTAATTGTGAGGGAGGGCCAAACTGTCATGAGTTTAGTACTGAGGGAGGGCCACACTGTCAGGAGTTTAGTTCTGAGGGAGGGCCGCAGTTTCTGGAGTTTAGTTCTGAGGGACGACCGCACTGTCAGGAGTTTAGTTCTGAGTGAGGGCCGCACTGTCAGGTGATTAGTACTGAGGGAGGGCCACACTTTCAGGAGTTTAGTTCTGATGGAGGGCCATACTGTCAGGCGTTTAGTACTGAGGGAGCGCCAACATGTAAGGAGTTTAGAACTGAGGGAAGGCCGCACTGTCAAGAGTTTAGTCAGAGGGAAGGCCGCACTGTCAAGAGTTTAGTCAGAGGGAGGGACGCAATGTCAGGTGTTTAGTACTGAGGGAGTGCCGCAGTGTCAGGAGTTTAGTTTGGATGGAGGGCCACACTGTCAGGCGTTCAATTCTGAGGGAGGGCCAACCTGTCAGGAGTTTAATTCTGAGGGAAGACCGCACTGTCAAGAGTTTATACAGAGGGAGGGCCGCACTGTCAGGTGTTTAGTTCTGAATGAGGGCTGCACTGTCAGGTGTTTAGTACTGAGGGAGGGCCACACGGTCAGGAGTTTAGTTCTGAGGGAGTGCCGCACTGTCAGTATTTTAGCTCTGAGGGATGGACACTCTGTCAGTAGTTTAGTTCTGCGGGAGTGCCGCACTGTCAGGAGTTTAGTACTGAGGGATGTCCGCACTGTCAGGTGTTTAGTCCAGAGGGAAGGCCGCACTGTCAAGAGTTTAGTTCTGAGTGAGGGCCGCACTGTCTGGAGTTTATTACAGAGGGATGGCCGCACTGTCAGGTGTTTAGTACTGAGGGAGGGCCACAGTGTCAGGAGTTTTGTAATGTGGGAGGGCCGCAGTGTCAGGTGTTTAGTTCTGAGGGAGGACCGCACAGTCAGGTGTTTAATACTGAGGGCATGCCGCAGCTTTCGGAGTTTAGTTGTGAGGAAGGGACGCACTGCCAGGAGATTAATACAGAGGGAGGGCCGCACTGTCAGGTGTTTAGTTCTGAGGGAGGGCCACGCTGTCAGGAGTTTAGTTCTGATGGAGGGCCGCACTGTTAGGAGTTTAGTTCTGAGGGAGTGCCGCACTGTCAGTATTTTAGCTCTGATGGAGGGCCACACTGTCAGGAGTTTAGTACTGAGGGATGGACACACTGTCAATAGGTTAGATCTGAGGGAGTGCCGCACTGTCAGGAGTTTAGTACTGAGGGATGGCCGCACTGTCAGGTGTTTAGTCCAGAGGGAGGGCCACACGGTCAGTAGTTTTGTTCTGAGGGAGGGCCACACCGTCAAGAGTTTAGTACCGAGGGAGGGCCACACTATCAGGTGTTTAGTTCTGAGCGAGAGCCGCACTGTCAGGTGTTTAGTTCTGAGGGAGGGCTACACTGTCAGGTTATTAGTACTGAATGAGGGCCGCGCTGTGAGGAGTTTAGTACTGAGGGAGGGCTGAACTGTCAGTAGTTTAGTTCTGAGGGAGGGCCGCACGGTGAAGAGTTTAGTACTGAGGGAGGGCCACAATGTCAGGTGTTTAGTACAGAGGGATGGCCACACTGTCAGGTGTTTAGTACTGAGGGAGGGCCGCACTGTCAGGTGTTTAGTACTGAGGGAGGGCCGCACTGTCAGGTGTTTAGTACTGAGGGAGGGCCGCACTGTCAGGTGTTTAGTACTGAGGGAGTGCCGCAGTGTTAGGAGATTCGTTCTGAGGGAGGGCCGCACTGTCAGGTGTTTAGTACTGAGGGAGGGACGCACTGTCAGGTGTGTAGTAGTGAGGGATGTCCGCACTGTCAGGTGTTTAGTCCAGAGGGAAGGCCGCACTGTCAGGAGTTTAGTTGTGAGTGAGGGCCACACTGTCAGGAGTTATAGTACTAATGGAGGGCCGCACTGTCAGGAGTTTAGTCCTGAGGGAGGGCCGCAGTGTCAGGAGTTTAGTCGTAAGGGAGGGCTGCACTGTCAGGAGTTTAGTTGTGAGTGAGGGCCACACTGTCAGGAGTTTAGTTCTGAGGGAGGTTCGCACTCTCAGGAGTTTAGTAGTAAGGGAGGGCTGCACTGTCAGGAGTTTAGTTCTGAGGGAGGTTCGCACTCTCAGGAGTTTAGTAGTAAGTGAGGGCCACACTGTCAGGAGTTTAGTTCTGAGGGAGGTTCGCACTCTCAGGAGTTTAGTAGTAAGGGAGGGCTGCACTGTCAGGAGTTTAGTTCTGAGGGAGGTTCGCACTCTCAGGAGTTTAGTAGTAAGGGAGGGCCGCATTGTAAGGAGTTTAATACTGTCGGAGGGCTGCACTGACTGGAGTTTAGTTCTGAGGAAGGGCCGCTGTGTCAGGAGTTTAGTTCTGAGGGAGGGCCACACTGTCAGGAGTTTAGTAGTGAGGGAAGGCCGACCTGTCACGAGTTTAGTTCAGAGGGAGGAGCATACTGTTAAGTGTTTAGTACTGAGGGAGGGTCGCACTCTCAGGAGTTTAGTACTGAGGGAGGGCCGTACTGTCAGGAGTTTAGTACTGAGGGAGTGCCGCACAGTCAGCAGTTTAGTTGTGAGTGAGGGCCACACTGTCAGGAGTTTAGTATTGAGGGAGAGCCGCACTGTCAAGAGTTTAGTTCTGAGGGAGGACCGCACTGTCAGGAGTTTAGTACAGAGGGAGGGCCGTAGTGTCAGGAGTTTAGTAATGTGGGAGGGCCGCAGTGTCAGGTGTTTAGTTCTGAGGGAGGACCGCACAGTCAGGTGTTTAATACTGAGGGAGGGCCGCACTGTCAGGTGTTTAGTACTGAGGGCATGTCGCAGCGTTCGGAGTTTAGTTGTGAGGAAGGGCCGCACTGCCAGGAGATTAGTACAGAGGGAGGGCCGCACTGTCAGGTGTTTAGTACTGAGGGAGGGCCGCACTGTCAGGTGTTTAGTACTGAGGGAGGGTCGCACTGTCAGGAGTTTAGTACTGAGGGAGGGCCCCACTGTCAGGAGCTTAGTTGTGAGTGAGGGCCGCACTGTCAGGAGTTTAGTTCTGAGGGAGGGCCACACTGTCAAGAGTTTAGTACTGAGGGCGGGCCACACTATCAGGTGTTTAGTTCTGAGCGAGAGCCGCACTGTCAGGTGTTTAGTTCTGAGGGAGGGCTGCACTGTCAAGTGATTAGTACTCAATGAGGGCCGCGCTGTGAGGAGTTTAGTACTGAGGGAGGGCCGAACTGTCAGTAGTTTAGTTCTGAGGGAGGTCCACACTGTCAGGAGTTTAGTACTGAGGAAGGGCCGCAATGTCAGGTGTTTAGCATTGAGGGAGGGCCGCAGTTTCAGTAGTTTAGTTCTGAGGGAGGTCCGCACTGTCAGGTGTTTAGTACTGAGGGAGTGCCGCAGTGTTAGGTGTGTAGTAGTGAGGGAGGGCCGCACTGTAAGGAGTTTAGTACTGAGGGAGGGTAGCCGTGTCAGGAGTTTAGTTCTGAGGGCGGTCCGCACTCTCAGGAGTTTAATACTGTCGGAGGGCTGCACTGACCGGAGTTTAGTACTGAGGAAGGGCCGCTGTGTCAGGAGTTTAGTTCTGAGGGAGGGCCGCAGTGTCAGGAGTTTAGTACTGAGGGAGGTCCGCTCTGTCAGGAGTTTAGTTGTGAGTGAGGGCCACACTGTCAGGAGCTTAGTACTGAGGGAGGGCCGCCCTGTCAGGAGTTTGGTTCTGAGGGAGGGCCGCACTGTCAGGTGATTAGTCCTGATTGAGGGCCGCACTGTCAGGTGTTTAGTACTGAGGGAGGGCCGCACTGTCAGGTGTTTAGTAGTGAGGGAGGGCCGCACTGTCAGGAGTTTAGTACTGAGGGAGGGCCGCAGTGTCAGGAGTTTAGTTCTGAGGGCGGTCCGCACTCTCAGGAGTTTAATACTGTTGGAGGGCTGCACTGACCGGAGTTTATTACTGAAGACGGGCCGCTGTGTCAGGAGTTTAGTTCTGAGGGAGGGCCGCAGTGTCAGGAGTTTAGTACTGAGGGAGGTCCGCTCTGTCAGGAGTTTAGTTGTGAGTGAGGGCCACACTGTCAGGAGCTTAGTACTGAGGGAGGGCCGCCCTGTCAGGAGTTTAGTTCTGAGGGAGGGCCGCATTGTCAGTGGTTTAATACTGTCGGAGGGCTGCACTGACTGGAGTTTAGTTCTGAGGAAGGGCCGCTGTGTCAGGAGTTTAGTTCTGACGGAGGGCCACACTGTCAGGAGTTTAGTAGTGAGGGAAGGCCGACCTGTCCGGAGTTTAGTTCAGAGGGAGGAGCATACTGTTAAGTGTTTAGTACTGAGGGAGGGTCGCACTCTCAGGAGTTTAGTACTGAGGGAGGGCCGTACTGTCAGGAGTTTAGTACTGAGGGAGGGCCGCACTGTCAGCAGTTTAGTTGTGAGTGAGGGCCACACTGTCAGGAGTTTAGTATTGAGGGAGAGCCGCACTGTCAAGAGTTTAGTTCTGAGGGAGGACCGCACTGTCAGGAGTTTAGTACAGAGGGAGGGCCGTAGTATCAGGAGTTTAGTAATGTGGGAGGGCCGCAGTGTCAGGTGTTTAGTTCTGAGGGAGGACCGCACAGTCAGGTGTTTAATACTGAGGGAGGGCCGCACTGTCAGGTGTTTAGTACTGAGGGCATGTCGCAGCGTTCGGAGTTTAGTTGTGAGGAAGGGCCGCACTGCCAGGAGATTAGTACAGAGGGAGGGCCGCACTGTCAGGTGTTTAGTACTGAGGGAGGGCCGCACTGTCAGGTATTTAGTACTGAGGGAGGGTCGCACTGTCAGGAGTTTAGTACTGAGGGAGGGCCCCACTGTCAGGAGCTTAGTTGTGAGTGAGGGCCGCACTGTCAGGAGTTTAGTTCTGAGGGAGGGCCACACTGTCAAGAGTTTAGTACTGAGGGCGGGCCACACTATCAGATGTTTAGTTCTGAGCGAGAGCCGCACTGTCAGGTGTTTAGTTCTGAGGGAGGGCTGCACTGTCAAGTGATTAGTACTCAATGAGGGCCGCGCTGTGAGGAGTTTAGTACTGAGGGAGGGCCAAACTGTCAGTAGTTTAGTTCTGAGGGAGGTCCGCACTGTCAGGAGTTTAGTACTGAGGAAGGGCCGCAATGTCAGGTGTTTAGCACTGAGGGAGGGCCGCAGTTTCAGTAGTTTAGTTCTGAGGGAGGACCGCACTGTCAGGTGTTTAGTACTGAGGGAGGGCCGCACTGTCAGGTGTTTAGTACTGAGGGAGTGCCGCAGTGTTAGGAGTTTAGTTCTGAGGGAGGGCCGCACTGTCAGGAGATTAGTACAGAGGGAGGGTCGCACTGTCAGGTGTGTAGTAGTGAGGGAGGGCCGCACTGTAAGGAGTTTAGTACTGAGGGAGGGTAACCGTGTCAGGAGTTTAGTTCTGAGGGCGGTCCGCACTCTCAGGAGTTTAATACTGTCGGAGGGCTGCACTGACCGGAGTTTAGTACTGAGGAAGGGCCGCTGTGTCAGGAGTTTAGTACTGAGGGAGGTCCGCTCTGTCAGGAGTTTAGTTGTGAGTGAGGGCCACACTGTCAGGAGCTTAGTACTGAGGGGGGGCCGCCCTGTCAGGAGTTTGGTTCTGAGGGAGGGCCGCACTGTCAGGTGATTAGTACTGAATGAGGGCCGCACTGTCAGGTGTTTAGTACTAAGGGAGGGCCGCACTGTCAGGTGTTTAGTAGTGAGGGAGGGCCGCACTGTCAGGAGTTTAGTACTGAGGGAGGGCCGCAGTGTCAGGAGTTTAGTTCTGAGGGCGGTCCGCACTCTCAGGAGTTTAATACTGTCGGAGGGCTGCACTGACCGGAGTTTATTACTGAGGAAGGGCCGCAGTGTCAGGAGTTTAGTTCTGAGGGAGGGCCACACTGTCAGGAGTTTAGTAGTGAGGGAAGGCCTCACTGTCACGAGTTTAGTTCAGAGGGAGGGGCACACTGTTAAGTGTTTAGTACTGAGTTGGGGCCGCACTGTCAGGATTTTAGTTCTGAGTGATGGCCACACTGTCAGGAGTTTAGTTCTGAGGGAGGGTCGCACTCTCAGGAGTTTAGTACTGAGGGAGGGCCGCACTGTCAGCAGTTTACTTGTGAGTGAGGGCCACACTGTCAGGAGTTTAGTACTGAGGGAGGGCCGCACTGTCAGGAGTTTAGTTCTGAGGGAGGGCCGCAGTGTCAGGTGTTTAGTTCTGAGGTAGGACCGCACTGTCAGGAGTTTAGTACAGAGGGAGGGCCGCATTGTCAGGTGTTTAGTACTGAGAGAGGGCCTCACTGTCAGGTGTTTAGTATTGAGGGAGGGCCACACTGTCAGGAGTTTAGTACTGAGCGATGGCCGCACTATCAGGAGTTTAGTACTGAGGAAGTGTCGCACTGTCAGGCGTTTAATTGTGAGGGAGGGTCAAACTGTCATGAGTTTAGTACTGAGGGAGGGCCACACTGTCAGCAGTTTAGTACTGAGGGAGGGCCGCAGTTTCTGGAGTTTAGTTCTGAGGGAGGACCGCACTGTCAGGAGTTTAGTTCTGAGGGAGGGCCGCACTGTCAGGAGTTTAGTACTGACGTAGGGCCACACTGTCAGGCGTTTAGTTCTGACGGAGGGTCACACTGTCAAGAGTTTAGTCAGAGGGAGGGCCGCACTGTCAAGAGTTTAGTTCTGAGGTAGGACGCAATGTCAGGTGTTTAGTACTGAGGGAGGGCCGCAGTGTCAGGAGTTTAACATAGAACATAGAACATAGAACATAGAACATAGAACATAGAAGAATACAGCGCAGTACAGGCCCTTCGGCCCTCGATGTTGCGCCGATCCAAGCCCACCTAACCTATACTAATCCACTATCCTCCATATGCCTATCCAATGCCCACTTAAATGCCCATAATGAGGGAGAGTCCACCACTGCTACTGGCAGGGCATTCCATGAACTCACGACTCGCTGAGTAAAGAACCTACCCCTAACATCTGTCCTATACCTATTCCCCCTTAATTTAAAGCTATGCCCCCTTGTAATAGCTGACTCCATACGTGGAAAACGATTCTCACTGTCGACCCTATCTAAACCCCTAATCATCTTATACACCTCTATCAAGTCACCCCTAAACCTTCTTTTCTCCAATGAAAACAACTCCAAGTGCCTCAGCCTTTCCTCATACGATCTTTCTACCATACCAGGCAACATCCTGGTAAACCTCCTCTGCACCCGTTCCAGTGCCTCCACATCCTTCCTATAGTATGGCGACCAAAACTGCACACAATACTCCAGATGTGGCCGCACCAGAGTCTTATACAACTGCAACATGACCTCAGTACTCCGGAACTCAATTCCTCTACCAATAAAAGCCAGTACGCCATATGCCTTCTTCACCGCACTATTTACCTGGGTGGCAACTTTCAAAGATTTGTGTACATGGACACCAAGATCCCTCTGCTTTAGTTCAGATGGAGGGCCACCCTGTCAGGCGTTTAGTTCTGAGGGAGGGTCGACCTGACAGTTTAGTACTGAGGGTGGGCCGCAATATCAGTAGTTTAGTTCTGTGGGAGGGCCAACCTGTCAGGAATTTAGTTCTGAGGGAAGGCCGCTCTCGCAGGAGTTTAGTACTGAGAGAGGGCCACCCTGTCAGGATTTAATACAGTGGGAGGGCCGCACTGTCAGGTGTTTCGTACTGAGGGAGGCCGCACAGTCAGGAGTTTAGTTCTGAGGTAGGACCGCAGTGTCAGGAGAATAATACAGAGGGAGGGCCACACTGTCAGGTGTTTAGTACTGAGGGAGGGCCACACTGTCAGGAGTTTAGTTCTGATGGAGGGCGATACTGTTAGGAGTTTAGTTGTGAGGGAGTGCCACACTGTCAGGTGTTTAGTACTGAGGGAGGGCCGCACTGTCAAATGTTTAGTACTCAGGGAGTGCCGCACAGTCAGGGGTTTAGTCCTGAGGGAGGGCTGCAGTGTTAGGAGTTTAGTTCTAAGGGAGGGCCGCACTGTCAGAAGTTTAGTACTGAGGGAGGGCCGCACTGTCAGGTGTTTAGTACTGAGGGAGGGCCGCACTATCAGGAGTTTAGTACTGAGGGATGGCCACACTGTCAGATGTTTAGTACTCAGGGAGTGCCGCGTGGTCAGGAGTTTAGTCCTGAGGGAGGTCCGACCTGTCAGGAGTTTAGTTCTGAGGGAGGGCCACACTGTCAGGTGTTTAGTACAGAGGGAGGGCCGCACTGTCAGATGTTTAATACTCAGGGAGTGCTGCACCGTCAGGTGTTTAGTACTGAGGGAGGGCCGCACTGTTTGGAGTTTAGTACTGAGGGAGGGCCGCACTGTCAGGTGTTTCGTACTGAGGGAGGCCGCACAGTCAGGAGTTCAATTCTGAGGTAGGTCCGCAGTGTCAGGAGTTTAGTACAGAGGGAGGGCCACACTGTCAGGTGTTTGGTACTGAGGGAGGGCCACACTGTCAGGAGTTTAGTTCTGATGGAGGGCGATACTGTTAGGAGTTTAGTTGTGAGGGAGTGCCACACTGTCAGGTGTTTAGTACTGAGGGAGGGCCGCACTGTCAAATGTTTAGTACTCAGGGAGTGCTGCACGGTCAGGAGTTTAGTCCTGAGGGAGGGCTGCAGTGTTAGGAGTTTAGTTCTGAGGGAGGGCGGCACTGTCAGGAGTTTAGTACAGAGGGAGGGCCGCACTGTCAGGTGTTTCGTACTGAGGGAGGCCGCACAGTCAGGAGTTTACTTCTGAGGTAGGGCCGCAGTGTCAGGAGAATAGTACAGACGGACGGCCACACTGTCAGGTGTTTAGTACTGAGGGAGGGCCACACTGTCAGGAGTTTAGTTCTGATGGAGGGCGATACTGTTAGGAGTTTAGTTGTGAGGGAGTGCCACACTGTCAGGTGTTTAGTACTGAGGGAGGGCCGCACTGTCAAATGTTTAGTACTCAGGGAGTGCTGCACGGTCAGGAGTTTAGTCCTGAGGGAGGGCTGCAGTGTTAGGAGTTTAGTTCTGAGGGAGGGCCGCACTGTCAGGAGTTTAGTACTGAGGGAGGGCCGCACTGTCAGGTGTTTCGTACTGAGGGAGGCCGCACAGTCAGGAGTTTAGTTCTGAGGTAGGGCCGCAGTGTCAGGAGAATAGTACAGACGGACGGCCACACTCTCAGGTGTTTAGTACTGAGGGAGGGCCACACTGTCAGGAGTTTAGTTCTGATGGAGGGCGATACTGTTAGGAGTTTAGTTGTGAGGGAGTGCCATACTGTCAGGTGTTTAGTACTGAGGGAGGGCCGCACTGTCAAATGTTTAGTACTCAGGGAGTGCCGCACGGTCAGGAGTTTAGTCCTGAGGGAGGGCTGCAGTGTTAGGAGTTTAGTCCTGAGGGAGGGCCGCACTGTCAGGAGTTTAGTACTGAGGGAGGGTCGCATTGTCAGGAGTTTAGTACAGTGGGAGGGCCGCACTGTCAGGCGTTTCGTACTGAGGGAGGACGCACTGTCAGGAGTTTAGTACTGAGGGAGGGACGCATTGTCAGGAGTTTAGTACAGTGGGAGGGCCGCACTGTCAGGTGTTTCGTACTGAGGGAGGCCGCACTGTCAGGAGTTTAGTCCTGAGGGAGGGCTGCAGTGTTAGGAGTTTAGTTCTGAGGGAGGGCCGCACTGTCAGGAGTTTAGTACTGAGGGAGGGCCGCACTGTCAGGTGTTTCGTACTGAGGGAGGCCGCACAGTCAGGAGTTTAGTTCTGAGGTAGGGCCGCAGTGTCAGGAGAATAGTGCAGAGGGAGGGCCACACTGTCAGGCGTTTAGTTCTGAGGGAGGGTCGACCTGTCAGGAGTTTAGTTCTGAGGGAGGGCCGCACTGTCAAGAGTTTATACAGAGGGAGAGCCGCACTGTCAGGTGTTTAGTACTGAATGAGTGCTGCACTGTCAGGTGTTTAGAGCTGAGGGAGGTCTGCACTGTCAGGAGTTTAGTACTGAGGGAGGGCCGCAAGGTCAGGAGTTAAGTACTGATGGAGGGCCGCACTGTCAGGAGTTTAGTCCTGAGGGAGGGACGCACTGTCAGGAGTTCAGTTCTGAGCGAGGGCCGCACTGTCAGGTGTTTAGAGCTGAGGGAGGTCTGCACTGTCAGGAGTTTAGTACTGAGGGAGGGCCGCAAGGTCAGGAGTTAAGTACTGAGGGAGGGCCGCACTGTCAGGAGTTTAGTCCTGAGGGAGGGACGCACTGTCAGGAGTTCAGTTCTGAGCGAGGGCCACACTGTCAGGTGATTAGAGCTGAGGGAGGTCTGCACTGTCAGGAGTTTAGTACTGAGGGATGGCTGCAATATCAGTATTTTAGTTCTGAGGGAGGGCCAACCTGTCAGGAGTTTAGTACTGAGGGAGGGCTGCACTGTCAGGTGTTTAGTACTGAGGGAGGGCCACACTGTCAGGGGTTTAGTTATGATGGAGGGCCACACTGTCAGGAGTTTAGTTGTGTGGGAGGTCCACACTGTCAGGAGTTTAGTACTGAGGGAGGGCCGCACTGTCAGGAGTTTATTTCTGAAGGAGGGCCACACTCTCAGGAGTTTAGTACAGAGGGAGGGCCGCAGTGTCAGGTGTTTAGTACTGAATGAGGGCCGCACAGTCAGGAGTTTAGTACTGAGGGAGGGCCGCACAGTCAGGAGTAAAGTACTGAGGGAGGGCCGAACTGTTAGTAGTTTGTTCCGAGGGAGGGCCGCACTTTCAGGAGATTAGTACTGAGGGAAGGCCTTACTGTCACGAGTTTAGTTCAGAGGGAGGGGCACACTGTTAAGTGTTTAGTACTGAGTGGGGGCTGCACTGTCAGGATTTTAGTTCTTAGGGAGGGCCACACTCTCAGGAGTTTAGTACTGAGGGAGGGCCACACTGTCAGGCATTTAGTACTGGGGGAGGGCCGCACTGTCAGGCGTTTAGTACTGAGGGAGAGCCTCACTGTCAGTATTTTAGTTTTGAGGGAGGGCCGCACCGTCAGGTGTTTAGTACTGAGGGATGAACACACTATCAGGAGTTTAGTTCTGAGGCAGGGCCGCACTTTCAGGAGATTAGTACTGAGGGAAGGCCTCACTGTCACGAGTTTAGTTCAGAGGGAGGGGCACACTGTTAAGTGTTTAGTACTGAGTGGGGGCTGCACTGTCAGGATTTTAGTTCTTAGGGAGGGCCACACTCTCAGGAGTTTAGTACTGAGGGAGGGCCACACTGTCAGGCATTTAGTACTGCGGGAGGGCCGCACTGTCAGGCGTTTAGTACTGAGGGAGAGCCTCACTGTCAGTATTTTAGTTTTGAGGGAGGGCCGCACCGTCAGGTGTTTAGTACTGAGGGATGAACACACTATCAGGAGTTTAGTTCTGAGGCAGGGCCGCACTGTCAGGAGATTAGTACTGAGGGAGGGCTGCAATATCAGTAGTTTAGTTCTGTGGGAGGGTCGACCTGTCAGGAGTTTATGTTAGAGGGAAGGCCGCTCTCTTAGGAATTTAGTACTGAGGGAGGCCGACACTGTCAGGAGTTTAGTACTGAGGGAGGGCCACACTGTCAGATGTTTAGTTCTCAAGGAGTGCCGCATGGTCAGGTGTTTAGTCCTGAGGGAGGGCCGCAGTGTTGGGAGTTTAGTTCTCAAGGAGTGCCGCACTGTCAGGAGTTTAGTCCTGAGGGAGGGCCGCACTGTCAGGAGTTTAGTACTGAGGGAGGGCCCCAGTATCAGGAGTTTAGTTCTGAGGGAGGGCAACACTGTCAGGAGTTTAGTAGTGAGGGAAGGACTCACTGTCACGAGTTTAGTTCAGAGGGAGGGGCACACTGTTAAGTGTTTAGTACTGAGTTGGGGCCGCACTGTCAGGATTTTAGTTCTGAGTGATGGCCACACTGTCAGGAGTTTAGTTCTGAGGGAGGGTCGCACTCTCAGGAGTTTAGTACTGAGGGAGGGCCGCACTGTCAGCAGTTTACTTGTGAGTGAGGGCCACACTGTCAGGAGTTTAGTACTGAGGGAGGGCCGCACTGTCAGGAGTTTAGTACTGAGGGAGGGCCGCAGTTTCAGGAGTTTAGCTCTGAGGGAGGACCACATTGTCAGGTGTTTAGGACTGAGGGAGGGCCGCACTGTCAGGTTTTTAATACTGAGGGAGTGCCGCAGTTTTAGGAGTTTAGTTCTGAGGGAGGGCCTCACTGTAAGGAGATTAGTACAGAGGGAGGGCCGCACTGTCAGGTGTGTAGTAGTGAGGGAGGGCCGCTGTGTCAGGAGTTTAGCACTGAGGGATGGCTGCAGTGTCAGGAGTTTAGTTCTGAGGGAGGTCCGGACTCTCAGGAGTTTAGTACTGTTGGAGGGCTGCACTGATCGGAGTTTAGTAGTGAGGAAGGGCCGCAGTGTCAGGAGTTTAGTTTTGATGGAGGACCACACTGTCAGTAATTTAGTACTGAGGGAAGGCCTCACTGTCATGAGTTTAGTTCAGGGGGAGGGGCACACTGTTAAGTGTTTAGTACTGAGTGGGGGCTGCACAGTCAGGATTTTAATTCTGAGTGATGGCCACACTGTCAGGAGTTTAGTTCTGAGAGAGGGTCACACTCTCAGAAGTTTAGTACTGAGGGAGGGCCGCAGTTTCTGGAGTTTAGTTCTGAGGGAGGACCGCACTGTCAGGAGTTGAGTACAGAGGGAGGGCCGCACTTTCAGATGTTTAGTACTCAGGGAGTGCCGCATGGTCAAGAGTTTAGTCCTGAGGGAGAGCCGCAGTGTTAGGAGTTTAGTACTGAGGGAGGACCGCACAGTCAGGAGTTTAGTACTGAGGGAGGGCCGACCTGTCAGGAGTTTAGCACTGAGGGAGGGCCATAGTTTCTGGAGTTTAGTTCTGAGGGAAGACGGCACTGTCAGGAGTTTAGTTCTGAGGGAGGGCCACACTGTCATGAGTTTAGTACTGACGGACGCCGCACTGTCAGGAGTTTAGTACTGAGGGATGGCCGCAGTATCAGGAGTTTAGTACTGAGGGAGGGCCGCACTGTCAGGAGTTTCGTTCTGAGGGAGGGCCGCACTATCAGGAGTTTAGTTGTGAGGGAGGGCCGCACTGTCAGGCGTTTAGTACTGAGGGATGGCCGCACTGTCAGATGTTTAATACTGAGGGAGGGCCGCACTGTCAGGAGTTTAGTACTGAGGGAGGGCCGCAGTGTTAGGAGTTTAGTTCTGAGGGAGGGCCGCACTGTCAGGTGTTTAGTACTGAGGGAGGACCGCACTGTCAGGATTTTAGTAGTGCGGGAGGGCCACAGTGTCAGGAGTTTAGTTCTGAGGGAGGGCCACAGTGTCAGGAGTTTAGTTCAGAGGGAGGGCCACACTGTCAGGCGTTTAGTTCTGAGGGAGGGCCGACCTGTCAGGAGTTTAGCTCTGAGGGAAGGCTGCACTGTCAAGAGTTTATACAGTGGGAGGGCCGCACTGTCAGGTGTTTAGTACTGAATGAGGGCTGCACTGTCAGGTGTTTAGTACTGAGGGATGGCCGCACTGTCAGGAGTTTAGTACTGAGGGAGGGCCGCACTGTCAGTATTTTAGTTCTAAGGGAGGGCCACACTGTGAGGAGTTTATTACTGAGGGATGGACACACTATCAGGAGTTTAGTTCTGAGGGAGGGCCGCACTGTCAGTTCAGTTCTGAGCGAGGGCCGCACTGTCAGGAGATTAGAGCTGAGGGAGGGCCACGCTGTCAGGAGTTTAGTACTGAGGGTGGGCCGCAATATCAGTAGATTAGTTCTGTGGGAGGGCCAACCTGTCAGGAATTTAGTTCTGAGGGAAGGCCGCTCTCGCAGGAGTTTAGTACTGAGAGAGGGCCACCCTGTCAGGATTTAATACAGTGGGAGGGCCGCACTGTCAGGTGTTTCGTACTGAGGGAGGCCGCACAGTCAGGAGTTTAGTTCTGAGGGAGGGCGATACTGTTAGGAGTTTAGTTGTGAGGGAGTGCCACACTGTCAGGTGTTTAGTACTGAGGGAGGGCCGCACTGTCAAATGTTTAGTACTCAGGGAGTGCCGCACAGTCAGGGGTTTAGTCCTGAGGGAGGGCTGCAGTGTTAGGAGTTTAGTTCTAAGGGAGGGCCGCACTGTCAGAAGTTTAGTACTGAGGGAGGGCCGCACTGTCAGGTGTTTAGTACTGAGGGAGGGCCGCACTATCAGGAGTTTAGTACTGAGGGATGGCCACACTGTCAGATGTTTAGTACTCAGGGAGTGCCGCGTGGTCAGGAGTTTAGTCCTGAGGGAGGTCCGACCTGTCAGGAGTTTAGTTCTGAGGGAGGGCCACACTGTCAGGTGTTTAGTACAGAGGGAGGGCCGCACTGTCAGATGTTTAATACTCAGGGAGTGCTGCACCGTCAGGTGTTTAGTACTGAGGGAGGGCCGCACTGTTTGGAGTTTAGTACTGAGGGAGGGCCGCACTGTCAGGTGTTTCGTACTGAGGGAGGCCGCACAGTCAGGAGTTCAGTTCTGAGGTAGGGCCGCAGTGTCAGGAGAATAGTACAGACGGACGGCCACACTGTCAGGTGTTTGGTACTGAGGGAGGGCCACACTGTCAGGAGTTTAGTTCTGATGGAGGGCGATACTGTTAGGAGTTTAGTTGTGAGGGAGTGCTACACTGTCAGGTGTTTAGTACTGAGGGAGGGCCGCACTGTCAAATGTTTAGTACTCAGGGAGTGCTGCACGGTCAGGAGTTTAGTCCTGAGGGAGGGCTGCAGTGTTAGGAGTTTAGTTCTGAGGGAGGGCCGCACTGTCAGGAGTTTAGTACTGAGGGAGGGCCGCACTGTCAGGTGTTTCGTACTGAGGGAGGCCGCACAGTCAGGAGTTTAGTTCTGAGGTAGGGCCGCAGTGTCAGGAGAATAGTACAGACGGACGGCCACACTGTCAGGTGTTTAGTACTGAGGGAGGGCCGCACTGTCAAATGTTTAGTACTCAGGGAGTGCTGCACGGTCAGGAGTTTAGTCCTGAGGGAGGGCTGCAGTGTTAGGAGTTTAGTTCTGAGGGAGGGCCGCACTGTCAGGAGTTTAGTACTGAGGGAGGGCCGCACTGTCAGGTGTTTCGTACTGAGGGAGGCCGCACAGTCAGGAGTTTAGTTCTGAGGTAGGGCCGCAGTGTCAGGAGAATAGTACAGACGGACGGCCACACTGTCAGGAGTTTAGTTCTGATGGAGGGCGATACTGTTAGGAGTTTAGTTGTGAGGGAGTGCCATACTGTCAGGTGTTTAGTACTGAGGGAGGGCCGCACTGTCAAATGTTTAGTACTCAGGGAGTGCCGCACGGTCAGGAGTTTAGTCCTGAGGGAGGGCTGCAGTGTTAGGAGTTTAGTTCTGAGGGAGGGCCGCACTGTCAGGAGTTTAGTACTGAGGGAGGGTCGCATTGTCAGGAGTTTAGTACAATGGGAGGGCCGCACTGTCAGGCGTTTCGTACTGAGGGAGGCCGCACTGTCAGGAGTTTAGTACTGAGGGAGGGCCACACTGTCAGGAGTTTAGTACTGAGGGAGGGACGCATTGTCAGGAGTTTAGTACAGTGGGAGGGCCGCACTGTCAGGTGTTTCGTACTGAGGGAGGCCGCACTCTCAGGAGTTTAGTCCTGAGGGAGGGCTGCAGTGTTAGGAGTTTAGTTCTGAGGGAGGGCCGCACTGTCAGGAGTTTAGTACTGAGGGAGGGCCGCACTGTCAGGTGTTTCGTACTGAGGGAGGCCGCACAGTCAGGAGTTTAGTTCTGAGGTAGGGCCGCAGTGTCAGGAGAATAGTGCAGAGGGAGGGCCACACTGTCAGGTGTTTAGTACTGAGGGAGGGCCACACTGTCAGGAGTTTAGTTCTGATGGAGCGCGATACTGTTAGGAGTTTAGTTGTGAGGGAGAGCCACTCTGTCAGGTGTTTAGTACTCAGGGAGTGCCGCACGGTCAGGAGTTTAGTCCTGAGGGAGGGCTGCAGTGTTAGGAGTTTAGTTCTGAGGGAGGGACGCACTGTCAGGAGTTTAGGACTGAGGGAGTGCCGCACTGTCAGGAGTTTAGTACAGAGGGAGGGCCGCACCGTCAGGAGGTTAGTATTGAGGGAAGGCCTCACTGTTACGAATTTAGTTCAGAGGGAGGGCCACACAGTTGAGTGATTAATATTGATTGGTAGCCTTACTGTCAGGATTTTAGTTCAGAGGGAAGGTCGCACTCTCAGGAGTTTAGTACTGAGGGAGGGCCGCACTGTCAGGTGTTTAGTGCTGAGGGAGGGCCACACTGTCACGTGCATAGTACTGATGGAGGGCCGCACTGTCAAGTGTTTAGTACTGAGCAAGTGCCGCACTGTCAGGAGTTTAGTACAGAGGAAGGGTCGCACTGTCAGGAGTTTAGTACTGAGGGAGGGCCGCACTGTCAGGAGTTTAGTACTGAGGGAGGGCCACACAGTCAGGAGGTTAGTATGGAGGGAGGGCCGCACTGACAGGGTTTAGTACTGAGGGAGTGCCGCACTGTCAGGCGTTTAGTACTGAGGGAGTGCCGCACTGTCAGGAGATTAGAGCTGAGGGAGGGCCGCACTGTCAGGAGTTCAGTACTGAGGGAGGACCGCACTGTCAGGAGTTTAGTACTGAGGGAGGGCCGCACTGTCATGAGTTTAGTACTGAGGGAGGACCGCACTGTCAGGAGTTTATTGTCATGCTATTGTCATGGAGATAATCCTGATCGACAGCCACCATTCAAAGCCAAAAACCACAGAGTACTTTTTCCAGTCACACGGACATTTGAAATATTGATCCACAGATGGAATGCGCACCTTTCCTTCCACATGAAAAGGCCAATGATATTCAGATGGCACAAGAATTAAGATCAGATGTGAGGTTTTGAGTCAGCGGGAGATTGGCAAGTGTTTCTGCTGACTCTATTGGCTGGAAATATGCAGAACATGCTGCCTATTGTGGTGGTGCAACGATTGATAAAAACAATTATATCAGATCTGAGAGAAATAAACTTGCAGAGTGTAGGGGACATATGGGGAATGAGAATATCCGTCAACCTTCCATATCTGCCAACCTCCACTCCCGGCACCTTCCCCTGCAACCGCAAGAAATGCAAAACCTGCTCCCACACCTCCCCCCTTACTTCCCTCCAAGGCCCCAAGGGATCCTTCCATATCCGCCTCTCTTCCTCCCTTCTGCTACAGAGAGCCAGCTTGGATTTGATGGGTCTCTTTCTGTGGTACAATGCATTTTATTTGGATTTGCTTAACTTGCTCTGGTCACTTGCCTTCAGGGGTTAAATTATCATTGAGATGAATCTGCTCAGTGTTCCTACTCAGACCAACACAGGCTGTCTTTCCACAGCAGGAGATGATGTTTATTGCTTTATGCTGGGTTGTTGGCGGGGGGGTCCCCAGTTAGGGTACAAAGAACACCTTCTCCAGGGTGGGCTAACCAGGATTGTTAATATCGCAGAACATTTAGACCCACACCAATACATGAAATGCTTTCTGACAGACTGAGGAAATAAACTATGGTCCTTCCACATACATCAGGGCAATGATATCCATATCCTGGTACACGGAGTGACTGCACAATGTCTGTTTGGGATTTACAAACCCTTCCCATTTCATAGAGACATGCCTTGGACTGTCCCAATCCTGGGAAGGGCTGTGTCAAAGGATTCAGACAAAACCACATCCAGCTCTGACAGTCACTCTGTTTATGAGTGCCAAAAAATGTGGTGCTGGAAAAGTATAGCAGGTCAGGCAGCATGTGAGGAGCAGGAGAATCAACGTTTCAGGCATAAACCCATTATCAGGAATGTGGGGAGGAGGGTCGCACGGTGGCTAAGAAATAATTGGGTTGCAGGGTTTATTGGAACCTAATTATCAAAAGGTTTTCAACAGGAAACAGCAGCATTCAGACTGGGCAGTAACACACCTACACGGTGTGTGTAACAGTCTGCCAGCATTTATCTGAAATGGCAAAACACCAGTGCAGCCACACCAGGGAGAGGCTGTGGAAATATGGGGAATGTCAGAAGGGAATTCTTTACCTATCCCACCTGGAAACTGGCCAAACCAGTCAGACTGGGGAGAAGCTGTTCACCTGCTCTGTGTGTGGGGGAAGGGATCACTCAGGCATCCATCCTGATAACCACAGTTGAAGGATTTTTTTCTATTGTTCACACCAAGGAATGAGCAATAGTTTTGGCAGTTATAATGTTAATAAAATTATGTATGTAGAGAACTTAGTTTTGGAAATGTTCACAACATTGTTGAACATGTACAGATTCAGACTGGGTAGGGACTTTTATTTTCCTTTATTCATTCACAGGATGAGGGTATCGCTGGCCCAGCAGCATTTCCTGCCCATCCCTAATTGCCCAGGGGGCAGGGAAGAGTCGACCACATTGCTGTGGGTCTGAATTCACAATGTAGGCCAGACCAGGTAAGGATGGCAGCTTCCTTCCTGAAAGGGCATTAGTGAACCAGATGGGTTTTTCTGACAATCAATTAATGGTCATCATTAGACACTTAAGTTCCAGAGCTTATTTTTATTGAATTCAAATTCCCCCATCTGCTGCAGCAGGCTTTGAACCCAGGTCTCCAGAACGTTATCTAAGTCTTTGGATTAACTGTCTAGTGACAATACCACTAGGCCAGTACTTCCCCACATCGTTGTCCATCTGCACAGAGTGAACAGTGATTTTCTGGTTAATCACACATAAGTTTGCTCAATGATTTCAGGAGTTGGGTGTTGATGGGCTATTGACATCCATCTCTGAACAATGTATTCTGGGGTTTGTTTCTGATGATGATTGGAAACACCATCAGTCTTGTTATCTTTCGGGGATAAAAACAGTTTCAGTTAGCTTTCTGTTAAATTCATGGCAGATTAGTTTCTTTAGGAGAACTCTCCATCTCCCCAACCTCCTCCATCCTCACCTCCAACAGTACAATAATCTCACAGAGTCTCTTTGTGACTATGAATGAGACAATCTGATCAGCTGCTTCTTTCCCAACTCCTATGTCAAGTTGGATCTTAAACTCCCCTTGCTGCAGTTGTGATCCTGCATCATTGTACAGTGTTGCTCGTATTTCCTGTCTTGGCCTACAGTGTTCATGATACTGCCTGTAGCTTCTTGTAAAGGGCCTACAGTGTAAGAGTTTAGCTCTTTCCTTCCGACAACAACAGTAGAGTTGTACTCCAACAAAGCTTACAGAATCATGGCCCAGCATGCTTCCAACTTACCTCTTACCATCCAACCACAGGATCAGCCCTCGTTCAACTGAGAGAGTTCAGGAGGGCATGCCAGTAACAGCAGCATGAATACCTAAAAATGAGGTGTTAACCTGATCAAGTTACAAAAAAGACGACTTGTGTGCCAAACAGCACAAGCAGCAAGTGATAGACAGAGTGAAGCAATCCGGGAAACAACAGAACAGATCTAAGATCTGCAGTCCAGCCACATCCAGTTGTGAATGAAGTCAGAGCACAGCTGGAGTTCTGAGGACAGTTCTTTTCAAGATATTAACCAACAAGAATGTCAGACACATGGTGGGGAATCCCAGTCTCATGGAGTGCACATCCTGTTCCATGTGGGAAAACCAGGACACTTCTTGTGTCAGCAACAACCACAAGAACACGGAGGTCAGCAACACTTGTGTGACCACGGCCAATATACTGCACTCAGTTCTGTTCCCCACATTCCAGGGTGATGTGTTCTCACCAGAAAGGATTGATCAGAATGTTTCTCCAATTGGAGAATTTCTGCTCTGAGAAAGGCTGGATAGGGTGGGGATGATTTCCAAGGAGGATGAGCTGAGATTTTATTGAAGTGATAAGATGCTGAGGAATCCAGATCGAGTGGATAGGAAGGAGCTATCCATTAACAGAACGTTTCGAGAAGAAGGGCTCCTGAAGAAGGGCTTATGCCCGAAACGTCGATTCTCCTGTTCCTTGGATGCTGCCTGACCTGCTGCGCTTTTCCAGCAACACATTTTCAGCTCTTGAGATAAATGACAACATTGCATTCGCTTTCTTAATCACGGACTCAACCTGCATGTTTACCTTTAGAGAATCCTCGACTAGCACTCCCAGATCCCTTTGTACTTTGGCTTTATGAATTTTCTCACCGTTTAGAAAGTATCCCAACTTGCTACCTTCTGCCAGACAGCCAATCCTCAATCCATACCAGTAGCTCACCTCAAACACCATGGGCCCTCACCTTACTCAGCAGCCTCCCGTGTGCCACCTTATCAAAGGTCTTTTGGAAGTTTAGATAGTGCACATCCTCTGGGTTTCCCTGGTCTAACCTACTTGTCACCTCTTCAAAGAATTCTAACAGGTTTGTCAGGCACGACCTCCCCTTACTAAATCCATGTTAACTTGTTCTAATCCGACCCTGCTCTTCCAAGAATTTAGAAACCTCATCCTTAATGATGGATTCTAGAATTTTACCAACAACTGAGGTTAGGCTAATTGGCCTATAAATTTCCATCTTTTGTCTTGATCCTTTCTTGAACAAGGAGGTGACAACAGTGATCTTCCAATCATCCGGGACTTTCCCTTACTCCAGTGACTTTTGAAAGATCTCAACCAACGCCTCCGCTATTTCCTTAGCCACTTCCTTTAGAACTCTAGGGTGTAGCCCATCAGGGCCAGAAGAATTATCAATTTTAAGACCTTTTAACTTTTCTAGCACTTTCACTTTTGTAATGGCAACCATACTCAACTCAGCCCCCTGACTCCCTTTAATATTTGGGATATTACTCATGTCTTCCACTGTGAAGACTGACGCAAAGTACTTATTAAGTTCTCCAGCTATTTCCTTATCTCCCATCACTAGGCTTCCAGCATCAGTTTGAAGTGGCCCAATGTCTACTCTTGCCTGTCGTTTGTTTCTTATGTATTGATAGAAACTATTACTATCATTTCTAATATTACTGGCTAGCCTACCTTCATATTTGATCATCTCCTTCCTTATTTCTCTCTTTGTTATCCTCTGTTTGTTTTTGTAGCCTTCCCAATCTTCTGATTTCCCAGTGCTCTTGGCAACTTTATAGGATCTCTCTTTTTCTTTGATACATTTCCTGACTTCCTTTGTCAGCCATGGCTGTCTAATCCCTCCCCGGATAATCTTTCTTGGGGATGAACCTCTGTACAGTGTCCTCAACTATACCTACAAACTCCTGCCATTTTAGCTCTACTGTCTTCCTTGCTGGGCTCTGCTTCCAGTCTATTTTCGTCAGTTCCTCTTTCATGCCCTCATAATTAATTTATTTAACTGTAACACCATTACATCTAATTTTGCCTTCTCTCTTTCAAACTGCATACTGAACTCTACCATATTATGATTGCTGCTTCCTAAGTGTTCCCTTACTTTAAGATTTTTTATTAAGACTGGTTCATTACATAGCACTAGGTCCAGAATAGCCTGCTCCCTTGTGGGCTCCATGACAAGCTGTTCCAAAAAGCCATCCTGTAAGCATTCCATGAATTCCCTTTCTTTGGATCCACTGGCAACATTATTTATTACCCAGTCCACCTGCATATTGAAGTCTCCCATGATCACCGTGACCTTGCCTTTCTGACATGCCTTCTCTATTTCCCGGTACATGTTGCGCCCCTTGTCCTGACCACTGTTAGGAGGTCTGCACACAACTCCAATTATGTTTTTTTTTGCCTTTGTGGTTCCTCAATTCCACCCACACAGACTCCACATCATCCGACCCTATGTCATTCAGTGCCATAGATTTAATTTTGTTCGAAACTAACAAGGCAACCCCGCCCCATCTGCCCACCTCCCTGTCTTTTCGATAAGTTGTAAATCCTTGGATGTTTAACTGCCAGTCCTGAACCCCCTGCAACCACGTCTCTGTGATGCCTACCACATCATTATCATTCACGATGATCTGTGCCATTAGTTCATCTCCTTTGTTACGAATGCTACAAGCATTCAGGTAAAGCATTCTAACTAGTTGTGATTGTCGTCACGTTTTCCTCATGCCATGGTCATTCAGCTCAGGTACATATGCTGCCTTTGTGTTTCTGTGGGTTCTCACTCGCTCCTTTCCTTCTGTTTTATAACAATTTCACACTGTATTTGAGGGTGAGAATGAATTTGTTAATACAAATACTCCAACCGAAACCCGGGCAAGTCAGGACCTGTTTCTGCTGCTGATGTCGCTCACAGGGAACAGGAAAATAAAGGTTCGGTCATACATCTTACAAGGTTACAATCAGCAGAAATGGCTAAACAGCTTAAAACTCTTTTCTCAAGAGGAAGCTGAGAGACAACCTGGTACAAGCAGGAAGCGTTATGTCGGGTTTTCAGAGAGTTCAGGTTGAAATAATTGAGTTGGAAGCATGTTTCATTGCCCCAGGACATCAAAGGTGCTATCTAAATGTGCATATTTATTTCTGTCTCTCTGTCTGAGTTAACAATCAGATGGACAGGTCAATGTCTGAGTGTTTTCCCAAATCCCTGATTGAATCTGTCTCCCCCCCCCACAAACTCAGGTGCCTCACCACTCACTGGGTCATGGAGAAACTCTGCCGTTACAATGAGAACGGTCTTTGCTGTCACCGTTCCTCGTGCTTCCGCCTAATCCCCACTTCCCTTCATTAAATCCCAGCTGCCTCTAGCCCACCCACATGGGCATGTTGAAGAGCATGACAGGAGAATGGATTGAAACTGAGAGTTCAATAGCCAGAATGAAAGAGGAAGAAGGAAATAAATGGGGATTTTGAATCCCAGGGGATACAGACTCCAGAATGTCCTTGTGGGCATTCCTGCAGTAACACGAGACAGCATTCCATGATGAGAGTTAAATACGGGTGGCAGGAGAGGGAGCCACTGAACATGCGCAGGTTTAGTTCAAACACAGGAGGTTTGTTCAGTCAGTAACAGTGTGTTAGACATGGATGTGAAGTGAACAGTGAGGAGAAATGTTGTCACAAGCTACAGATGGACAACTTTCATTGGCACAGGAGGAGACCATTCAGCCCTTCAACCCTGCTCTGCCATTCAATAGATCGTGGCTGATTTGTGGCCTAACTTGCAATTTTCAAAACTCTCCAAACTCATCAATAAACTCCTCTGCAACAGACAAGATCAATATTCAAAAACGAAACATCTGAAAATGCTGGGAAATCAGGAACAAAAACAGAAATTGCTGGAAAAAGTCAGCAGATCTGGCAGCATCTGTGGAGAGTGAACCTTTGGGTCCAGTGATCAGTCAGGTGACCAGCTGCAGCTGACCATTCTGCCTTTTCTGTAGCACTCTCTGGAACAGGTTCTGGTGCGAGGGGAATGAGACTGTCAATAATTGAGAAAATAGGACGACGTGCTCAATCAGAATAAAACACATTTTGGTATTTCACTTTTAATTCAACTATTATTGTTCAATATTATTATTATTATTCAACTACTGCAAAAATTATTCATCATCATTTCAGAAATAAGATAATAGGCCAGAAATCAACTCTTCATGTCATTGGGTCTGGGAAACTGTGTTAATTCTGACCTGGTCCAGCCTACGTGTGAATCCAGACCCTGAATATTGGGGTTGACTCTGAACGATCTCTTGGGCAGTTAGAATGGATGACAAATGCTGCCCCGGCAAGTGATGCCGTGATCCCATGAACAAACAAAACAAATCTGATCGCTGTGGTTACTTGTGAACTCGCCGGTGTTATTGGAAGAGTACGAATGGGAAGGTTTATGGGGTAAAGGGAGAAGATTGGCATTCGGTGAGGTGATCCTTTGGAGAGCTGATCAGCCAATCAGCCTCTTTTTGCAAAGTAACAATTCAGTGAATATTTCATTCTGAGCCATCTAAGGAAATATCAGGGCAGGATTTGTAAAGAGGTCAGATTGAATGAGTGTCTCGGTGAACACAAGTAAGACACAGGTACAGAGGGGTTTTGGGATGGATTAAATTAAATTTTATACATTTGAATAGTCATCAACTTTACAGCAGTTAAAAATGGGAGTGATCAAGAGAGTGGAATTAGAGCAGCAAATAAATCTTAAACATTTATGCAGCTAAAGGGAATGCTGGGTAAAGATACCGTAGTTAGTGCTTATTTTATTACAGGCACACCAGCCGAGGAGCACATCCTTCCTGTATGTGTCCTCTCAAGCTCTTGAAGACTTTTGTTCATTTGAAGTGTTTCATGTTTAGATACTCCAGAGAAGACAGCTTCAAGCTCCTCAATCTCGCTTGCCAGGGCAATGCTGCTGTTAGAATTTAATTCACTGGTGCATGTTACTGGCTGCTTCATGGACTGGAACTGACAATTCAGACTGAAAGGTTACTGTATAAAATATCTTCAATGGTATTGCCAGACGTGAGTGGTTTTAGAAAATGACCTTAACTTACAGGCATTGAGTGTCAGAGCACTTCCTGTTGTGGGGCATCCTGGTTAGATTCAATCTATTGATAACTATTAGAACTGACTTGCACTGGCTCCAAAGTGGTCAGAGCATTATGGCTGTCATCGAAGCTGGTAACAAACTTCCCATGGGTTAAAAATCGTAAATGATAGAGGAGGTACGAGGTCTGATGACGATGTTGGAGTATTGATGTTGTTGTTAATCACATTAACTCAGCTGGAGTTGACTGAATTTATATTGCCTCTTTCTGAATCTCAGGATACCTCTCTGGGCAATAAGTCTCCAATAAACAGCAATGTGACAATGCACAGGGATCATTTGTTTTGATTTAAATTGGAGTCCAGCCTTGGTCAACAGCCTGTGTGGAGTTTGCACATTCCCCTATGATTGCGTGGGCCCCCTCCAGGTGCTCTGGTTTCCACCCACAGTTCAAATATTTGTGGGTTAGGTGGATCAGTTGTGCGAAATTGTCCACAGTTCCAGGATTGTGCAGAATAGGTGGATCAGCCATGGGAAATGCAGTGTTACAAGGATGGAGTGCTCCAGGTGGGATGCTCTTTGGATAGTTGGTGGGGTTTGATGGGCCAATTCTCTCATGCCACACTTTTGGATTCTATTGTATGATTGAGGATAAAGCAGGGTGTCCTTGGAGAAGGAGCATGTGGTATGTATCAATGCTCTCGATGCCTTTAGATAGAGGTGGGCATCGCAGGGGATACAGTGCTTTATCTCCACTGCTGCCCCCTCACCCCTAACTCTACTTTGATTTGGTCCCTTCCCACTCTGTCATTTGTAATGGTTTGCTTTGCCTGGAATGGGCTTTGTTTGTAAATATTCAATTGGTTACACGGGTGATTTACTGCTAGTTATTATATATTAACAAAACCCAAAATGGTGTAATGATGAACGTGGGAAGATTGCTCAGCTTCTCCTACCCAGAAGTGAGATAACACTTCTGGGTAGGAGAAATGGGGGGAAAAAGTACACTTCACAGCTCACAGAAGGAGAACTGAAAAGCAGTTAAATCAAACCAATGGTTCAGACCGGGAGGGAATATTTCCCTGGAGTTTGAGTAACTGGAAAGTGATGGTGTCCAGGAATAGACAGGATTTTGTTTTACAGGGCGTTTGAAATTTTTAAATACTGTTATATTCAGATAGTTTCATTTCTTTTCTTTTAGTTTTATTTATTGTGGAATAAATAGTTACAATACTTTAAACCAAATTCACAAACCTTGTGTTAAAGACAAATGTTAAATAAAATCCATCAAACCATCCCTCACTGAAAACTGATGTGGAGGTGCAATCTCCTGGAGAATCCCTGCCCTGCCTACTTCTTCCTACCCGGGCTCCATGACTATGTACATACCTGGGAGATAGCAGCAGGAGGCCATTCGGCCTTTCAATCCTGCTCCACTATTCAAGGGGTAACAGCTGACCATCCAGCTCAGTCTCCTGTTCCTGCTGTGTTCCAATCCCCTTTCATGACTTTACCTCAAAGAACTATATCTAAGTCCTCCTTTGGTTTCACTGCCTTTTGTTCCAGTGGCGTTGTTGTGTTACTGTGTGGGTGTCGGCAGGGGTAATGTGATGGTGCTGCCTCCTGGAGGATGCACTCAGCGTCCCTCTTCATCCTGCATTAACATCAATTGGGTTTTAGCAACTCGAGATAGAAACCGTTTCCAGGATAAGGGCATCACTGGCTCAGCCAGCATTTATTCCCCATCTCTCGTTACCCTTGAGAAGATGGTAGTGAGCTGGTGTCTTGTACCATTCACAGTCCATTTGGCACAGATAGACTGACAATACTGTGAGGGAGAGTGTTGCAGGATTTTGGCCGAGTGATTCTCCATCTTTGGTTCTTCAAATGCTGGTTAACTTAATCACGATCGGCACATGATTTTGAGATTTCAGTCTGCAAATCTTCACCATCTAGCACCCTGTATAAAGGAATATGGACAGGTTAGAAATTCAGAACAGACAATTCTCGTTTCTCTGGAAAATCTTTTTCCCCTTTCTTCCCCCAAAACTGTAACCCTCCAGCCCACTTACTCTCTCCCATCATTCTGACTCTGCTACCCCCAATGTACACCCTCCACATTCTCATGAATGTCATCCATGCCACCACTTCCCGTCCCTGGTTAGACTCTGCACCCTTTCTGGGTTCACTTCATTTCCCTTCAGTTGCTGCAAGTCAATAATGTAACAGCAGAATGAAACAAAAGGAAACAGACAGGGAGATGGCAGATCCTGGACAGAAGAGGAACCTTCAGTCTGGGAGAATGGGTCACATCCTTCTTTGTTTCCCATTAGTCACTTCCCAGTGTTATGACAAGTTGCGAATGGAACTTAGTCCCATCTGGGCATAGTGACACTTTGACCCCCGCTAACAGATCAATACTACAAGCAGATGCGTCCCTTCTCCAGCCAATCACAGTGTGAAATGCTTTCCGCTAGCTACCGCAAAGAACATGCTCCTAAACCCTCCCACATCTGTACATGTACAGTGCTGGGTTTTCCCACACACGTGTGGTCCCTGCCTCAGGGATTGTGGGAGTTGTAGTCCCCATGAAGCCCCTGGAGACCTGTCCCTGGAAAGTGAAATAAAGTGTGGGCTGGAGGGTGTTGTGTATAGGATATCTATTCAGACACACAGGACATGTGGGCTGTCACTGGGATTTACTGAGACATCCGCTTAGACACCCCGATTTCTGACGTAAGGAATATACATTTAGCCAATTTCAGGGTGGGGAGGTTAATAATGGGCAGCAGATTTTAAGCAGAGGTGGCTCAGTGGCTAGCACTGCTGCCTCTCAGCGTCAGGGACCCGGGTTTGATTCCAGTGTTAGGCAACTGTGTGGAGTTTACACATTCTCCCCATGTCTGCATGGTTTTGTTCGGTGCTCCAGTTTCCTCCCACAGTCCAAAGATGTGCAGGTTAGGTGGATTGGTTATGCCAAATTGCCCACAGGGTCCATGCATGAGCCAGTTAGGTAATTAGCAACAGGAAATGCAGGGTTCCAGGGAATGGGATGCTCATTATAGGGTTGGTGTGGAATCGATGGATGAATACCCTGTTTCTGCTTTATAGACACTCTATTCTATTCTCATGAAGAAGAATGTTCCTATCTCAATGTGTTCTGAATCTGTGGAATTTCCTACTCAAAATGCAGCGGATGCCAGGACAATGAACAAATTTAATGAAGAGATACAGATGTTTAATTTGCAATGAGTTGAAGGGTGAGAGACAGCAGGTGGGAAAATCCAGCTGAGACCAAGGTGAGCTCAGTCATCATGATATTAAATGGTGGAGCTGGTTCGAAGGGCTTCATTCCCTCTCCTGTGCCCGGTGATTATCTTCCTACGGTAATAACTGGAAAGCTGAATCCAAAAATCACCAACTTCACCAAAGGAGATTTCTGGAAAATGCAGGCTAGTTAGGTGGATTAGCGTTCCAAACTTAGTGAGGAAGCGTGCAGGAGATAATGATTTTAGAACATAGAACATAGAACAATACAGCGCAGTACAAAACCATGCTGACTATCCTTGATCACATTATTCCTATCCAGATGTTCATAAATCCTATCCCTTACAATTCTCTCTAAGATTTTGCCCACAACAGAAGTGAGACTCACCGGCCTATAGTTACTAGGGTTATCCCTACTCCCCATCTTGAACAAGGGAACCACATTTGCTAGCCTCCAATCTTCTGGCACTACTCCTGTAGACAACGAGGACATAAAAATCAAGGCCAATGGCTCTGCAATCTCCTCCCTTGCTTCCCAGAGAATCCTAGGGTAAATGCCATCAGGCCCAGGAGACTTATCTATTTTCACCCTTTCCAGAATTTCCAACACCTCTTCTCTACATACCTCAAAGCCATCCATTCTACTTAATTGTGACTCAGTACTCACATTGACAACAATGTCCTGTTCCTGATTGAATACTGACGAAAAGTATTCATTCAGTGTCTCCCCAATCTCTTCCGCCTCCACACGCAACTTCCCACTACTATCCTTGACTGGACCTATTCCTACCCTAGTCATTCTTTTATTCCTGACATACCTATAGAAAGCCTTAGGGTTTTCCCTAATCCTACCAACTAAGGACCTTTCATGACCCCTCCTTGCTGCTCTTAGCTCTCTCTTCAGGTCCTTCCTGGCTACCTTATAACTCTCAATCGCCCCAATTGAACCTTCACGCCTCATCTTTACATAGGCCGCCCTCTTCCATTTAACAAGGGATTCCAATTCCTTATTAAACCACGGCTCCCTCACACGACCCTTTCCTCCCTGCCTGACGGGCACATACTTATCAAGGACACTCAATAGTTGCTCCTTGAACAAGCTCCACATATCAATTACACCCTTGCCTTGAAGCTTACTTTTCCAGGCCACACATCCTAAGTCATGCCTCACAGCATCATAATTTCCCTGCCCCCATCTATAACTCTTGCCCTGTAGTGCACACTTATCCCTCTCCATCACTAGAGTAAAGGTCACCGAATTGTGGTCACTGTCCCCAAAGTGCTCACCTACCTCTAATTCTAACACCTGGCCTGGTTCATTACCCAGAACCAAATCCAGTATGGCCTCACCTCTTGTTGGCCTATCTACATATTGTGTCAGGAAACCCTCCTGCACACATTGGACAAACACTGTCCCATCTAACGAACTTGAGCTATAGCTTTCCCAATTAATATCAGGAAAGTTAAAGTCCCCCATAACAACCACCCTATTACTTTCACTCTTCTCTTGAATCATCCTCGCAATCCTTTCTTCTACGTTTCTAGGACTATTAGAAAGCCTGTAAAAAAACTCCTAACAGGGTGAGCTCACCTTTCCTATTCCTAACCTCAGCCCAAACTACCTCAGATGGCGAGTCTTCATCCATCGTCCTTTCCACAGCTGTAATACTATCTTTGACAAGCAATACCACACCTCCCCCTCTTTTACCCCCACCTCTGACCCTACTAAAACATTTAAACCCTGGAACCTGCAACAGCCAATCCTGTCCCTGTTCTACCCATGTCTCCGTAATAGCCACAACATCGAAGTCCCAGGTACCAACCCACGCTGCAAGTTCACCTACCTTATTTCGTATACTTCTTGCATTGAAGTATACACACTTCAAACCACTTTCCTGTTTACAGACACCCTCCTTTGAAATTGATGCCATGTTCCTAACCTCCCTACATTCCAGGTCCTGCACCCTAAAGCTACAGTCTGGGTTCCCATGCCCCTGCAGAGTTAGTTTAAACCGCCCCCAAGAGCACTAGCAAACCTCGCACCAAGGATACTGGTGCCCCTCAGGTTCAGGTGTAGACCATCCTGTTTATAGAGGTCCCACCTTCCCCAGAAAGAACCCCAGTTATCCAAATACCGGAATCCCTCCCTCCTGCACCATCCCCGTAGCCACGCATTTAACTGTTCTCTTTCCCTATTCCTCGACTCTCTATCACGTGGCACGGGTAACAAACCAGAGACAACAACTCTGTTCGTTCTAACTCTGAGCTTCCAACCTAGCTCCCTGAAAGCCTGCCTAACATCCTCAGCGCTCCTCCTACCTATGTCATTGGTGCCAATGTGGACCACCACTTCGGGCTGCTCCCCCTCCCCCTTAAGGACCCGGAAGACACGATCAGAGACATCACGTACCCTTGCACCTGGGAGGCAACATACCAAACGTGAGTCTCTCTCGTTCCCAGAAAACCTCCTATCTGTGCCCCGAACTATCGAGTCCCCAATTACTATTGCTCTGCTCTTCTCCACCCTTCCCTTCTGAGTAACGGGGACAGGCTCCGTGCCAGAGGCCTGAGCCCCGTTACTTGCCCCTGGTAAGTCGTCCCCCCCACAAGTATCCAAAATGGTATACTTGTTCTTGAGGGGAACGGCCGCAGGGGGTCCCTGCACTCGCTGCTTCCTCCCAGTCCCCCTCACTGTCACCCATCTATCTGCCAGCTTTGGAGTTACTACTTCCCTAAAGCTCCGATCTATGACCCCCTCTGCCTCCCGAATGATCCTAAGTTCATCCAACTCCAGCTCCAGTTCCCTAACACGGTCTTGGAGGAGCTCGAGATGGGTGCACTTCCTGCAAGTGTTATCAGCAGGGACGTCAATGGCATCCCTCACCTCAAACATGTTGCAAGAGGAACATTGCACTGCCTTCACTGCCATCCCTCTGAAAGTAACCTTTTATTAAAAAAAAAACTGGGTCTAAAGAATACAACAAGCAAAATGCAGCACTTACCTACTTACCACAACGGGTCTTATTATTTAGGTTAGAGGAGGAGGGCGGGTGGGAGACACTACCTCTGTAGTGCCTCGGGTTCTTCTCCTGCGCGCTTTTAAAGGGAAACAAAAACCTACCCGGCTGCCCCTCCGGTCCTCGTCACTTCCCCCTGCTGCTCCCGCTCTTTCTGTAAAGAGAGAAAAAAACACCGCTGCCCGCTACCGGTAAGTAATTTTAAAACAAACTGTCTTACCTTAGCTGCTGCTCACACTCAAAGTTTTTGCAGTTTTAAACTGAGGGGAGACAGTGATTTATGGTTCTAGAATGTGTAGGACATTCACAGTGTCCAGAATACTCTGTTGTGAATATCTATCTTATATTTTATTACAAAGCCAAGGTCTCTGACAATGAAGCCCAAAACACCCAGGAAACATTGCCTCCCATCCAAACTGATAAAAAGACTTGTGATAAGTCTGGTTGAATTTAGAACACAGATGGAAAGCGGGAAGATTAAATCCAATCCCAAGATACTGTGCTTAAACAAAGGAGACTACAATAGGATGAGGCAGGAGTTGGCTAATGTAGACTGGAAGCAAAGACTTTACTGTGGGACAGTTGACAGTGGAGGAATATCAAAGCAATTTTTCAAATTTCTCAGCAAAAGTATATATCAGTGAAAAGGAAGGACTGTAGGAAAAGGAGCAATCTGCCATGGGTGGCTAAGGAAATAAAGTAGTCTATCAAATTGAAATAGAAGGCATACAAATTGGCAAAGACCAAGGAGAAATTCGGAGATTGGAAAAACTTCAAAGATCAACAGAAAGCATGATGGAATTGGGGATAAAAAGTGACGAGTAGCTATCCCCAGGGACAGAATAGCAGTTTACCCTGCTAGAGGGAAACCTATTGTTTGGGGAACATATGGCCTCTGTAATTGTTGAAGCACTTAACTGTTACCATAGGGACAATCCTGATCAAGTTAAAAATCACAGCACACCCCAAAAGCTTGTACTGCCAAATAAACCTGTTGGACTATAACCTGGTGTTGTGTGGTTTTTAACTTGGTCCACGCCACCCCAAACCCGGCTCCTCCACATCAGAATCCCGATAGAAAGCCCCACTGAAACTGAAGCGCCCTGTCAGATACTTGAGGGAGCCACGGGGGTGTGGGGGGAGGGGTGTGTGGTTTAACCACAAAGTGCTGAACTGAACTAGACTTTTGAACTGCCGTTGCCATGGAGATAACATTGAGAGACAGTCTGTATTCAAAGTCACAAACCACAAAAGGTAGAAGAATGGGAGCATACACCAGACAGGCGGGGAGTTACCTGATGCTGCCTGGAGGTGTTCTGCATGTACACTATCCAGGTAACTGCCATGTCTCATTAATAAAGACTCAAAGAAGACCTCTCAGAGTTGTGTGCCTAGTTATTCCTCTCCAGCAGGGTTCAGGAATATGACTTTCTGGTTTCATGGTAAATTGCCCTCATACAAAACCAATCTGTGGCTTAACTGTTCCTGGGAAATGTGCCATGATTTTTTAGACTTTCAAAAACAAATGAAATCTCTCTCCACAGTCCCCACGCTAACATGGACTTCGCTGTCTCAGTACTTTTTTCCAGTCACACTGACATTTGAAATATTCGCCCACAGACAGAATGCACATCTTTCCATCCAGATGAAAAGGCCAATGATATTCAGATCGGCACGGATCTAGTAACATGAAGTTCAATTTGAATTTCTCAACTACTAATCCCCCCTTTCAGTATTCTACAACAGAGAAAACAAAGTGCTGGAGATCCTCAGCAGGTCCGTCAGCATCTGAAATGGTGACAGATGCAGGAAACATTGCAGCCTTGAAGCAGTGTTTAGATGATCACACCAGGCATGTGTGCTTGATGACCAATATGAAGATGGAAGCATTGTATTCAACAGTTTTATACCAGAGACTCTGACCCCATTTTATTCTGTATTTCTCCGAGATTCCCTCTTCTAAGAAGCAGACAGGAGTGGGAAGCAGTGGAGAATGTAAATGATGTGTGACCTTCCTAGTGAGAGGATTCGAGTACAGGAGCAGGGATCCCTTTCTGGAAGGGTCTTGGTGAGACCACATCTGGAGTACTGTGTGTACCTTTGTTCCCCTTTCCCAATGGGAGCTATCCAGGTTATTGAGAGAGAGTAAAGGTGGGTCATCAGCCTGACTCCTGGGATGTGAAGATAGTTGAGGGTTGCAGATCCTGGAAGTCAGGGTCTATACAATGTGGATCTGAAAAAGCGTAGCAGGTCAGGCAGCATCAGAGGAGCAGAAAGGTTGATGATTTGGTCAGGACCCTTTGTCAGTCCCAATGAATAGTCCTGACCAGAAACATCAACTTTCCAACCCCATCGTATTCATGCTGATTATGAAGCTCCTATTTATTGTAGTCCCACGTCCTGGCACTCAGCGTGTAACTGATATTGTAGTGCTTGGTGTGACTTCTTCAAGGCTGCAGTGTTTCCTGCATCTGTCACCATTTCAGATGCTGCCAGACCTGCTGAGGATCTCCAGCACGTTTTGGTTTTATTACAGATTTCCACCATTTTGCTGAAGCACGTGGAGACAGAGAAACGTACAACTCCATATTTTGTTGACTGTGATTCCTGGGATGTCAGGACTGATGGATGAACAGGGACTCAATCTTCGTTTAATCCTCCTTTCCTTTGGCTTTCTGAGCTGCTGGCTACATCACTCATATTCTACCTCCCATTCCCTGACCTGAATCTGACCCATCTAAGCCTACACTTTAATTCCCATCCCCCTGCCAGACTAGTTACAACCACACCAATGGGATTTCTCCCAGCTCTGCCCAGGTGTAACCGCTCAGGCTGGTACAGGTCCCACCCAGAAACAGTCCCAGTGCCTGAAGAATCTAAGGCCTTCTTTGGTACACCATTTCCCCAGCCACATATCCAGCTGATCTGCCCTCTTATTCATGCTCTCACTAGCACATAGCACTGGGTGCAAGTCTCGCGTTATTGCATTTCAGGAGCTACATTTTAATGCATCCCTGATCTCCCTATATCCAGCTTTCAGGCCTTCATCCCTTTGTTTAGCAATGTCATTGGTATCTATGTGTTCCACAACCACTGACTTTACCCTCCAGCTCCAGAATGTCCTGCAGCCGCTCCATGATATCGCGGATCCTAGCTCCAGGAGGTAACGTACCATCCTGGATTCATGTCTGTGGCCACAGCAGTGCCCGCCCTAACCCTGACCATTGAATCCCCTGTCACTATAGCCGTGTTTCCTCTCTTTCCTCCCACTCTGTGCAGCAGAGCTCTGTGTGGTGTCATGAACCTGGCTGTTGCTGATTTCCCGAGAAGCCACCCCACCCATTCCCACCCTTACAGAGTCCCAGGCAGTATACAGTAACTGTTTGAGAAGGGGATGACCACTGGGGACTCCTGCACTCCCTTCCTGAGCCTTTTACTTGATCTGATGGTGATCCATTCCCTTTCTGCCTGTGTAACTCTCGCCTGCAGTGTGACGGACTCACTAAACGTGCTGTCCATAACATTCTCAGTATCACAGATGCTCCACAGTGAGTCTACTCACAACTCCAACTCTGAAAAGCAGTTTCCCAGTAACTGCAGATGGGAACCCTTCCTGCACACATAGCCGTCAGGGACACTGGAAGCTGCCCTTATTTCCCACATTGTACAAGAGGACCACACCACGGCTCTGAGGTGCCCTGTCACAACATCTCTCTACATTCATCTAGTTACTCCCATTAAGAGAATTTAAATGAGTTAGCAACCTTCCTTCACTTTAAACATGTCCATTATAATTAAAAAAAATTACTTAAGCTGATATTTCATACTTTAAAAACTTAAATACTCCGCAGGTATTACTGACAAATTGGCTCTTCCCATTGGGACTGTGAACCTCTGAAAGGCCTGAAGCCGAAACTCAGTTTTAGTTCACCTTCTCCATGTCTCACCTCACTATTTACACCCAACTCTAAAACACTCTCATTGAGCCAAACAGCACTCTTAGTGCAGCCCGGCCATTTCATTGTCTGCTCACACCTACACTTCCCTCAGCCTCCTGTACTGTTCCAATGCACCTCAATGGGAGCTCAGGACCAGCATTGCATCTTTCAATTCAGCCCTTTGTAACCCCAGAGTTAAAATGGACTTCAGCAGTTTCTGAATGAATAGACAGTTGTCAGAATCTGGAATGTTCCACCTGAAATGGTGCTGGAATTTGAGTCCACAAGGAATTTCAATGAGAAATTTGCAGAGAATTGGAAGTAGGGAGTTTACAGATTAACATTATAAAGTGGATGATTGTGACTAAATCTGACAGATCCTGCAAAAAGATGAGGTGCAATTTGGATAAATCTGTGCTCTCTCTCAGGCCAATACCTCCTTCCACAGATACAGGGCCAAGAATTAAACACATACCCCAAGGGTGATCCAACCATGGACTTGAACATCTTTCTGCTTTTGGCTTGACAAAAATATTGAAGAAATTTCCCACAGACAGAACAGACAAACCTTTCTCGTTCCACAGTTTAATGCCAATGATATTCAGATCCTGATGACTCCGCTAACTATAGAAACTTGTTTTTTGACATCCCAGTCTCAATTATTCTCAATTAATATCCTATAAAATGAATTCACAAAACAAAGCTCATAGTCAGTGCAAGATGAATAGTGAAGGCAAACACTTCTCTTGGTATGTGTTTGATGTGTAAATGCTCCTCTTCAAATCACCCCGCCCCCACCCAGGAAGAGGACACGTGCATGCTCCTTGCGGTACCTTACCCCAAGTAAAGATGGCAGCCATAACCCAGGTCCTCTCACTGCCTGAAGCCCAAGCCATCTTCCCCTTTGCTGCAAATGTGGGACCAAGAGTTTCGAATTCAGACTAACGACCTGCACAGAGTGTAACTAAACCCTCCCAGTCTACACTGATACATTTCATCCGGTTTCTGCTGCCACTCTCCCCTTTCCGCCTCCTGCACACACCAAGGGTCATCATGGGTCCAGGGACCCTTCCTCAGAACCGATGGCAGCTGGGAAAATTAGAATCCCTTCAGGAAACAGGCCCTTCGGCACAACAATTCCACACCCACTCTCCGAAGTTAATCCCACCCAGACCCATTCCCCTATCCTATTACTCTCCATTTCTCTAGACTAATGCACATCCCTGAACACTACGGGAAATTTAGCTGGGCTAATTCACTTGACCTACACATCTTTGGACTGCAGGAGATAGGGGTTAAAGAGTAACTAATAGGTGGAGACAGAGCCCAAAGAGAGACAGGAACATTTGGAAATGCCTGGAGTGGAGTTGGAAAACTGTTAATGGAGGAGACAGGAACCTTCTAGCCTCTCAGTGGCGGTGGTGGAAATGGTGGCTGATGATCTACATAGGGTCTTTTTTGCAGGCACAGAGCTTCCAGTTGCCTGCTCTTTAACACACAAGACTGTTCCCTGTCCAACATCTCTGTCTCATGCTTATTGCAGTGTTCCAGTGAAGCTTGATGCAAGCTGGAAGAACACTTCAGAACATACCAAATGGCTTCCTATTTCAAGGACTGCAATTTCCCCTCATACGTGGTCAACAATGCCCTCCAGTGTATCTCCTCTACTTCCCACACCACTGCCCTTGAACCCACCCCTCTAAATGCAACAAAGATGGAATCCCACCATCCTCACCTTCCACCCAGATACAACGCATCATCCTCTGCTATTTGCACCATCAGATCCAACTACCTGAGACATATTTCCCTCCCCACCCCTTTCAGCATTCCACAGAGACCATACCCTCTGTGACTTCCATGTTAGATCACGCTCCCCACCAACCCATCCTCCACTCCAGGCACCTTCGCTTGTCAATGCAAGAGGTGGAAAACCTGTGCCCACACCTTCCTCTCACCTCCATCCAAGGCACCACAGGATCCTCCCACATCCAGGCATAGATTTCCCTGCACACCCAAACACCTCACCGATTGTGTCCTTTGCTCTCAGGACGCCAAATTGTGGAATATTTCAGGGAACATTTCTGGGACACATGCACCAACCAACACCATCGCCCTGTGGCCGACCACTTCAGCTACCCGCCCCCCACCCCCACCCCCCGCCACCACGCTGCCAAGGACATGCAAGTCCTCCACCACAAAATCCGAGCCACCCGACACCTGGAGGAAGAACACCTTGGGAACTTTCAACCACACGGCATCAAGGTTTCCTCATCTCCCCACCCCCACCTTATCTCAGATTCAACCCTCCAACTCGGCACAACCCTCTTGAACAGTCCCACCTGTCCATCTTCCTTTCCAATTATCCATTCCACCCTCTCACCACTACCCCCATCTACAACCACCTATTGCCTCCCTAGCTCCCTTCCCCCAACCCCGAACTCCCCTCCCTATTTATCTCCCAGCCGTATTCCACCACCCACATTTCTGATGAAGTGCTGACGTGCCCAATACGTCAATTCTCCTGCTCATTGGATGCTGCCTGACCTGCTGTGCTTTTCCAGAGCCACACTTTAACATAAGCTGGAATAACAACACCTCATCTCCCACTCGGGGACCCTGCAATCCTCTGGCTTTAACATCAAATTCAATAATTTTAGGTCCTGAACTCTCCCACGTCCTAGTGTCTTTGCCCCCTACCCCACATACCAGGCCTTGTTGTTACGTAGCCTTCCAATTATGTTGCCTTCCATTACACATTACCTATGGTTAGCTACTACCAGTCCCCATAAACAGCTATTCACCCTCCCCCTCAGATCATTATCCGCTCCTTTGTCCAACTGCTCTTATCTCTCTCTTTGGACTCTATCCCCACCTATCATTTACTCCTTAACCCCTACCTTCTGCTTAAAACCGACATTTATTTCTCAGCAACATCAGTTCCTGAAGAAGCGTCACTGGATCGAAAATGCGAACTGATTTCTCTTCACAGATGCTGCCAGATCTGCTGAGCTTTTCCAGTACCTTCTGGTTGTTGTGTGTGATTTACAGCATCCGCAGTTCTTTTGGTTCTAATTTACTCGGAGTAACTAATTCAGGTCTAGCAGACTGAAACAGTGTTTATCAACCCTCCCAGTCCACACTAACTCCATCTCTCTCCCAGTCTCTGCTGTCTCTCCCACTCCCTTCACACTCACTGAGTCCTCCCTCACAGTGACACTGCGCCTGCAAAGCTGATGATCATGTGTTGGCCTGCTGAACCCACCCCTCATTCACTCCCATTGGCTGGAGGACCACGCCAACTCTCCTATTGGTCAATCAGCCAGGCCCCATTGTGACCTGAGTGGTGGGATCCTCCCAGGTGCATCAAAGGCTGAGGGGTGACCTCAGAGGTTTATAAAATCATGAGGGGTATGGGTAGGATAAATAGACAAGGTCGTTTCCCTGGGGTGGGGGAGTCCAGAATGAGAGGGCATGGATTTAAAATGAGAGGGGAAGAATTTAAAATGGATTTGAGGGGCAATTTTTTTCCCCACTGAGGTTGGTGCGTATATGGAATCTTCTGTCAGGAAGTGAAGGATGTTGGTACAATTATACCATTTGGCATCAGGATGGGTATATGAATAGGAAGGGTGCAGAGATATATGTGCCAAGTGTTGGAAAATGGGTCTAGGTTAGGTTGGGATATCTGGTCAGCATGGACCAGTTTAACCAAAGGGTTTATTTTCATGCTGTACACCTCTACAGCTCTGCCCTGTGATGAGCTTCATCATTCACAGTGAATGGGTCAGTATCACAGAGCACAGGGGCTGGGGGATATTCCGTCCATTGGGGCTGTACTCTCTCCCACTGGAGATGTTGCCAGTCAGTCCCAACTTACCTCCCATTTGGACATAGCCCTCCAAATCCTTCCTTAAAAATGTTAAATTTCAAATTTGTTTTGACAATAACTACTGAATTGCATCCAGCTGTCTTTCAAACTGTTCCAGATGCTCAGAACTTAGTGAGTGAAATAATCTTCACATTTTTCTTTGCATTATTTGCCAGTTACCTGAAAATAGTTACTAAAAATTGTGACGTTAAAAATTTCTCACTCTGTCTCTCTGTAAATGAAATACCCTGGAAACAAATCAACTCCTAGACGAAATCACTGCTTAACCTTCTCAGCTCCAAGGAGAATTGTCTGACCTTCTGCTAACGCTCCATAAAAGAGAAACCTATCTTAATTTTAATTTATTAGTGCCATAGAGATATTCAGCACAGAAACAGACCCTTCAGTCCAACTTGTCCATGCCGACCAGATATCCTAAATGAATCTCGTCCCGTATGCCAGCACTTGGCCCATAGCCTTCGATACCTTTCCCAATCACATATCCAATGATATGCCTTTTAAATGTTGTAACTGTACCAGCCTCCACACTTTCTCTGGCAGCTTATTCCATACACATACCACATTCAGCTTGAAACTTTGCACCTAATAATCCTTTTCAATCTTTTCCCTCACGCCTGTGCTTTCTAGTTTTGGACTCACCTAAACAGGAATAAGACCCTGGCTGTTCATCCTATCCATGCCCCTCACGATTTTATCAACCTCTATGGTCACCTCTCAGCATCCGATTCTCCAGTGAAAACAGCCTCAGTCTATTCAGCCTCTCCCTATAGCTCAATCCCTCAACCCTGGCAACATCTTAGCATCTTTTCTGAATCCTTTCAAGTTTCACAATATCATTCCAATAGCAGGGAGACCAGGACTGAAAGCAGAATTCCAGAAGTGGCTGAATGAATGTCCTATACAGCCGCAAAATGTCGTCACAACTCCTGCACTCAATGCACAGACCAATAAAGGCAAGTACACCAAACACTTTCTCCACTACCCTGTCTATCTATGATTCCACTTTCAAGGAACAATGAAACTGCACTCCAAGGTGTCTTTGTTCAGCAACACTCCCCAGGACAGTCCCATTAAGTGTATACGTCCCACCCTAATTTGCTTTTCCAAAATGCAGAAACTCACATATATTGAAATTAAACTTCATCTGCCACTCCTCAGCCCATTTGATCGGAGTCTCATTGTACTCTCAGGTAACTTTGCTGTCCATTGCACCTCCAATTTTGGTGTCTATTGTAAACTTACTCACCATAGCTCCTCTATTCACATAGAAATCATTTATATAAATGGCAAAAAGCAGTGGACACAGCACCCAGCCTGACAGCATATTGCTCATCACAGGCTTCCAGTCCAAAAAGCACCCTCCACTATGACAGGGTAAATATGGAGAGGATGTGTCCCATTACGGGCGAGTCTTGAACCAGATTGTGGGTCAGTCGCGGAATCAAGGGTTCTGTTTCAGATTTGTCAAGTTAAAGGCAACACCGACAGAGGTTAGGGTTTCAGTAGCAATGGAGCTGGGGTGAGAAGGAGACAAGCAACGTTTTAGAGATTGGAATTCGTGGTTTCTGATTGTGTAGATGTCCGATCAGAAGGTCACCTTGGGGTCAGATATGAAAGCAATATTGTGAATAATGTAGTTCTGCCTCAGACACTTCCCAGTGAGAGGGAGGGACACAGCAGTAAGGGAAATGAATTTGGAATAGCAACTGAAGGCAATGGGTTTAACAATTACAGTGCTTCATTGGAGTGAATTGCAGCTATTCGAAGCATGGTAAGCAGTTTGATAACTGAGTAATAGTGGAGTAATGGAGACGGATGATGGGGAGGGAGAGCTGGACATTGTCAGTGTACATGTGAAACCTAACACAGTGCTTTTGGGCGATGTTACCTCCTGGCAGTATGTAGGTCAGTAACAGGACGGACCAAGGATAGATCCTGGAGGGACACCAAATACAATGAATTCAGAAAGGAAAAGGAGAGTGGAGATGGAGCAGGATTTATCAATGATGGTGAGGTCAAATATTAGGTTTTAGCAAAATGGGAGAGAAGGACATAACGAGAAAAGACAGACAGACAAATCATGGAACAATATCTGTGAATTGCAAGGGGGGTGGGGAGGGCGGTGACAAGCAGGTGGATGAGACAGAGATTTGGAATGTCCATGATTTAGCTACACTCGGGTAAATGTTCAAGATGACCTCTAATAAAGCTTTACAAGAGACTCTAGGAAATGCAAGTTTAGGACTAAAATGAGGAGCACCCTTGTGAGGCAGTTTGGCTCGGTGGGCTAGTGGAGAAGGAGCGAAGAAGCAGAGGCAGCTGATCGGATTGTCTCAATGTTATTGACAGAGAAACTCCATGTGCTCTTCACTCTTGTTGTTGGAGGGGAGGATGGAGGAGGCAGGATAATGGACATTTATTTATTTCCAAAACAATAAACACAACCTGTGATAGTGATTCTAAAAATAAGTGAACAAACCTGTCGTATTTATCATTTATCAAGCATATTAAAATATATAACTGAAGTTCAGATTTGAATCCCAAATTGGTTGAGGGTGGCTCTGAAGTCAAGAAAATAATAACTGGAATGAAGAATCTACTGTTTGCCATGGAACCACTGGGGATGTTTTTCTGCCATTGACAATGTCCTTGAGGAAAAGAAACCCGACAGTGGCCCATCAAATCACTAATTGTATTAATCACTGCACAGTCTCAACAAAGGAATGAAACTGGATGGACCACATTACATCTACCAATGCACTAGCAAAACCAACCACACAATCAGCCCTCTTGACCCTGCAACTTCCGCCTCACTGTGGGCCAACAACAGCAGCAGAATTGTACTCCAGCCCAATCTGAAACTCATGGCCTGATATCCCCCACTCAACCATTAACATCAAGCCAGGGGAATCAACCCTGGTTCAATGGTGAATGCAGGAGCAGGACCAGGCATACTTAAAAATCAGGTGCCAACCTGGTGCAGCTACCAAACCTGCATGCCAAACAGCACAAGCAACACCAAATAGAACTAAGTGATCCCATAAGCAATAGATTAGACCTGAGTTCTGCCACTCCTAGTCAATAGTAGTGATGGACAATTAAACAACTCACTGGAGGAAGCATCACAGATATCACCAGCCTTACCGATGGAGGGGTCTCACACATTCATGCAACAGATAAGAGGACAGCATTAGCAGCGATTTTCAGCCAGCAGTGCCAAGTGGATGAGCCTTCTCCATTGGTCCCTGACATCACAGATATGAATCGATTTGGTTGAAAACTCATTTCAAATCAGATCAAGAAATGGATAAGCAGTGTAAAGGTATGGGCCCTGCCAATATTCTGGCAATAATACTGTTGGCTGTGCTCCAGAACCTGCTGCCCACCAAGCCAAGTACTGCTCCAGCACCGGCACCTACCGACTTTGTGGAACATTGCTCAGGGATGTTCCAACACAAAAACACAGGGCAGATCCAACTCAGCCAATTCCCCTCCATCAGTCCTCACTTGTACCAAAACTTGCTGATCAATCAAAAGACTCCCATTTATAAGCAACAACAATTTACTTTTGCACCTTTGAATTAATTCCTGGCTGTAAGCATTCCTATCTCCCTGCACCACACACCTTTTCATATCTCAATAACTCATTTTAGTTCAGACTCTCAATGATGTGTTTATTTTTGAGTTCACCTGTGTGACTGTTTCGAAAGACTCCAAGGGAACATGGTCTGGAATCCCCACTCTAACCCTCTAAGATCTACTTTCTTCCTTTAAGGCATTCTTGAAAAACTGCTTATTTGGCAATGGTTTTGGTCACTGGACACAATATTCTCCAGCTGTGGCCTTATGTCAAAAGTTCTCAATAATATTTTTGTGAAATTAAAACCATGATGATTTGTACAGATATCTTCTGCTCTTCGATATCGCTGAGTGAATAATCTGTAATGTCTCTTACCCAACCACGTTGTGGGAGCACCTTCACCATACAAACTGCAGCTGTACAAGGAAGTCAAACATCACCCTCTCCACAGGCAACAAGGCTTTGGTATTGATCACTGGTTTCTGTGGAAGGAGAAATACACAGTTGATGTTTCAGGGAGTGCAATATGAATTACAGGGAATGAAAATGGTGCAGAATTTGACTGTCAGAAATTGAAGGAAAATGCACTCGCTTATTGGAAAAAAAAATTCTTGACTGTCAAAGATATTGTGGAAAAAAATAACCTGATAATGGAACAGCATATGGTCAGGAGTCAGGCAGCAGTGGACAATTCATTGACGTTCCTGAAGAAGGGCTTATGCCCGAAACGTCGATTCTCCTGCTCCTCGGATGCTGTCTGGCCTGCTGTGTTTTTCCAGCTCTACATTTTTCAATTCATTTACAAAACAGCTGTGAAAGTAATGGTAAAATACTATACAGAGCAAAAATACACCCATGAGAGACTGAGGAAGCTAGATAATGAACAAGTGGACATCAGAGAACGCAGAGGTGAACCAGAGCAGAGTTCACTTTTATGATCCCACAGTCAAAGATGTCTAGCACAGAAACAGACTTCTTCAGTCCAACCTATGCCAACCAGATATCCTAACCTAATCTATCTAAATTAAATCCTATCTGCCACTCCTCAGCCCATTGACCCATCTGATCAATATCCCACTGTACTCTGAGAGAACCTTCTTCATTGTCCACAATACCTCCAATTTTGGTGTCACCTCAAACTTACTAACTATACGGCCTCTGTTCACATCCAAATCATTTAAATGAATGACGAAACAAATCCAGAAGAAAAAAAACATTTCTCTGGGTTTGAATGTGCGCTGTGTAAATCCTGCCCTATGACTCTTTTTACCAGGGAAGGCTGTACATACACCCCTCTGAACTTTGCCCCCTACAAAGCTGGCGGCCGCGCACGTGTCCAGTGAATCATTGCCCCGAATAAAGATGGCGGCGCTTACTCGGGCCGATTATTCAACGAGGCATATTCCCGTTTGCTGCAAAAACGGGACTGTAAGTTTCAAATTTGTATTTTCCGATGTGCACCAAATGTTTGTAAAACCTCTCAGACCATACCAACACCATTTACCTCCAGCTTCCTGCTGTTTATTTCTTTCCTTACCGACAGCCCTCCGCACATACATCCCCAACACCCACGCCCACCGCGAGATTGATCACGTGGTATAGTCTAGTCCCGCCCTTATTCACTGATTGGTTGGATGATCAACTGCCCCGCCAGGTCCTCCCCTGCCTTTCCATTGGTCCGCCGCTGACATCAATCACTTCTTCGGTCCAACCTGTCTATGCCATCCAGATATCCTAACCTAATCTATCTAAATTAAATCCTATCTGCCTGTCCTCAGCCCATTGGCCCATCTGATCAATATCCCATTGTATTCTGAGATAACCTTCTTCATTGTCCACAATACCAACTGTTGGCTGGAGCATGCGCACTGCTTCGTGGCTTTTGTTGCTGTTTCTCAGTTACAAGAGTGAAGGACAAAGTTAAATATCACACAACCACCTGATGGAGGACCAGCAAAGTTGTGCTTCAAAATAAACCTGTTGGACTATAACTTGGTGTTCTGTGAATTATAATTTTGGCCATCCTAATCCAACATCAGCACCTCCAAGTCACGAGTGATAGAGGCATGCACAACATAAGAACAAAAGAACTAGGAACAGGAGAAGGCCGTCCTGCCCTTCGAGCCGGCTCTACCAATCAATAAAATCATGGCTGATCATTTTGTGGATGCAGAACCATTTACCCACGTTCTCACTGTATTCCTTAATTATTTCTTTCTTTTTTAAAAAAGTAACTTAGCTTTAAAAACGTTCATTGAACTAGCATCAACTAATTCCCTGAGCAATGCACTCCATCGAGGTCAAGACATTCCTTCTCAATTCACTCCTAAATTTGCTGCCTGTAATCTTGTGGTGATGCCCTCTTGTCCTAGATTCACCTGCCAGTGGAAACATCCTCTCTACTTCTATTTTATCCATTCCATTCATTATTTTATATCTTTCCATTCTTCTGAATTCCAATGAATATAATCCCAATCTACTCAGTCTCTTAAACCAAACCCCTCACCTCCGGAATCAACATAGTTAACCTCCTCTGCACCCCTCTCTCGTGCCAGTTCATTCTTGAGCAAGTAAGGAGATAAAAACTACATGCAGTACTCCAGGTGTGGCCTCACCAGCACCCACTATAGCTGGAACATAACCTCTGCTTTTAAACACAATCCCTTCAGCAATGAAGGACAAAATTTCATTTGCCTTCTGAATTGATTATTGTACCTGGTGACCAACCCTCCTGCAGAAGGATGTTCAGGTGCCTCTGCATATCAAATAATGCAACTTTTTAAAATTCGAGTAATAATATTTTTATTAATGTTACTCCAACCAAAGAGTATGACTTTACATTTATGATCATAATATTCCACTTGCCAAACCATTACCCACTCACTCAATGTATCTAGGTTCCACTGCAAAGTTTCCCAGTCCTCCACACACTTTGTTCTGCTACTCATCTTAGTGTCATATGCAAACTTTGACACCCTACATGTGGTCCCCAACTCCAAATCATCTGTATCAATTCTAAATAATTGCAGTCCCAACACTGATCCTAGAGGCACACTACTAGTTACTGATTGCCAGCCAGAATAAGGCTTATTTATCCCCACTCTTTGCTTCCTGTTAGTCAACCAATCTTCTATCCATGCTGATACTCTATCCCATGCACCCTTATATAATGCAACAGCCTCTGGCTTAGCACCTTGTTGAAGGCCTTTTGGAAATCCAGGTACACCGCATCCACTGGGTCCCCGTTGTCCACCTTGCTCGAAATGTCTTCATAGAATTCCAAATGATTTGTCAAGCATGACCTACCCTTCATGAATCCATGCTGTCTGCCCAATGGGACAATTTCTATCGAGATTCCCTGCTATTTCTTCCTTGATAATAGACCCAAGCATCTTTCCAACCAGAGAATAAACTAACTTGTGTAGAATTCCCTATCTTTTGTCCACCGCCTTTTCTTACAGTCCTTCCTTTTCACTGGAATATACCTTTGCTGAGCAATTCCTAAAATGTCTTTGAAAATCTTTCATCAACTGTCCCACCATAAACCTTTGTTTCCAGTCTACTTTATCCAGGTTCTCCCTCATTCTATTTTAGTTGCCCGTGTTCAAGCACAGGACCAAGGTATTAGATTTTATCTTCACACTCTCCATATGAATTCTAACTTCAACCAGACAGTGATCATTTCTTCCAAGAGGATCCCTAACTGTGAGGTTATTAATTATTCCTGTGTCATTGCACAGGGGCCAGATCTTGGATAGATTGCTCCTTGTCGGTGCCATTTCATACTGTTCAAAAATACGATCATGGATACACTTAATGAACTCCTCAAGGCTATCCTGACAGAGCTGGTTTGAAAAATCAACATGTAGATTAAAATCACCCATGATAATAACCGTACCATTTTTACAGGCATTAGTTATTCATTTGTTTATTGCCCATCCCAATGTGATGTTATTATTTGGTGGTCTGCACACTATGCCTATCAGTGACTATCTTGTTAGAATTTTGAATGCATCATTCCTGTTTCTCCTAATGTACAGCAATAACAACAACTACTTGCATTGTATGGAAACTTTCACAATGGCAAATCTCCTAAGGTGCTTCATGGATGATCAAAACATTGATTAATGAGAATGATTTTAAAATACATCTAAAAGGAGGATAGAGAAGGTTAGGGACGGTATTCCACAGACTTCTGCCCTTGACAGCTCCAAATGTGGAGTGATGCAGGTGGGGTGGGTTGGAAAGGGAACGTGCAAAGGGGAAATGGAGGAGCGTAGGCAGTGCATAAGGTCTTAAGGACAGAGGAGGTTCCAGACTGAGTCTGTCTATCATAGACAGTATGGCTGCCTCATGGAGTTTGAAGCACCGCAATGGGCCCATGCATGTCATGTTAGTCAAGGATAGTATAACGGTGGCTGAGAGAACATTTGATGAGGACTTGTCTACTGAAGTAGTGTGGGCTGAGTTTAGAAACAGGAGAGGAGAGGTCACACTGCTTGGATTTTTTACAGGTGCCGCAGAGTTCCAGGGAGGGGGAAGAGAGGATTAGCAAAATTACTCTGGGTAGGAGTGAAAGTAACATGGTGGTCATTATTGGGGACTTTAACCTCCCCAACATTGATTCGAAATGCTATAACTCTAGTACATCGGATGGATCAGTTTTTTGTACAATGTGTACAGGAGGGTTTCCTGACACAGTATGTTGAAGGGCCGACAAGAGGGGAGGCCACACTGGATCTGGTGCTTGGTCATGAATTGGACTAGGTATTTGATTTAGTTGTAGGTGAGCACTTTGGAGAGAGTGATCATAATTCAGTTATGTTTAGTTTAGCGGTGGAAAGGGATAGGTACATGCCACAGGTGAAGACTTATCGATGGGGCAGTGGCAATTACAATGCGATTCGGCAAGAATTAGGGTGCATAGAATGGGGTGGCAAAATGCAGTGGATGCAGACAATGGAAATGTGGAGCTGGTTTAAGAAACAGATATTGCGTGTCCTTGATAGGTATGTCCCTGTCAGGCAGGGAGGAAGTGATAAGGTAAGGGAACCGTGGTTTACCACAGAAATTGCATCTCTTGTTAAGAAGTCGTCAGAGGCTTATGTGTTGATGAGACAAATGGTACAGATGAGGTGATGGAGACTTACAGATCAGCTAGGAAGGATTAAAAGAGAGTTAAGAATAGCAAAGAGAGTCTTTAGTGAAAAGAATAAAGGAGAACCCTAAAGCTTTATTTAGGTATGTGAAGAATAAAGGATAGGGTAGGAATAGGGCCAAAGATAGAAGTGGGAAGTTGAGTGTGGATACTGTGGAAATCGGAGAGGTGCTAAACGAACATTTCTCATTGGTTTTCACTCAGGAAAATGAGAATATTGCAGACAATAATGAGGTAGAAGATGTTAGACTAGAAAGGATCGAGGTTACAAACAGGTGTTATCAATTCTAGAAGGATTGAAAGTAGATAAGTCCCCTGGGCTAGATGGGATTTATCTGTAGATTGTCTTGGAAGCTAGGGAGAAGATAGCAAATACGTCAGCTTTGATATTCAGTCGTCCTTGCCGACAGGTTCAGTACCAGAGGACTGGATGATTGCAAATGTTATGCCCTTGATCAAGAAGGGCAGTAGAGATGACCCAGGTAATTATATACCAGTGAGCCTTACTTCTGTTGTAGGAATGGTTTTGGAAAGAATTATAAGAGACAATATCTGTAATCGTTTGGCAAACAACAATATGATTTCAGATCGTCAATATGGTTTTGTGTCTCAGAAAGCTCATTGCGTTTTTTGAGATGGTGACCAAGCATATAGATGAGGGTAGGGCAGTTGACATATACATGGACTTCAGTAAAGCCTTTGATAAGTTTCCACATGGTAGGCTGTGAGTGAAAATGCAGCAACATGGAATTGAGTGTGATTTAGCAGTTTGGATTAGAAACTGACTTTCTGAAAGAAGGCAGCGAGTGGTGGATGATGGAAAATAATCAGCCTCCAGTGCGGTTATTAGTGGTATGCCACAAGGATCTGTTTTGGGACCACTGCTGTTTGTCATTTTTATAAAAGTCTTAGATGCAGGCATAGGTGGATGGATTAGTAAATTTGCAGATGACACGAAAGTCAGTGGAGTAGTGGACAGTGTGGAAGAATGTTACACGTTACAGGGGGACTTGGATAAACTGCACAATTGGGCTGAAGGGTTGCAAATGGAGTTCAATGCAGCTAAATGTGAGGTGATGCACGTTGTGAAGAATAACAGGAAGGCAGATTACTGGGTCAATAGAAGGATTATTGGTAGTGCAGATGTGCAGAGGGATGTTGGAGTCCATGTACATAGATGCCTGAAAGTTGCCACCCTGGTGTACAGTACTGTTAAGGCAGCATACAGTGTGTTATGTTTCAGTCGTAGATGGATTGAAGTCTGGGGCCGCAATATCGTGCTGCAACTATACAAAACACTGGTGCGACCATATTTGGAATATTGTGTGCAGTTCGGGTGCCCATATTTCGGGAAGGATGTGGAAGCATTGGAAAAGGTGCAGAGGAGATTTACCAGGATGTTGTGTGGTCTGGAGGGAAGGTCTTATGAGGAAATGTTGAGAGACTTGAACGTGTTCTCATTGGCAAGAAGAAGGCTAAGAGAGATTTTGATAGAGACATACAAGATGATCAGAGGCTTAGATAGGGTAGACAGTGAAAGTCTTTTTCCTTGGATGATGACATCAGTGTGTATGAGGGGGCATAACTACAAATTGAGGAGTGATAGATTTAAGACAGATGTCAGAGGCAAGTTCTTTACTCAGAGAGTGTTTAGGGCATGGAGTCCACTATCTACTAATCTAGTTAACTCAGCCACATTAATGAGATTTAAACAATTCTTTCGATAAGCATATGTGCGATTTTGGGATAGTGTAGGGGGACGAGCTGAGAATAGTTCACAGGTCGGCGCAACATCAAGGACCGAAGGGCCTGTTCTGCGCTGTATTGTTCTCTGACTATTGTGCTACAAGAGATTTTTACTGCCTTAAACAGAGTGATGGATCTTGTATTGTGGGCTTACGAAGTGTCACTGATCTCTACCAAACGTGTACGCGGTAGAGAATGCTGCCTGACCTGCTGCGCTTTTCCAGCAACACATTTTTCAGCTCTGATCTCCAGCATCTGCAGTCCTAACTTTCTCCCTGTATGAGGTAGAGTCAGGGCAATAGTAAGATGCTGAAACAGGAGGGGGACAAGTAGCTCCATATAAAACCCGACTCCTTCTCAACTGTTTTCAACACAAAAACCGAGCGCCTTCCAGAAAAGCACCTCTATATCCCACCACAACACTGTGCCCCACAATCGTGGTATCTGGCTGTGCACTTAGAGGAGTGCAACAGTCTGTACTGGGACCCTGAAACGCTTGGTAAGAGTCAAGTCATCAGAGCATTGAGAGCCCCACCACATTGCATACATTTTCTCTTGTTTTCAATCCTGACTCCCCTTGGTTTTCCTAATGAACCTGCTAAAAGTTGTTATTACACACACCTGCACAAGCTGTGAATTGAACCCAGGCCTCTCGCTCCAAGTTTAAGGATATTTTCACCGCGTCACAAACATCGACTCGAACTTCCTTTGTCCCTTGCCTGCTAAGTCACGCCTGAATCAACTCTGCAACTGGGAGGAAGAGGCAGAACAGGAGGACCGAGTAGCGGCCAGAGTGCAAGAGGAGAGGGGACAAAGCATTCTCGGGAGTGAACGCTTCAAGATTGGTCAGAGAGCAAACTATTTTGCAGGATTGATCATTCTCACTCCATAGTGGAGCATTAAACCTCTCTCATAAATCAATGTGAGATTTTAAGAAATACTGTAGTTGAAATGTAAATCTGATAACGTACATATTTCAAATCGATTTGCACAACTCGAGTAAGAAACTTTTTTAAAAAACTCCCGGAACGATTGGTAATGTACATACCTGGCCGGTATGGTTGATTTGGATCGGACAATCTATTTGCATGCTAGACATCGCTATGTCTGTAACTCTTCAGAGCAATTGTTAATGTCTAATAGTTTACCCATCAGTCTGTGCAGATATGAATATTCTCTATGAACGAACTGATAACCTAAGACGCACGCGCAGTTTGGTTTCTATGGAGAGCATGCGCAGTGTCACATTGATCACGACGGAGAGAGCGACATGGAGCTGCTTTCTCCGGCAGCGGCTGCGATCGGCTTCAGAGAGCGGCGCTCAGAGCCGGTGTGTGGGAGCCTCGCTGGGGGAAAGGAGAGGAGATAATTCACAAATCCCGGATAAAGGTTAAAACAAACTCAAAAAAGACCCTCCAGGCCCGTGTAAGGAGGCGGCGGTCCCTGATCAGGGAAGTGGCCCAGGGTCACGGCCGCCATTTGTTTGAGGGAAGAGGGAGCGCGGGCCTGAGGGCCGCCATCTTGAGAAGGTCAAGGTGCAGGAGGGCGGGGCTCTCGGGGTCTGTAGAACAATCAGAGGAAAGGGAAGACCCATTGTTACTGATTAATCCCACGGACACAGCGTCACTGGGCGGTCCCGCAGGAATATCCTCTCTCAGTCCTGCTGGGATGTTTCACCCAGTCAGAACCAGCAGCTCTCCTCCTCTCTCAGCTCCCCTTCTGTCCTTCCTCCAGCATCTGTCCCCTGGGACATTGAGCTGCCTGTCCTGTCCCTCCCTCAGCTGTTGTTTCTGTAATACCTGTGATATCCCAGTCCCATCTTAGATTACTTCACTAAAGACAGGAATGCACCCGATGGATTTTTCTTAACATCAGCAATTGTTTAATACTCATTTACAGGTTTTTACTTACATCGTTTTTGAAGCATTTACTTCACATTCAATCATTTGCAATGGTGGGATTTGGACCTGTGTCCAGAGAAGACTTGCTGAGTTTCTGGATAAATTGTCACACAATAATGCCACTAGGCCATCACTTTGCCTGCTCACAGTTTGTATATCCCAGTGCAACATGAATCAAAACTCTTTCTTCCTGCACAATTGTTTGACCCGGCACTCTGGTGATGTGACTCAGTACCTCTCCAATGTGTGGGTCTAATTGCTGCCTCTGTCAGCGACTCTCACTCTTGAAGCTACTCCAGATCATGAGCCAACAGAATTCTCCACTCCAGAGAGATGAGGCAGCACAGGTCAGGAATGTAGAGTGGGATTTTCCAGATCTCTGTGGGCTCAGTGCCATTCTATATGTGTAATCCTCAAAGCATTAGTCTAATTTCCCATTCTGCCTATTTCTGTGTCTTCTACAGGTACTCATGGAGTTCCTGACTCAATAGACTTGCCAACTGCTGGTTGGGACGATGGTTGGTCAGCCAGAAAGACAAAGTCAGGGAGGTCGGGAGTCTTCAATAAATCCTGCTGCCAGGTAAGGTCATTCCAGTGCACAGAGTAGAAAGTAATAAGGGGGATCCAAACATCAGCTAACAAGACATGACATAGAGAAAGTGCTGGAGGGGGAACACAGTACAAACACACCCAAAGCTCAATCACCACGCCTGCTGCAAGTTTTATTGTAATGAGACAGCATCGGGAGTTCCCAGTTATCAGTTCAGGCCTGTGCTTTCTTAGGGAGCATCAGAACAACTGAGGGGAATGCAGGCCTCCCACGAGAGGGTGGTAATGCTGCCTGGGATCTTTCTGTTCCCTATTCCCTCTCCAACACTGTATCAATGGCTTGTCTTGAGGACCAGTGTCTTCAATCATTCTAACTCCTATAACAGTTCCTATCTCTGTCATCTCCTCCCCTCTCACCATTTATTTCACATATTTGAAACCTCCAGTCCAGGTGACCATCCATATCGCTGTAACTTGCTTCAATCTCTACAACATGCCTTGTCACGATAGTCTCCTCCTCCAATAACTAGAGACATCGAGTCTGTTTCTGTGCGGCATGATTCTTTGGCCAAGGTTTCCTAAATGGAATGAGTCACGTTTGCCTGTGTTTGGCTCATATCCCTTCAAACCTTCTCCTTTCCACGTACCTGCCCGAGTGACTCATCCATGTTGTAATTGTACTTGATTTTACCATTTCCTCTGACGGCCCGTTCCGTCTATGCACCATCCTCTGTGGATAATGTTGCCCCTCAGCTCCCTCTTTAAATCCTTGCTCTCTCACCTCACGTTTATGCCTCTAGCTTTGGACTCACCTACCCTTGGCAATTCACCTTACTTAGACCCTAATTGTTTTCATAAACCTTTATAAGGTCACCCTGTGGCCTCTTCTGCCCAGGAGAAATATTGACGACAGTGTTACCAATATCTCCAACTCATGTACTCAATGCTCTGACCAATGAAGACAAGTGTGCCAATTACTGTTTTCAACACCCTGTCGCCCTGCGACGCCAATCCAAGAAACAATGTAACTGCACCCCTTGGTCTCTCTCTGTTCGACAACACTGTCCAGGGCCCAACCATTACCTGAGTTAGTCCTCCCTGGTTTGTCTGAACTAAATCCAACACCTGAATTAACCTCCATCTTTCATTCCTTTGCCCAGTTGATTAACATCCCCTTTGATAACTATATTCCCTGCCCACTCTTCCACTAATCTTGGTATCCATAAATATACTAACAGGGACTCCTATATTTTCACTCAAATTGTTAATGTAAATGGTGCACAACCGTGGTCCCAGCACCAATCCTTACAGCACGCTGCTGATCAGAGGCCTCCAGTCTGAACAAAACCCTCTCCCACCACCCTCTGTCTCCCACTGTCATCCCATTTTGTATCCAGTTGGCTAGCTCTCCCTGATCCCTTGTGATCTACCGTTACTAACCAATGTATCATGCTACATCCTGAACAAGGGTTTGCGGAAGCCAGAAACAACGTCTGTTGCTCTGCCTTCATCTATCTTTTTGGTCACATCTTGAGCAAACTCCAGTCAAGTTTGTGAGACGTGTTTTCCCATGCACAAAGCCATGCTGGCTGTCCGTAATCAGGCCTTATCTTTCCAAATGCATGTAAGGCCTACCTCTCAGAATGACCTCCAACAACTGACCCACCCTGATGTCTCGCTCATCAGTCTGTAGTTCCCTGGCTTTCTCTTGCAGCCTTTCTTAATTAATGACGCAACATTATAATCATAGTCAAGAGTCATACCACACTGTTTGGTTAACGCAAACCATACTCTAAAACGGATCTCATCCCACCTGCCTGTCCCTGGATCATATCCCTTCAAACCTTTCCTATTCATGTACTAATCCAAATGTCTTTTGAACATTGTAATTGTCCCCATGTTCACCCCTTCCTTGGGAAGTTCATTTCACACACAACCCACCCTCTGTGTAACAATGTGCCTCTCATGTGTTTTATTTTATATGTCTCTCCTCTAACTTAAAAATGTAGTGCCTTGTCTTGAAACTCCCCTGTCCATGGGAAAAGACAACTCCCATTAACTCTATCTATCCTCCTCATGATTTTATAAACTTCTATGAGGTCATCTGTCAACATTCAGGTTTCAGTGAAAAATACCAACCTATTCAGCCTTTCTTTATACTGAAGCCTTTCGTACCCAGCCACATCCCAGTAAATCTCCTCCCAACCCTTTCCAGCTTAATAATAATCTTCCTATAACTGGGCGACCAGAACTTGACACAGTATTCCAGAAGAGGACTCACCAATGGCCTGTATAATCTCAATATGACTTCCCAACTCCTATATCCAAAGGACTGAGCAATGAAAGCAAGTGAGGCAAGCCCCTTTTTTTAAACTATCCTGTCTCTCCATGTTGCAAACTTCAAAGAATTATGTAACTGAACCCTGAGGTCCCTCTGTTCTACAACACTACCGAAGGTCTTGCCATTAATTGTATAAGCTCTGCCCGTGTTTGTTCACCAAATGCATTACCTCGTATTTATTCAGATTGAACTCCACCTACACTTTTTCAGCCATTCACACATTTCATCAGGATCCCTTTGTAATCTCAGAAAACCTTCTTCACTGTCCACAATGCCACCCTCCAGTCTATCAGCCTATTACATGCAGCTCTCTATGGTACAAATATCTCTGCTAGGGGCCCTACAATTTATTCACCAGCTTCCCACAATGTCCTGAGATACATTTGATCAGGTCCTGGGGATTTATCTACCTTTGTGTTTTAAAACCTCCAGCACCTCCTTTTCTATTTTGTGGACTCATTTCAAGACGTTGAGTCATAGAGATGTACAGCACGGAAACTGGCCCTTCGGACCAACTCCTGCATGGCGTTTCTGGTCGCATTTGCCACAATTTTGCCAATATCCCTCTAAGCCTTTGCTATTCATACACCCATCCAGATGCCTTTTAAATGTATTTCTATCAGCCTCCACTATTTGCTCTGGCAGCTTATTCCATCCACTCTGCGGGAGCCAGTTGTCCTTTAGACCCCTTTGAAAAGTTTCCCTCGTCTGGGGAAATGACCTTGTCAATTGACCCTGTCGATGACCATCATGATTTTAAACACCTTTTATCGGTTAACTCCTCAGCTTCCCATGTTCAACTGAAAACAGCCCCAGCCTATTCAGGCTTTTCCCTGAAGCGCAAGCCCTCCAACCCTGGCAACATCTTTGGTCATTTCTTCTGAACCCTTTCATGTTCCACACATCCTTCCGATGGCATTGAGACCAGAATTACACACAGTATTCCAATAGTGGTCAGGCAAAACACTGTTTAGTTCCCTGAGCGCCCCAGTCTTTATCCACAGTAAGTTCCAAAGTGAAATATTTGTTTCGGATCCTGTAGTTTCACACATTGTTTGCTTCATTGATCATTAAGGATACCGGTTTTGTCCCGAGCTCTTCTTTTGCCCTTAATACACTTGTAGAACCTCTTTGGATTCTCCTTAACTTTCTCTGCCAAATCTATCTTATGCCCCCTTTTTACATTCCTGATTTCCATCCAAAGTGTATTTCTACTGCCCCGATGCTCCTAAAGGGATTCCCTTGAGTCAGCCAGTTATATCTGACATGTGACCCCTTTTTTTGTTGACCAGAGCCTCGAGACTCAACCAGTGTTTTCCAATTCTGTTAGCATTGAGCTGCACACTAACAGGAGCACGCTGGCGCTGAACGCTCCTTTTATCTAGGTTTTAAAATATTCTTACTTGCCAAACATCCCTTTACCTGCAAATAGCCTCCCCAGATCTACTTTAAAAATTCATGTCTAATACTATCTTGGTCCGTTGAATAACTTTAACTTGTGGACCAGGCCTGACCTTTTCCATCACTACTTTCAAACTAATACAATTGTGGTAACTTTCCAAAGTGTTCCCCCACTAACACCTCAGTGCCGTTCCCTACCTTGTTTCCCAAGGGGAGGTCAGGTTTAGCCCCATTCTCCAGTTGGGCCACTTACATAATGACTGGGAGTTTTCAGAACACACTTAACAAATTCCTTCCATCCAAATGCTTAACTTAGTAGCAATCCCAGTCCAGGTTTGGAAAGGTTAAGATCCCCTATCATTACAACCCTATTATTCTAAGAGATATCTGAAATCTCCTGACATATTTGCTCCTTCATCTCCCATTGCCTATCGCTGTAGTCTGACCGTAGAAAACTAATGGCCAATTTTTATTTCTCAGTTGCACTAATATCGCTTAACTGGGCGATCCTACATGAATACTCCCTCTAGGTACTGCTGGGATGTTTCCCCCAATCAAAACCACCAGCTCTCCTCCTGTTTAGCCTCCTGTTCTATCCTTCCTGGAGCATCTGTCTCCGGAACATTGAGATGCTGGTCCTGTTGCTCCCTCAGCTGTGTCTCTGTAATACCTATGGTATCCCAATCCCATGTTCCCATCCACGCTCTGGGTTCATCTGCCTTATCTGTCTGGCCCTTTGCATTGAAATAACTGCAGTTTAATCCACCAGTTTTCCCTCATTGTCTGCTATGTTCTTGCCTGCCTTGTCTACTTATATTGTTCTCTTGAACATTTGTACCAGCCTCAAATTTCTTTCTGGCTGTACGACTCTTTGGGGTCACACAGCCCTGCCAGACGAGTTTTAATCCTCTCGAGCAGCTCCAGCAACGCTCCCCACCAGGATGTGGGTCCCCCTCCTGTTCCCAGTTCAGGTGTATTCCCCACCCAGTCTACCTGTGCTGACACCTTCAGACATACAGGGACTTATCCACCAAGGTCCCTGTATTCCTCAGTACTCCAGGAGGATCTACCATTCATGATGTATATCGTTCGTTTATTCGACTTCCCACAGTGCATTACCTCACAGTGATCAGAAGTAAACTCCATCTGCCATTACTCTGCTCAGTTTATCATCTGATCGATATCAGACTGCAGCCTGAGTCCATCCCTCTCACTGTGGACAACACCCTCATGTTACCTGCAAACCTACTAATGTTACCTTCTGCTTACACATCCGAGTGATTAATGTCCATAATGAACAGCAATGGTTCCTGCACAGATCCCTGTGGTACACCCGCTGGGCAAAGGCTTTCAATCACAAAACCAACCCTCCACCAATTGTGGAGCCAATTTGCCAACGTACCTTGGATCCCATGGGATCTTCCCTTTTGGACCAGCCTTCCGTGTGGGACCTTGTCAAAGACCTTAATGAACTCCATATAAACCACATCATCTGTACGGCCCTCATCAATATCAGAGGACAGTCGTCTAGCAAATCCATACAGACAATCCCTAATGAAATTGCGGGGGTATCCGTTTTTGGGGAATACATTGTATAGGTGTCTTCTTCCTCTTTTTGCAGTTCTGGTGTACTGCAGTGTGCTGTGGCCCTTTTGAACAGTGTCTTGATGCAACTTCTTTTGTGTGTGTTGGGGTGGTTGCTTTCGTAGTTTAAGACTTGGTCTGTGTGTGTGTCTTTCATGTATATCTTTGTGGTGAATTCTCCGTTCGGTGTTCTCTGTACCATCACGTCTAGGAATGGGAGTTGGTTGTCCTTTTCTTCCTCTCTAGTGAATCGGATTCCTGTGAGTGTGGCGTTGATGATCCGGTGTGTGTTCTCTATTTCTGTGTTTTTAACGATTACAAAGGTGTCATCCACATATCTGACCCAGAGTTTGGGTTGAATTTGCGGTAAGACTGTTTGTTCTAATCTTTGCATTACCGCTTCTGCTATGAGTCCAGAGATGGGTGAGCCCATGGGTGTGCCGTTGATTTGTTCATATATTTGGTTGTTGAATGTGAAGTGTGTTGTGAGACACAGGTCCGGTAGTTTGAGTATGCCATCTTTGTTGATAGGTTCACCGTCCTGTTGTCTGTTCTGTATGTCCAGCAGGTTGGCTATTGTTTCTCTGGCTAGGGTTTTGTTGACAGAGGTGAACAGTGCCGTTACGTCGAATGAGACCATAGTTTCTTCCTTGTCTATGTGTGTATTTCTGATGATGTCCAAGAATTCCTGTGTTGACTGTGCCGAGTGTCTGGATCCGCTGATCAGGTGTTTCAGTTTCTGCTGTCGTTCTTTAGCCAGTTTGTGTGATGGTATCCCTGGTAGTGATACTGTGGGTCTGAGTGGGATGTCTGGTTTGTGCACTTTAGGAAGTTCGTAGAATCTGAGGGTGCTGTTGCTTTCAGTTTTGATTCTCTGTAGGTCAAACCTGGTTATCTGTCCGTTTTTGTTGTAGGTTTCTCAGTGTGTTGTTTATCCTACTGGTGAGCTGTGGGGTGGGTCAAACCCCACGCAATTTCATCCACAGATGCCTCAGGGAAAGACAACGGAACGAAGACATGACACTACCCAAAGGACTAGCCACACTACCATACATCAAGAACATTTCCGAACTGACAGCCAGACTACTGCGACCACTAGGACTCATAACAGCACACAAACCAACAGCCACTCAGACAACAACTCACCAGGACGAAGTACCCGATACCCAGCATGAGCAAAACCAACGTAGTGTACAAAATCCCAGGCAAGGACTGCACAAAACACTATATAGGACAAACAGGAAGACAGCTAACGGTCCGCATCCATGAACACCAACTAGACAAGAAAGGACACGACCAGCTATCCTTAGTAGCCACACACGCAGATGACAAGTAACGTGAGTTCGACTGGGACAACACTACTATTTTAGGACAAACCAAACAGAGAACAGCCAGGGAATTCCTATAGGCATGGCATTCATCCACAGTTTCAATCAATAAGCACATCGACCTGGATCGAATATACCGGCCACTGCAGCGGACAGCTGGAACTGACAACCGGAAGGGGCAGATGCAAATCACTATAAATGCCGGAGGAAACATCACAGAAGCGCTTCACAGGAGGCTCCCAAGCACTGAGGATGTCACCTAGACAGGGGACAAAACGTCTGCAACACAAATTCCCAACTCGGCGAACAGAACCACAACAACGAGCACCCGAGCTACAAATCTTCTCCCAAACTTTGAAGCCCTTTAGACTCTACAAAGCTCTGTCATGAACAAGCCACTATTTCCTTTGCCTTCTTCAGTGTCTGCAACTCTCGCTCTAGTAACGTTCTTTAGTCACTGCAGGTCTGCCTAGCTCCCCAGACAACCTGTTTCATCCCCTACAGCTCCCACAATCACTGTAACACCCTCTGCTCTGTCTAATCCTCCTCTTTCCCACTGCCTTCCAGGCACAACGGCGATCCTGTAAGAGAGCAGTGCGGAATGGGATGTTATAAATCGCAGCTGAGGCTTGATGCCGACCATTACCTGGGAGTCACAAGGGGAGAGAACCTGAGCGAGTGCAGCACAGAGCGGGAGAACATAAATCAGCAGCGAGGGTCAAGGCCGACTGGGACTTGGATTTGGATAAAAAGCAGAGCAGGAGGCTCGAAATCAGCACCGAGTCACAGAGGGAGTGACCGTGTGAGGGAGCAACTTGGAGCAGGAGCATGAGGCTGACTCAGCTGGGAGAATATAAATCAGCACTGAGGATCGAGGCCTTGTTGTACCTGGGAGTCACAGAGACGGTGACCCTGTGAGGGAGCAGACTGGAGTGAGAGCTGGACGATTACACGTCTGAGGAGACACATCACTGTGTGTGCACCTGTCCCGCCATTGTTCTGTGTTTGTGTCTGTGTATGCGTGTGTGTCCCCTTCCCTCGCTGTGTGTGTGTAACTCTCCTCACTGTGTGTGTGTCCCTCCCTCACTGTGTGTGTCTGTACCTCCCTCGCTGTGTGTGTGCATTTCCCTTCCTCACTATGTCTGTGAGCATGTCCCTCCCTCACTGTGTGTGTGTGTGTCCCTCCCTCACTGTGTGTGTGTTTATGTGTGCGTATGTCTGCGTGTCACCCTCCCTCACGTGTGTGTGTGTGTCCCCTCGTTGTGTGTGTGTGTGTGTCCCCTCTCGCTTTTTGAGCACATGTCCCACCCTCGCTGTGTCTGCGTGTCCCACCCTCGCTGTGTGTGCGTGTGTGTGTATATGTGTGCGCCCCTCTTGCTGTGAGTGTGTGTGCACCTCTTGCAGTGTGTGAGGGTGTCCTCCCCTCGCTCTGTATGTGTGTGTATGCATATCACTCACTGTGTGTCTGTGTGTCCCTCCCTCGCTGTGTGAGTGTGTGTGTGTGCGTGTCTCTCTCTCACTGTGTGCGCGTCGCTCTTGCTGTGTGTGTGTGTCCCTCCCACGCTGTGTGTGTGTGTGTGTCCCTCCCTCGCTGTGTGTGTGTGTCCCTCCCTCGCTGTGTGTGTGTGTGTCCCTCCTTCGCTGTGTGTGTGTGTCCCTCCTTCGCTGTGTGTGTGTGTGTGTCCGTCCCTCCCTCGCTGTGCGTGTCCCTCCCTCGCTGTGTGTGTGTGTGTCCCTCCTTCGCTGTGTGTGTGTGTGTCCCTCCTTCGCTGTGTGTGTGTGTGTGTGTGTGTCCCTCCTTCGCTGTGTGTGTGTGTGTGTCCGTCCCTCCCTCGCTGTGTGTGTGTGTGTCCCTCCCTCGCTGTGTGTGTGTGTGTGTCCCTCCTTCGCTGTGTGTGTGTGTGTCCCTCCTTCGCTGTGTGTGTGTGTCCCTCCTTCGCTGTGTGTGTGTGCGTGTCCCTCCTTCGCTGTGTGTGTGTGTGTGTCCCTCCTTCGCTGTGTGTGTGTGTGTGTCCCTCCCTCGCTGTGTGTGTGTGTGTGTCCCTCCCTCGCTGTGTGTGTGTCCCTCCCTCGCTGTGTGTGTGTGTGTGTGTGTCCCTCCCTCGCTGTGTGTGTGTCCCTCCCTCGCTGTGTGTGTGTGTCCCTCCCTCGCTGTGTGTGTGTGTCCCTCCCTCGCTGTGTGTGTGTCCCTCCCTCGTGTGTGTGTGTGTGTCCCCCTCCTTCGCTGTGTGTGTGTGTCCCTCCTTCGCTGTGTGTGTGTGTCCCTCCTTCGCTGTGTGTGTGTGTGTGTGTGTGTGTCCCTCCTTCGCTGTGTGTGTGTGTGTGTGTGTCCCTCCTTCGCTGTGTGTGTGTCCCATCTTCGCTGTGTGTGTGTGTGTCCCCTCTTCGCTGTGTGTGTGTGTGTGTCCCTCCTTCGCTGTGTGTGTGTGTGTGTCCCTCCTTCGCTGTGTGTGTGTGTGTGTGTCCCTCCTTCGCTGTGTGTGTGTGTGTCCCTCCTTCGCTGTGTGTGTGTCCCTCCTTCGCTGTGTGTGTGTCCCTCCTTCGCTGTGTGTGTGTGTGTGTGTGTGTGTCCCTCCTTCGCTGTGTGTGTGTGTGTCCCTCCTTCGCTGTGTGTGTGTCCCTCCTTCGCTGTGTGTGTGTGTCCCTCCTTCGCTGTGTGTGTGTGTGTGTCCCTCCTTCGCTGTGTGTGTGTGTCCCATCTTCGCTGTGTGTGTGTGTCCCTCCTTCGCTGTGTGTGTGTGTGTGTGTCCCTCCTTCGCTGTGTGTGTGTGTGTGTGTGTGTCCCTCCTTCGCTGTGTGTGTGTGTGTGTGTGTCCCTCCTTCGCTGTGTGTGTGTGTGTCCCTCCTTCGCTGTGTGTGTGTGTGTGTCCCTCCCTCGCTGTGTGTGTCCCTCCCTCGCTGTGTGTGTGTGTGTGTGTCCCTCCCTCGCTGTGTGTGTGTGTGTGTGTGTCCCTCCCTCGCTGGTGTGTGTGTGTGTGTCCCTCCCTCGCTGTGTGTGTGTGTGTCCCTCCCTCGTGTTTGTGTGTGTGTCCCCCTCCCTCGTGTTTGTGTGTGTGCGGACGTGTCCCTCCCTTGCTGTGTGCGGACGTGTCCCTCCCTCGCTGTGTGCGGGCGTGTGTCTCCCCCTCGTTGGGTGTGCGCATGTCCCTCTCTTGCTCTGTCTGTGTGTTTGTGTTTGTGTGTGTCCCTTCCTGGCTGTGTGTTCATGTCCCTCTCTCGCTGTGTATGTCTGTAATTTTGTGCTTGCGCATGCGCGTGTCCCTCCCTCGCTGTGTGTGCATGTCCCCCTCTTGCTGTGTGTATGTGTGTCCCTCCCTCGCTGAGTGTCTGCGTGTATCCCCCTCACTGTCTGTATTTGCGTGTCCCTCCATCGCTGTGTGTGTGTATGTGTGTGTGTGTATATTTGTGCATTTCCCTCCCTTGCTTTGCATGTGTGTGCCCCCTCTCAATTTCTGTGCACATGCCCTCCCCCTCGCGGTGTGTGTGCTTGTCCCTCCTCTGTGTGTCCCTCCCTCACTATGTGTGTGCGTGTCCCTCCCAAGCTGTGTGTGTCCATGCTCCCTCCCTCGCTGCGTGTCTCAGCGTGTCCCTCCCTCGCTCTGTGTGTGTCCCTCCCTCGCTTTGCGTTTGTGTGTCCGTCCCTTGTGTGTGCGTGTGCATGTGCCTCCCTTGCTCTGTGTTTCTGTGTGTGTATGTACGTGTGCGTGACCCTTCCTCGCTTTGTGTGTCCGTCCCTTGTGTGTGTGAGTGCGTGACCCCCTTGCTCTGTGCGTGTCCCACCCTTGCCGTGTCTGTGTGTGTCCTCTCTCGCTGTGTGTGCGTGCCCCCCCTCAATTTCTGTGCACATGCCCTCCCCCTCGACATGTATGTGTACCTTCCTTCGCTGTATGTGTGTGTATCCCTCCCTCGCTGTGTGTCTGCAGGTAACCCCCTCACTGTGTGTGTTTGTATGTTGCTCGCTCGCTGTGTGTGCATGCGTCCGTCCCTCGCTCTGTGTTTGTGTGTGTGTGTGTGTATGTATGTGTGCATGTCCCTCCCTCGCTTTGCATATGTGTTCGTCCTTTGTGTGCGTGTGTGCATGTCCCTCCCTTGCTCTGTGTTTGTGTGTGTATGTATGTGTGCGTGTCATTCCCTCGCTTTGCGTGTATGTGTCCATCCCTTGTGTGTGTGTGTGTGTGTGACCAGCTTGCTGCGTGCGCGTGTCCCACCCTTGCTGTGTCTGTGTGTGTCCTCTCTCGCTGTTTGGGTGCCCCTCTCAATTTCTGTGCACATGCTCTCCCCCTCGACATGTGTGTGCTTGTCCCTCCTTCGCGGTGTGTGCGTGTCCCTCCCTCGCTGTGTGTCTGCGTGTATTCCCCTCACCATAAGTGTGTGTGTTTGTCCATTCCTCACTCGGTGTGCGCGTCTCTCCCTTGCTCTGTGTTTGTGTGTGTGTGTGTGTGTATTTGTGCGTGTCCCTCCCTCGCTTTGCGTGTGGGTACCCCCTCTCAATTTGTATGCACATGCCCTCCCCCTCACGGTGTGTGTGCTTGTCCCTCCTTCGCTGTGTGTTCCTCCCTCGCTGTGTGTGTGCCTGTCGCTCCCTTGCTGTGTGTGTGCGTGTCCCTCCCACGCTGGGTGTGTCCATGCTCCCTCCCTCGCTGGGTGTCTCAGCGTGTCCCTCCCTCGCTCTCTGTGTATGTGCGTGTGCATGTCCTTCCCTCACTGTGTCTGTGTGTGTCCCTTCGCTGCATGTTCCTTCCTCGCTGTGTGTGTGTCCCTTCCTCCCTTGCTGTGTGTGTGCGTGTCCTCCCTTGCTGTGTGTGTGCGTGTCCCTCCCTTGCTGTGTGTGTGTGTGTCCCTCCTCATTGTGTGTGTGGGGGTGTGTCCCTCCCTCGCTGTGTATGTGCGTGTCCCTCCCTCGCTGTGTATGTGTGAGTTTCCCCCCTTGCTCTGTGTGTGTGTGTGTGTGTGTGTGTCCCTCTTGGTATGTGTGCTTGACCCTCCCTCGTTGTGTGAGCATGTGTCTCCCCCCTCGCAGTGCGTGCGCGTGTCCCTCTCTCACTCTCTGTGTTTGTGTGTGTCCCTCCCTGGCTGTGTGTGTGCGTGTCCCCCTCTCGCTGTATATGTCTGTGTTTGTGTGCTTCCTCATGCGCATGTCGCTCCTCCACTGTATGTGCGTGTCCTTCCCTCGCTGTCTGTGTGTGTGCGCGTGTCCCTCCCTCGCTGTGTGTGCATGTCCCTCTCTTCCTGTGTGTGTCTGTGTTTGTGTGCTTCCTCATGCACGTGTCGCTTCCTCGCTGTCTGTGTGTGTGTGTGCGTGTGTGTGTCCATCCCTCGCTCTGTGTGCGTGTGTGTGTCCCTCCCTCGCTCTGTGTGCGTGTGTGTGTCCCTCCCTCGCTGTGTGTGTGTGTGTGTCTTGCTGTGCATGTGTGTGTGTGTCCCTCCCTCGCTCTGTGTGTGTGTGTGTGTGTGTGTGTGTGTCTTGCTGTGCATGTGTGTCCATGTCCCTCACTGGCTGTGTGTGTGCGTGCCCCTCTCTCGCTGTGTGCTTGGGCATGTGCGTGTTCTTCCCTCGCTGTGTGAACGTGTCCCTCTCTTGCTGTGAGTATGTGTGTCCCTCTTGCAGTGTATGTGGGTGTCCTTCCCTAATGCTGTGTGTATGTGTGTGTGTGTATGCATGTGTGTCCCTCCCTCACTGTTTATGTGTCAGTTTCCTGCCCTGTGTGTGTTAGTCTTGCTGTGCGTGTGTGTACGTGGCCCCCCCTCGCTGTGTGTGCGTGTGTCTCCCCCTCGCTGTTTGTGTGCGTGTCCCTCTCTTGCTCTGAGTGTGTGTGTGTGTGTGTGTTTGTGTGTGTCCATGTCCCTCACTGGCTGTGTGTGTGCGTGCACCTCTCTCGCTGTGTGTCTGTGTTTGTGTGCTTGAGCATGCGCGTGTCCATCACTCGCATGGTGTGCGTGTCCCCTCTTGCTGTGAGTATATGTGACCCTTTTACAGTGTATGTGAGTGTCCTTCCCTCACTGTGTGTGTGTGTGTGTGTGTGTGTGTCCCTCTTGGTATGAGTGCTTGGCCTTCCCTCGTTGTATGCATGTCACTCCCACACTGTGTGTCTGTGTGTATGTGTGCGTGTGCCTCCCTTGCTTTGTGCATGTGTGTGTGTGCGCCTCTTGCTGTGTGTGCGCGTGTTACTCCCTCGCTCTGAGTGTGTGTCAGTCCCTTGTGTGTGTGTTTGTCCCTCCCTCACTGTATGTGCGCGTCTCTCCCATGTTTTGTGTGTGTGTGTGCGTGCGCGCGTGCGTGTCCCTCCTCCGCTTTGTTTGTGTGTGTCCCCATCCCTCGCAGTGTGTCCCTCCCTCGCCGTGTGTCTGCGTGTAGCCCCCTCACTGTGTGTATTTGCGTGTCCCTCCCTCGCTTTGCATGTGTGTGCCCCCTCTCAATTTGTGTGCACAAGCCCTCCCCCTCGCGGTGTGTGTGCTTGTCCCTCCTTCGCTATGTGTCGCTCCCTTGCTGTGTGTGTCCATGCTCCCTTCCTCGCTGCGTGTCTCAGCGTGTCCCTCCCTCGCTGTGTGTGTGTGTGTGGGTGTGTGTGTGTGTGTGTCCCCTTGCTGTGTGTGTGTGTGTGTCCCCCTCTCTCGTTGTGTGTGTGTGTCCCTCCCTCGCTGTGTGTGTGTGTGTCCCTCCCTCGTTCTGTGTGTCCCTCTCTCGTTGTGTGTGTGTGTCCCTCTCTCGTTGTGTGTGTGTGTCCCTCCCTCGCTGTGTGTGTGTGAGTGTGTGTGTGTGTCTCTCTTGCTGTGCATGTGTGGGTGTGTGGCCCTCCCACGCTGTGTGTGTGTGTCCCTCCCTCGCTCTGTGTGTCCCTCCCTCGCTCTGTGTGTCCCTCCCTCGTTGTGTGTGTGTGTCCCTCCCTCGTTGTGTGTGTGTGTCCCTCCCTCGTTGTGTGTGTGTGTCCCTCTCTCGTTGTGTGTGTGTGTCCCTCCCTCGCTGTGAGTGTGTGTGTGTGTGTGTGTGTGTCTCTCTCTTGCTGTGCATGTGTGGGTGTGTGGCCCTCCCACGCTGTGTGTGCATGTGTCTCCTCCTCGCCGTGTGTACGCGTGTCCCTCTCTTGCTGTGTGTGTGTGTTTGTGTGTGTCCATGTCCCTCCCTGGCTATGTGTGTGCATGCCCCTCTCTCGCTGTGTGTCTGTGTTTGTGTGCTTGAGCATGAGCGTGTCCATCCCTCGCTGTGTGTGCGTGTCCCCTCTTGCTGTGAGTATGTGTGACCATTTTACAGTGTATGTGTGTGTCCTTCGCTCGCTGCGTGTGTGTGTATGAGTGCATGTGTCCCTCCCTCGCCTTGTCAGTGCGTGCCCCCTCTCACTTTCTGTGCACATTTCCTCCCCTTCGCCGTGTGTGTGCTTGTCCCTCGTTCCCTGTGTGTGTGTGTGTGTGTACGTGTACGTTTCACTCCCTCGCTGTTTGTGTGTCCCTCGCTGGCTGTGTGTGTGTGTGTGTCCCACTCTCGCTGTGTATGTGTGTGTGTGTCCTACTCTCGCTGTGTATGTGTGTGTGTGTCCTACTCTCGCTGTGTATGTGTGTGTGTGTGTGTGTCCCTCCCTCGCTGTGTGTCTGCGTGTATCCCCTTAACTGTATGTATGTGTGCGTGTCCCTCCCTCACTTTGTGTGTCCATGCCCCCTCCCTCGCTGCGTGTCTCAGCGTGTCCCTCCCTCGCTCTGTGTGTGTGTGTGCATGTCATTCCCTCACTGTGTGTGTGTGTGTCCCTCCCTCAGTGTGTGTGCACGTTTCACTCCCTCGCTGTTTGTGTCCCCCTCACTGGCTCTGTGTGTGTCTGTGTGTCCCTCTCTCACTCTGTGTGCGTGTCCATCCCTCGCTGTGTGTGTGTCCATCCCTCGCTGTTTGTGTGTGTGTGTCCCGCCCTCGCTGTGTGTCTGCGTGTATCCCCTTAACTGTGTGTATGTGTGTGTGTCCGTCTTGCTGTGTGTGCGTGTCACTCCCTCGCTGTGTGTGTGTGTGTGTGTGTGTGTGTGTGTGTCACTCCCTTGCTCTTTGTGTATGTCCCCATTGCTGTGTGTGCGTGCGTCCCTCCCTTGCTGTGTCAGTGCGTGCCCCCTCTCACTTTCTGTGCACATTTCCTCCCCTTCGCCGTGTGTGTGCTTGTCCCTCCTTCCCTGTGTGTGTGTGTGTGTCCCTCCCTCGCTGTGTGTGTGTGTCCCTCCCTCGCTGTGTGTGTAAGTTTCACTCCCTCCCTCGCTCGCTGTGTGTGTGTGTGTGTGTGTGTCTCCCTCACTGTGTGTGTGTGTGTACGTTTCACTCCCTCGCTCGCTGTGTGTGTTCCACCCTCGCGGTGTATGTGTGTGTGTCTCCCTCACTGTGTGTGTGTGTGTACGTTTCACTCCCTCGCTGTTTGTGTGTCCCACCCTCGCTGTGTGTGTGTGTCCCACCCTCGCTGTGTGTGTGTGTGTGTGTCCCGCCCTCGCTGTGTGTCTGCGTGTATCCCCTTAACTGTGTGTGTGTCTCTCTTGCTGTGTGTGCGTGTCACTCCCTCGCTGTGTGTGTGTGTCCCTCCCTTGCTCTTTGTGTATATCCCCCTCGCTGTGTGAGTGCATGTCCCCCATTGCTGTGTGTGCGTGTGTCCCTCCCTCGCTGTGTCAGTGCGTGCCCCCTCTCACTTTCTGTGCACATCTCCTCCTCCTCCTCGCCGTGTGTGTGCTTGTCCCTCCTTCCCTGTGTGTGTGTGTCCCTCCCTCACTGTGTGTGTGTGTGTGTGTGTGTGTGTGTGTGTGTCCCTCCCTCACTGTCTGTGTGTGTCCCTCCCTCACTGTGTGTGTGTGTGTGTCCCTCCCTCACTGTGTGTGTGTTGTGTGTGTCCCTCCCTCACTGTGTGTGTGTGTGTGTGTGTGTCCCTCCCTCACGGTGTGTGTGTGTGTCCCTCCCTCACGGTGTGTGTGTATGTTTCACTCCCTCGCTGTTTGTGTGTGTGTCCCACCCTCGCTGTGTGTGTGTGTGTGTGTCTCCCTCACTGTGTGTGTGTGTGTATGTTTCACTCCCTCGCTGTTTGTGTGTCCCTCGCTCACTGTTTTTGTGTGTGTCCCACCCTCGCTGTGTATGTGTGTGTGTCCCTCACTCACTCTGTGTGCTTGTCCATCCCTCACTGTGTGTGTGTGTGTGTGTGTGTGTGTGTGTGTGTGTGTATGCGCGTGCCCCTCCCTCACTGTGTGTGTCCCCCCTTGCTGTGAGTGTGTGTATCCCTCTTGCAGTGTATGTGAGTGTCCATCCCTCGCTGTGTGTGTGTATATGTATGCGTGTCAATTCCTCACTGTGCTTGTGTGTCCCTCCGACGCTGTGTGAGTGTGTGTGCGTGTCCCTCCCTCGCTTTGTATGTGTGTGTGTCCCTCTTGCTGTGTGTGTCTCCCTCACTCACCGTGTCAGTGTGTGTCCCCTCTCACTCTGTGTGCGTGCCCCCTCACTTTCTGTGCACATGCCCTCCCCCTCGCCGTTTGTGTGCTTGTCCCTCCTTCCCTGTGTGTGTGTGTGTGTGTGTGTCCCTCACTTGCTCTGTGTGTGCGCATGTCCTTCCCTCCTTTGCTGGGTGTGTGTGTTCCTCCCTCACTGTGTGTGTGTACGTTTCACTCCCTCGCTGTTTGTGTGTCCCTCGCTATGTGTGTGTGTGTGTGTGTGTGTGTGTGTCCCACTCTCGCTGTGTATGTGTGTGTACGTCCCTCCCTTGCTTTGTGTGTCCATGCCCCCTCCCTCGCTGCGTGTCTCAGCGTGTCATTCCCTCACTGTGTGTGTGTGTGTGTGTACGTTTCACTCCCTCGCTGTTTGTGTCCCTCGCTGGCTGTGTGTGTGTGTCCCACCCTCGCTGTGTGTGTGTGTGTGTGTCCCTCTCTCACTGTGTGTGCATGTCCCTCACTCTGTGTGCGTGTCGATCCCTCGCTGTGTGTTTGTGTATGACCCACCATCGCTGTGTGTGTGCATGTCCTTTCCTCCCTCGCTGTGTGTGTGTGTGTCCCTCCCTTGCTCTTTGTGTATATCCCCCTCGCTGTGTGAGTGCATGTCCCCCATTGCTGTGTGTGCGTGTGTCCCTCCATCGCTGTGTCAGTGCATGTCCCCTCTCACTGTGTGTGCACATTTCCTCCTCCTCGCCGTGTGTGTGCTTGTCCCTCCTTCCCTGTGTGTGTGTGTGTGTCCCTCCCTCACTGTGTCTACATTTCACTCCCTCGCTGTTTGTGTATCCCACCCTCGCTGTGTGTGTGTGTACGTTTCACTCCCTCGCTGTTTGTGTGTCCCTCGCTCGCTGTGTGTGTGTGTGTCCCTCACTCACTGTGCATGTGTGTGTGTCCCGCCCTCGCTGTGTGTCTGCGTGTATCCCCTTAACTGTGTGTATGTGTGTGTGTCCCTCTTGCTGTGTGTGCATGTCACTCCCTCGCTGTGTGTGTGTCCCTCGCTGTGTGTGTGTCCCTCACTCACTGTGTGTGCTTGTCCATCCCTCACTGTGTGTGTGTGTGTGTGTATGCGCGTGTCCCCCCTCACTGTGTGTGTCCCCCTCTTGCTGTGAGTGTGTGTATCCCTCTTGCAGTGTATGTGAGTGTCCATCCCTCGCTGTGTGTGTGTATATGTATGCGTGTCAATTCCTCACTGTGCTTGTGTGTCCCTCCCACGCTGTGTGAGTGTGTGTGCGTGTCCCTCCCTCGCTTTGTATGTGTGTGTGTCCCTCTTGCTGTGTGTGTGTCCCTCACTCACCGTGTCAGTGTGTGTCCCCTCTCACTCTGTGTGCGTGCCCCCTCTCACTTTCTGTGCACATTTCCTCCCCCTCGCCGTGTGTGTGCTTGTCCCTCTTTCCCTGTGTATGTGTGTGTGTGTGTGTGTGTGTGTGTGTGTGTGTGTCCCTCCTTCCCTGTGTGTGTGTGTGTCTCTCCCTCGCTGTGTGTGTTTGTGTATGACCCATCACTGTGTTTGTGCATGTCCTTCCCTTGCTGTGTGTGTGTCCCTCACTTGCTCTGTGTGTGCGCATGTCCTTCCCTCCCTCGCTCTGTGTGTGTGTCCCTCCCTCACTGTGTGTTTGTACGTTTCACTTCCTCAATATTCCTGTGTCCCTCCCTCGCTGTGTGCGCGTCCCTCTCTCGATGTGTGTGTTTGTGTATTACCCTCCATCGCTGTGTGTGTGCATGTCCTTCCCTTGCTGTGTGTGTGTGTCCCTCACTTGCTCTGTGTGTGTGCATGTCCTTCCCTCCCTCACAGTGTGTGTGTGTGTGTGTGTGTGTGTGTGTCACTCTCACTGTGTGTGTACGTTTCACTCCTTCGCTGTTTGTGTGTCCCTCGCTCGCTCTGTGTGTGTGTGTGTGTGTGTCCCTCCCTCACTTTGTGTGTATGTCCCTGTTGCTGTGTGTGCGTGTCACTCCCTCGCTGTGTGTGTGTGTGTGTCCCTGCCTTGCTCTTTGTGTATATCCCCCTCGCAGTGTGAGGGCATGTCCCCCATTGCTGTGTGTGCACGTGTCCCTCCCTTGCTGTGTGTGTGTGTGTGTGTCCATCCCTTGTGTGTGTGTGTGACCAGCTTGCTGTGTGCACGTGTCCCACCCTTGCCATGTCTGTGTGTGTCCTCTCTCGCTGTTTGTGTGTCCCTCTCAATTTCTGTGCACATGCCCTCCCCTTCGACATGTGTGTGCTTGTCCCTCCTTCGCGGTGTGTGCGTGTCCCTCCCTTGCAGTGTAAGTGTGTGTCCCTCCCTCGCTGTGTGTCTGCGTGTATTCCCCTCACCATAAGTGTGTGTGTTTGTCCCTTCCTCACTGGGTGTGCGCGTCCCTCCCTCGCTGTGTGTGTCCGTGTCCCTCGCTCGCATCGTGTGTGCGTATCCCTCCCTCGCTGCGTGTGTGCGTGTCCCCCTCTCGCTGTATGTGAGTGTCTCTCCCTCGCTGAGTGCGTGTCCCTCGCTCGCTTCGTGTGTGTGTGTCTCTCCCTCGCTGTGTGCGTGTCCCTCGCTCGCTTCGTGTGTGTGTGTCCCTCTCTTGCTGCATGTGTGTGTGTCCCTCCCTCGCTGTGTGTGTGCGCACGTGTCCCTCCCTCGCTGGTGTGTGTGTGTGTGTCCCTCCCTCGCTGTGTGTGTGCGCGTGTCCCTCCCTCGCTGTGTGTGTGCGCTTGTCCCTCCCTCGCTGTGTGTGTGCGCGTGTCCCTCCCTCGCTGTGTGTGTCCCTCCCTCACTGTGTGTGTGTGCGTGTCCCTCCCTCGCTGTGTGTGTGTGCGTGTCCCTCCCTCGCTGTGTGTGCGTGTCCCTCCCTCCCTCGCTGTGTGTGTGTGTGCGTGTCCCTCCCTCGCTGTGTGTGTGTGCGTGTCCCTCCCTCGCTGTGTGTGTGTGCGTGTCCCTCCCTCGCTGTGTGTGTGCGCGTGTCCCTCCCTCGCTGTGTGTGTGCGCGTGTCCCTCCCTCGCTGTGTGTGTGTGCGTGTCCCTCCCTCGCTGTGTGTGTCTGCGTGTCCCTACCTCGCTGTGTGTGCGTGTCCCTCCCTCGCTGTGTGTGTGTGCGTGTCCCTCCCTCGCTGTGTGTGTGTGCGTGTCCCTCCCTCGCTGTGTGTGTGCGCGTGTCCCTACCTCGCTGTGTGTGTGCGCGTGTCCCTCCCTCGCTGTGTGTGTGCGCGTGTCCCTCCCTCGCTGTGTGTGTGCGCGTGTCCCTCCCTCGCTGTGTGTGTGTGTGTGTGTCCCTCCCTCGCTGTGTGTGTGCACGTGTCCCCCCTCGCTGCGTGTGTGTGTCGCTTCCTCGCTGTGTGTGTCCTTCCCTCGCTGTGTGTCAGCGTGCATCCCCCTCACTGTGTGTGTGTGTGCGCATGTCCTTCCCTCGCTGTGTGTCAGCGTGTATCCCCCTCACTGTGTGTGTGTGTGTGTGTGCGCATGCCCTTCCCTCGCTGTGTGTCTGCGGGAATCCCCCTCACTGTGTGTGTTTGCGTGTCGCTCCCTTGCTGTGTGTGTGTGTCTGTACAAAATTTGCACCATCAGTGAATTGGCCGTCATAAATTGACTGTAGTATTCAGGAATGTGTGGTTTAAGTAAGTTCACCACGAGAAATGCAGGGTTTAATGTATAGGTAGAGGGGTGGGTCTGGGTAGGATGCCCTTCAGAGGTTTGGAATGGACTGGTTGGGCCGAATGGCCTGGCTCCACACGATGGCGATTCTATTCAGGTTATTGTCCAGCCCTGTCAACCATCCCCGTCTCCTACACCTGGCCTTATCCCCAATATTCTCCTTAACACTGTAATCTCCTCCAGACTCTAAAACACTCCTTGGCGATGTAACTTTCTCCAGTCCTTACAAAGATCGATATGTCTGTCACCTCTTCCTGCGTTTAGAACCCTCCCTATAACTATTACCATTTGGTACAGCACTCCCAATCATTGTTCCCTCTTGAAACTCCCATAAACATTTGTATCTCTGAAAACTCATCTGGACTGTCTCAACTTCCCTTTAACAGTTATGCTGAGACCTGCTCTATATCAGTGAAGTAATTAAGGCTTGGCAACACTCACTGTTATAATCTCCCTCCAGCTTTACAGCACCGAGGATCTGTAGAAGCTCTTTTCAAACCGGCAGCCATGTCTGTGTCTGTAATCTCCTCTACTCCCCATAATACATTCTCTCTGAGCTCCTCTGTCGTCCACTAAACACTCCCTAACACTGTCTGTATCATTGTAACCTTCTCTAAAAACACAACCTTCTCTATCTGTGTAAATCCCTACACCAGTCCCTGTCCCTCTCAGCTCCGTCGAACAATACAACCCTCCATGTCTGTGTATTCACCTTCAGTCCCTACTCACCTCCCTATCTGTGTAACCTTCTCCATGCATTTTTGCTTCAGTCTCTTCAACTGTCCCTGTCAGTGTTACCTCTTCCAGACGCGAAAACTCTCCTCTTTTTGACTTACTCAGACCACACAACCTTCACTATCTATAACCTACTCCTGTCTGAGAAACCTACCTCTGCAAATTGCTCCAACTCTTCAACTCTCCATAAGCTCCTGCAGCTCTTACATCCCTCCCTGTCTACCAAATCTCTTCCATTCCCTAAACAGTCTGTGGAGACCCGACCACCATCCCTATCAGTGTAATCCTCTCCGGTCTCTGCAGTATTCCTGATCTGTCGAACTCATTCCATGCCTGTGCCTCTCCCAATCCAGACCCTACAAAACCCACTATCTATTTAACACCCTCCTGTCACTATCACCCCCATGTCAATGTAAGCTCCTCCTGTGTCTCCTCCATCTACCCATCTTCATAACCTTGTCCAGCTCTTACACCACTATCTGTTTAAACGTCACCCTCCCCTACAACTTCCTCCTGTTTGTGCTATGCTCCCTTATCTGTGAAACTGTCTCTGACCAAAATTGTTATCACAATCTCTGAAAATTCCAGATTCCACAGCCTCCATAACCCCCAGAACCTAAGCCTTCCTATGTCTATAAACATCTTCAGTCACGACTACCCTGCATATCTCTGTTTGTTCTTCCAGTCGATACAAACCTCTTTATCTCTGTAATCTGCTCAGCTCCCTAAAACACTCTCTGTCTGTGATCCAGCCCTGGCCTACAAACATCCTTATCCCTGTAAACTTCTCTATCCCTCCCAACATTCCCATCTCCATGAGCCCGTCAGCCCTACAGCTCTCCACATTTATGTAACCTCCTGTGGGTCTATGGTCCTCCCTCCCTGTGAAACCACCTCCAGTCCCCACATCTCTCCCAATCTGGGTCCTCTGCTCCAGATCAGACCATTGCTGTCTCTGTAACCACCCCCACTCCGGCCAACTCTTCCCATTTGTGTAACCTCGTTCAGACCCCATACTCTCCAGCTTCCTGAATCCTCTTCCTGCATTGCAACCAAAACCACATGTTTATGTAATATCCACCAGTGCTTACACCCTTCCCAACTCAGTAACCTTTTGCAGTCCTAACAAAGCACCTAAACTGTGAAACCTCTCATTTCCCTACAATCCTCCCTCCCTCCCTCCTCAAATGCCTTCATCACCATGAAACCTCACAATTACTTAAGCCTCCTTTTGGCACGGCAACCCTCATAATGTCCGCAAAATTCTCGTGTCCTGATATGCCTCCCTATCTCCGTAACCCCCACCACCCTTCAGTACCCTTCTGGGGAACATGGCAGAGGAGGGAAGATTTGTAGAGTCTGGACCATATTACGGAGGTAGAATTCTGGGAATTACAGATTTAGTCTAATGTCTGTGAAGTGCAGATTATTGGCGAGGACTCTAAAGACAGGATTTATGACTACTTGGAAAACCATAGTTAAATTAGAGACAGTCAGCATGGGTTTGTGTGGGGCAGGTCATGCCTCACAAACCTTATTGAATTCTTTGAGGATATGACAGAATACATTGATGTTTCATTCAGAAAAGAAGGATGATTGGGATACAGGGAAATCTGTCTGTCTGGATACAGGATCGGATGGCCCAGAGAAGACAGAGGTTGGCAGCAGATGGACAGTATTGAGCCTGGAGCTCAGTGACCAGTGGTGTTCTGTAACAATCGGCTCTGGGACCCTGTTCTCTGTGATTTTTATAAATGACTTGGATGTGGATGTTTGAGAGTGGGTTAGTAAGTTTGCCAATCACACCAAGGTTGGTGGAGTGGTGGGGAACGTGGAGGGCTGTTGTAGGTTGCAATGGGACATTGACAGGATGCAGAGCTGGGCTGGAAGTGGCAGATGGAGTTCAATCTGGAAAAGTGTGAAGTGATTCATTCTGGAAGGTCGAATTTGAATACAGAATACAGGGTGAAAGGCAGAATACTTGGCAGTGTGGAGGAACAGAGAGATCATGGGGTCCGTGTCCATAGATCCCTCAAGTTGCCACACACGTTGATGGGGTTGTTAAAAAGGCATATGTTGTGTTGGCTTTCCTTAGCAAGGGGATCGATTTTAAGAGCCATGAGGTTTTTTTGCATCTTTATAGCATCCCGGTGAGACTACAATTGGAATATTGTGTTCAGTTCTGGTCCCCTGTTTACAGGAAGGATGTGCAAGATTTAGAGAGCGTACACAGGAGATTTTCCAGGATGCTGCCTGGAATGGAGGGCATTTCGTATGGAGAAAGGTTGAGGGAGCTAAGGCTTTGCTCATTGGAGTGAAGAAGTAGGTGGGGTGACTTGGTAGAGGTGAACAAGATGATGAGAGGCACAGAGAGAGTGAATAGTCAGAGACTTTTCCTCCTATGGCATAAATGGCTGTTACAAGGGGGTATAATTTTAAGGTGATTGGAGGATGGATAAGAGGATAGAGAATGGTAGGTGGTTGAATGGACTGCCAATGGTGGTAGTAAAATAAGACACATTTGGGACATTTAATAGACTCTTAGACAGACACATGGAGAGTAGTAAAACGAAGGGTATGTAAGTTAGTTTGATCTTACAGTCGGATAAAAAGTTGTCATAGCATCATGGCCGAAGGGTCTTGGGCTGAACTGTTCTGTGTTCTACGTTCTCTGGTAAACTGGGTAATAAGCTCAGATCAGTGTAAAAGGATATGGCATTCAGGAGGAGCTAGTGAACTGGATACAAAAATTACTTGATGGTAGGAGACAGAGGGTGGTGGGAGACATGTTTTTCTGACTGGAGGCATGGAAACTGCGGTGTAGTGGGTTCACTGTTGTTTGTCATTTGGATAAATGGTTTGGATGGGAGTATTGGTTTCCTGGTAAGTAAGCTTCTTGGGTGTCACTGACATTGTTGGTAAAGTGGTTAGTGGAGAAGATTATCTATGATACAACAGGATGAACAGTCCTGCTGGGATAGTGAGCTGAAGAATAGCAGATGGAGTTTAATTAGATAAAGGTGAAGTGTTCCATTTTGGTGAAACAACCAGGGTGGGACTTGTACAGTTAATGCTCGGACCCTGGGTAGTGTTGTCAGCCAGATACCCAGGGATGCAGGTACACAATTCTTTGAATGTGGTGTCACAGGTAGACAGGCTGGTGAAGCAGGCGTTTGGGATGGTTACCTTCATTAGGAGAGCATTGAGAGGAGGAGTTCGGATGTCATGGTGTATCTGTAAAAGACATTGGTGAGGCTATCATAAAAACATTGTTGTTCAGTAGGAAGAACTCACCTGGTTCACTTGCCTCAGTTAGGGAAGGACATCTGACATTCTAACCTGGTCTGGACGTCATGTGACTCCAGACCCACAGCATTATGGCTGATCTGAGCTGCCCTCTGGATAATTACCGGTGGGGTCAAAGAATGTTAGTCCAGGCAATGACACTCACATCCCATGAATGAATAAATAAAAATACATATGTCCCTCCCTCCCTCTGCAAACACCTCCACCTGCAGCAATCTGTACTGGCTTTGTAACACCGTTCAGACCCTGACCACTCTCTGTAACACTCTCACCACCTCCAGCACCTTCACCTCTCCCTGTTCCTATTGTGTCATTAAACCTTGACAATCATTCCCCTTCCCACTGCCATTCTCCTTCTAGCAGACCCTTTGAAATCCATTTAACATTTACACCTAAAGCACTCTCTCACTTCAGGATTTAAGTATTTTGTGGTGATCTTCTCAGCCTCATAATCTAGTATGATCACTTTTTTCCTGAGTGAGGGACCAGTGGGGATTTCTTGCTGAGGTTTTTACCGTTTCAATGGAATATCCTTTTGTTGAGTGTTTTATACTATTCCATTAAATGTTTTCCACTGTTCATTTACTGACACATGTTTCAGTCTGTTTAGCCTGTTTACCTTGGTCAGTTCTCTCAAATTCATGTAATTGGCTATTTTTGTTTGTAGTTGTAGTTTGTCCTTTCTGTGATTCACTTTAAAACTTTATATTTATTTAAACTGCACTTTATAACAATTTCCCGAAGGATCTCTGCAGGTGACGTTACTCATTCACTAAGTTTCATCACACGGTCGCTCTGTGATATTTATGTCCCTAGCCAGTTGCACAATGTGTTTTTCAAAGAAACACTGAAAAAAAATTAACCGAACTCCTCTTCGAATATCAATGCTGTCCGTGTGATTGACCCCGATTATACGAATATTAAAGTTTCCAAAATTATCATAATGCCTTTGTTAAAATAATTCCAATGAGTTCCTGTTTAATGCAGTGATGAGTCATGCAATACTGTTCGTTGGCTAAAACTATTCTGCTGCTCGTGTCCTTGGCAAGTAGTAGCCAGTATTTACATTCAGACTGACTCTACTTCATGATCTGCGACCAAATGCTTTCTCTGTAATGCCTTTGGAATCCATTATTGTTAGTGTTACCCATTTTGCCTGAGTCTCCGCAAGATTGTGAACCACTGAATATTTTTGTTCACGCTGTATCCATGTCTCCCAGCTGTCTAAATCTCTTTTATCGCTTTGTAATAAGGTAGATGGATTTGTGACAGCGACGTTGTCCATTTGAAAAAAAAACAGAACTTACTCTTTCCCACAATTTTCTGTCACAAATCTATTTGCTGATGTACAATTTTAGTTAAACTCTGTCCCATCCTGTTCCTTTCTGCTTGTCTTCAGCCACATTCCCATGCTGTTCCATTGCTTCACCTTTTCCCTTTGGATTTGGAAAGCTCCTTTCACCTGAACCCTGTCCCTGCATCCTCTCTGTCAGTTTCAAACCCTGTCCATAAACCTACCGACATGATCGGCCAGGACCCTGGTCCCAGCACGGTTCCAGTGGGACCATCCGAATGGATTATTGTTGTAAATCAGGTCTGGGATGTGTGTGTCTCTGGCTGACCAGCCTTTCTTGCCCAGCCCTAGCTGCTCTTGAGCTGAGTAACTTGCTCGGCCATTTCAGAGGGTCATTGAGAGGCAATCACTTTTCTGTGGGGATGTCGTGCAGACCACGTCTGGATGGGCAGATGTCCTTCTCTAAAGGACAAGTGTTTGGATTTGTTGTACATCAGCACTGGTCTCATACTAATTTGTGGATTGTTAATTATTATTTTTAAAATTATTGATTTCAAATGTCTCCATTTCAGATGGTGGGATTCAAACCTGCCTCCCCTGAACATTAGCTGAGGTTTTGGATACATTCTCTCGCAATAATACCGCTATCCCATTACTTCACCTGCTCACTGGCTGCTCATCCCTGAGCACTGATACCAGAGCATCATGAAGCTAAACCCATTCTTCCAACATGACTGTGTGATCCTGACATCTTCCAGCAATCTGGGACTATTACTTAATATCGCTCCATTTTACAGGTCTCTGTGGGACTCAGTCCCATTCTCCATGTGTAACCCTCACTGCATCTGTTTAACTTTCCATTCTGTCTATTTCTCTGTCTCCTGTAGTTACTCAGGAAGGTCCTGACTCAATAGCCTTCCCAGCTGCGTGGTAGATTGTCCATCACCACATTGAACACAGTTGGTCTGCCAGAGTGAGACAAAGGGAAAGGTGATCTGGAGCCTTCAATAAATCCTGTAGTGAGGTAAGGTCACCCACAGTGCACAGAGCAAAGAGCAATGAGAGGGTTCCAAACATCTGTGAACAAGACATGACATTGATACAGTGCTGGAGGGGGAGCATAGTGCGCACACACACACCCCAGGGTCAGTCACCACCCCTAATGTAAGTTCTGTTGTACTGAGACTCACTACTCTGCAACACTGTATCTATGGCATGTCTTGTGGTCCAGTGTCTTTAATAATTTTTAATTCCTATAACAATTCCTATTTCTGTAACCTCCTCGCTTCCCGATAGCCCCTTCACATATTTGAAATGTACTGCATTCCAGTCTACCATCCCTATCCCTGTAACTTGCTTCAGTATCTGCAACATGCCTTATCTCGGTAGTCTCCTCCAATAAGTAAAAAACAAGGACTGCAGATGCTGGAAACCAGAGTCTAGATTAGAGTGGTGCTGGAAAAGCACGGCAGGCCAGGCAGCATCCGAGAAGCAGGAAAATCGACGTTTCGGGCAAAAGCCTTTCATCAGGAATAGAGGCCGGGAGCCTGCAGGATGGAGAGATAAATGAGAGGGGAGTGGGGAATGGGGAGAAAATAGCATAGAGTACAGTAGGTGAATGGGGTTGGGGATAAAGGTAATAGGTCAGAGATGAGGGTTGAGTGGATATGTGGAAAGGGAGATAGGCCGGTAGGACAGGTCATGAGGGCAGTGCTGAGAAGGAAGGCTGGAGGTGGGGTGAGATGGGGGAAGGGGAAATGAGGAAATTGGTGAAATCCACACTGATGCCCTGGGGTTGAAGTGTTCCGAGGTGGAAGATGAGGCATTCTTTCTCCAGGCACGGGTGGTGAGGATGCGGCGGTGGAGGAAGCCCAGGAACTGCACGTCCTCAGCAGAGTGGGAGGGAGAGTTGAAATGTTGGGACACAGGTCGGTGGGGTTGATTGGTGTGGTTGTCCCAGAGATGTTCCCTAAAGCGCTCTGCTGGGAGGCGTCCAGTCTCCCTAATGGAGAGGAGACCGCATCAGGAGCACTGCTACCAGTACTCAGGGAGGACTAAGCTATTTTATTGGGATAGTCTGGACTCCCCGACCACAGGGAATAAAAACTTTGTCTATTTATGCTATTCATGTCCCTCATAATTTTGTAAACCTCTGTAAGGTCACCCCTCAGCCTCCGACGTTCCAGGGAAAACAACCCCAGCCTGTTCAGCCTATCCCTGTAGCTCAAATCCTCCAACCCTGGCAACATCTTTGTAAATCTTTTCTGAACACTTTCAAGTTGCACAACATCTTTCCGATAAGGAGACCAGAATTGCACGCAATATTCCAACAGTGGCCTAACCAGCGTCCTGTAGAGCTGCAACATGATCTCCCAACTCTTGTACTCAATACTCTGACCAACAAAGGAAAGCATATCAAACACCTTCTTCACTATCCTATCTACCTGTGAATTCACATTCAAGGAGCTATGAACCTGCACTCCAAGGTCTCTTTGTTCAGTAACACTCCCTAGGACCTTACCATTAAGTATTATAAGTTCTGCTAAGATTTGCTTTCCCAAAATGCAACACCTCGCATTTATCTGAAATAAACTCCATCTGCCACTTCTCAGCCCATTGGCCCATCTGGTCCAGATCCAGTTTTAACCTGAGGTAGCCCTCTTCACAAGACATGACATTAATACAGTGCTGGAGGGGGAGCACAGTACACACACACACCCCAGGCTCAATCACCACCCCTAATGTAAGTTCTGTTGTACTGAGACTCACTACTCTGCAACACTGTATCTATGGCATGTCTTGTGGTCAATTGTCTTTAATAATTTTTAATTCCTATAACAATTCCTATTTCTGTAACCTCCTCGCTTCCCGATAGCCCCTTCACATATTTGAAATGTAATGCAATTTTGGTGTAATCTGCAAACTTACTAACTGTACCTCTTATGCTCGCATCCAAATCTTTTATGTTAATGACAAAAAGTAGAGGGCCCAGCACCGATCCTTGTGGCACTCCACTGGTCACAGACCTCCAGTCTGAAAAAACAACCCTCCACCACCACCCTCTGTCTTCTACCTTTGAGCCAGTTCTGTATCCAAATGGCTACTTCTCCCTGTATTCCATGAGATCGAACCTTGCTAACCAGTCTCACATGGGGAACCTTGTCGAACGCCTTACTGAAGTCCATATAGATCACATCTACTACTCTGCCCTCATCAATCTTCTTTGTTATTTCTTCAAAAAACTATATCAAGTTTTTGAGACATGATTTCCCACGCACAAAGCCATGTTGACTATCCCTAATCAGTCCTTGCCTTTCCAAATACACGAACAGCCTGTCCCTCAGGATTCCCTCCAACAACTTGCCCACCGCTGAGGTAAGGCTCACCCGTCTATAGTTCCCTGGCTTGTCTTTACCGTCCTTCTTAAACATATGGCACCATGTTTGCCAACCTCCAGTCTTCCGGCACCTCACCTGTGACTATCGATGATACAAATATCTCAGCACGAGGCCCAGCAATCACTTGTCTAGCTTCCCACAGAGTTCTCGGGTACAGCTGATCAGGTCCTAGGGACTTATCTACCTTTAACCATTTGAAGACATCCAGCACTTCCTCCTCTGGACATTTTGCAAGATGTCACCATCTATTTCCCTACAGTCTATATCTTCCAAATCCTTTTCCACAGTAAATACTGATGCAAAATGTTCATTTAGTATTTCCCCCATTTTCTGTGGCTCCACACAAAGGCTGCCTTGCTGATCTTTGAGGGGACCTATTCTCTCCCTAGTTACCCCTTTGTCCTTAATATATTTGTGAAAACCCTCTCAATTGCCCTTAATTCTATTTGCCAAAGCTATCTCATGTCCCCGTTTTGCCCTCCTGATTTCCCTCTTAAGTATACTCCTACTTTATTTTTCTCTGCCAAGGATTCACTCGATCTATCCTGTCTATACCTGACATATGTTTCCTTCTTTTTCTGAACCAATCCCTCAATTTCTTTAGTCATCTAGCATTCTATATACCTACCAGCCTTCCCTTTCACCCTGACAGGAATATACTTTCTCTGGATTCTTGTTATCTCATTTCTGAAGGCTTCACATTTTCCAGCCGTCCCTTTACCTGCGAACATCTGCCTTCAGTCAGCTTTCGAAAGTTTAGATTACTTACAGTTTGGAAACAGGCCCTTCTGCCCAACAAGTCCCCACCGACCCAGACCCATTCCCCTACATTTACCTCTGCACCTAACACTACGGGCAATTTAGCGTGGCCAGTTCACCTAAGCTGTGGGACGAAACTGGAGCACCCGGAGGAAACCCACCCAGACACGGGGAGAATGTGCAAACTCCACACAGCCAGTCGCCTGAGGCGGGAATTGAACCTGGGTCTCTTGCGGTGTGAGGCAGCAGTGCTAACCACTGTGCCACCGTGTTGTTCTTGCCTAATACCATAAAAGTGGCCTTTCTCCAATTTAGCACTTCAACTTTTAGATCTGGTCTATCCTTTTCCATCACTATTTTAAAACAAATAGAATTATGGTCGCTGGCCCCGAAGTGCTCCCCCACTGACAGCTCAGTCACCTGCCCTGCCTTATTTCCCAAGAGTAGGCCAAGTTTTGCATTTTCTCTAGTCGGTACATCCACATACTGAATCGGAAAATTGTCTTGTACACACTTAAGAAATTCCTCTCCGTCTAAACCTTTAACATTATGGCAGTCCCAGTCGATGTTTGGAAAGTTAAAATCCCCTACCATACCTACCCTATTACTCTTACATATAGCTGAGATCTCCTTACAAGTTTGTTTCTCAATTTCCCTCTGACTATTGGGGGGTCGACAATACAATCCCAATAAGCTGATCATCCCTTTCTTATTTCTCAGTTCCACCTAAATAACTTCCCTGGATGTATTTCTGGGAATAGCCTCCCTCAACACAGCTGTAATACTATCCCTTATCAAAAATGCCACTCCCCCTCCTCTGTTGCCTCCCTTTCTATCCTTCCTGTAGCATTTGTATCCTGGAACATTAAGCTACCAGTCCTGCCCATCCCTGAGCCATGTTTCTGTAATTGCTATGATATCCCAGTCCCATGTTCCTATACATGCCCTGTGTTCATCTGCCTTCCCTGTGAGGTCCCTTGCATTGAAATAAATGCGGTTTAATTTATTAGTCCTACCTTGTCCCTGCCTGCCCTGACTCTTTGATTCCCTTCTGTTCTCAGGTGTACCCGTCTCAGATCGATTCCCAAAATCCTTCCTGTGATTGTTACCACATCCCTTCCCTGCATTCCTTCAAATCCATGTAAAGTCCTCCCATTCCTAAACCTTCCCTGCACCTGTCACCTGTTCCAGCTTCCACAACCCTCCTATTCTCAGTAAGACACACCCCCGTCCCAGTTACTACAGCCCGCTGCATCACTAAATGCCAGTGGTCACTATAATATCAGAGTAAGGTGTGAAAGCAGGAATACTCTACTGGGTTAGATGATCAGTGGTGCTGGAAAAGCACAGCAATTCAGGCAGCATTCGAGGATAGGCAAAATCGACGTTTCGGGCAAAAACCCTTCATTCCTGATGAAGGGCTTTTGCCCGAAACGTCGATTTTGCCTATCCTCGGATGCTGCCTGAATTGCTGTGCTCTTCCAGCACCACTGATCCAGAATCTGGTTTCCAGCATCTGCAGTCATTGTTTTTACGTGGGTTAGATGATCAGTCGTGATCATATTGAATGGTGGGACCGACTCTGTGGTCAAATGGTCGATACCTGCACTTCGTTCCTGTTCTTCTCTATAAACTTACTATCTCCATAACCTCCCTCATGTCCCCACAGTCCTCCCTACGTGTGTAAGCCCCTTCAGTTCCCACAGCCCTCCATATCTCCATAAACTCCTTCACTCCTCAAGATTTTCCTGTCCATGAAACCTGAATCATTCCCCACAAACATCCCTAACTCCATAACCTCCAAAAGGCCCTACGACCCTCCTTACCTCCATAGTCTCATCCAGACCCGACGTCCCTCCCGTTCAGAGCAACCTCCTTTAATCCCCATGATCCTCCTGATCTGTGCAACCTACTTCAGTCCCAACAGACCTCCAGACCACTTTGGCCTCTTTCAGGCCCCACAACACTCCCTATCTCCATAATGTTCTTCAGTCACCACTGCATTCTCTATGTCCATAATCTCATACAGTCCCCACAGCACTCCCTATCTCCATAATATCCTTCAGTCCCCACGACCCTCCCTATTTCCAAAGCCTCTATTACCTGTTGAACCTCTAAGCTACCTTTTTCAGATTGATAAACAAGAACTTCCATAACCTCTTCTGCTGCCAGTCTGAAACCAAACAGTGTTTGTTAGCCTGACAGTAGGTCGGGAGCTGGAATGTATTAGAAAGGATATGTCAATAAACAATAACTGGACCCTCAGAAACGCAATTAATAAATAGATAATGTGTTTTTGAGCCTGTTGGATTGTATTTTTATTCGTGTGAATATAAATGGCAGCATAGATACGGGTGTAGGAGTGGTTGTACCGAGGATACGGTTTATTTTAATTTTCAGAAACCTTTACACAAGTTTCAGTTTGGGTTAAGGAGTAACTTGGTAGAGAACAGGCATCTTAACTATCAGGATGTGGTTGAGATATTAGACAAAACAATCTTGTCAGAATTTACTGTGGAGAAAGACATAGAAGGTCAGGAACTTGGGGAAATATATAGTGATGTCTTGGAAAGAATCCAGAACAGAGAAGAAAAAGTGCTGGAATCTTAAAACAAATAAAGGTAGATCAATCCTCAGTAGCTCATTAGGTCTATCCTTGAATATTTTGGGAAGCTAGGGAAGAGATTGCAGTGTCCCTAACAGAGATATTTATATTATCAACAGACACAGTGAGGTACCGGAAGACTGGAGGGTGGCTAATGCTATTCCATCACTAAAGGGCTGCAGGGAAACACCAGGAAATTACAGCCCCGTGATCCCAATGCTGGGGAGGTTGTTGGAGGAGATTCTGAGAGAAAGGAGCGACATATATTTGGAAAGGCAAGGGCTGATTAGAGATAGTCAGCATGGCTTTGTGAGTGGGAAACCGTGCTTCACACACTGGATTGACTCTTTGAGGAGTTGGCCAAGAAATAGATGAAGGCAGAGCAGTTAATGTTGTCGACATGAAATTCAGCAAAGCATTTGACAAGGTTCCAAGCGATGTAGGACATCGAGTCAAGAGGAAGAAGGAAAATAACTTAACATTGAGGATCCAAGGATCAGAAGCAGGGATCTAGAGAGTTACATGGGCCAGCACAGTGGCTCAGTGGTTAGCACTGCTGCCTCACAGCACCAGGGATGAGATTTCGATTCCAGCCCCAGGCGACTATCTGTGTGGTGTTTGCACATTCTCTCCGTGTCTGTGTGGGTTTCCGACAGGTGCTCCGGTTTCCATCCACAGCCCAAAGATGTGCTGGTTAGGTGAATCAGGCATGCGTTGTTCAAGAAAGGGAATAGAGATATTCCTGGGAATCACAGACCTGTCAGTCTTCTGTCTGTGATGTGCAGATTATTGGAGAGGACTCGAGGAGCCAGGATTTATGATTCCTTGGAAAACCATAGTTTGATTAGAGAAAGTCAGCTTGGCTTTGTAAGGGACAGGTCATGCCTCACAAATCTTATTGAATCCTTTGAGAATGTGACAAATCATTTGTGGCTCATTTAGAAAGTACAGAGTATGGGATACATGGAAACCTGCCTGTCTGGATACAGAATTCCTGGCCCATAGAAGAGAGAGGGTGATGACAGATGGAAATCATTCAGCCTGGAGCTCGGTGACCAGAGGGTTTTCTGCAGGGAGAGGTGAAAAAATCTCTGCTCTTTGTGATTTCTGGATGACTTGGATGTGTGAGTGGAAGACTGGGTAAGTAAGTTTGCCAATGACACAAAGGTTGGTGGAGTGGTGAATAGTGTGGATGTCTGTTGGAGGTTGCAATGGGACATTGACAGGATGTAGAGCTGGGCTGAGAAGTGGCAGATCAAGTCAAATCTGGAAAAGTGTGAAGTGCTGCATTTTGGAAGGTGAGACTTGAATGCAGAATACAGGGGTAAAGACAGAATATTGAATAGTGTGGAGGAACAGATGGATCTTGGATTTCATGAACACGGATACGTCAAATTTACCACCCATGCTGATAGTGTTGTTGAGAAGAAATATGTTGTATTGGCTTTCATTAGCTGGGGGTTTTAAAGCCATGAGGTTATGCTGCAGGTCTATAGAGCCCTGTTTAGACCCCGATTAGAATATTGTGTTCAGTTTTGGTCCCTTTTTACAGGAAGGATGTGGAAGCTTTAGAGAGGGTAAAGAGGAGATTTACCAGGATACTGCCTGGACTGGAGAGCATGGCTTATGAAGAAAGGTTGAGGGAGCTAAGGCTTTTCTCATTGGAGTGAAGAAGGGTGAGGGGAGACTTGGTAGAGGTTAACAAGATGGTGTGAGGCATAGATAGAGTGAATAGTGAGAGTCCTCTTTATCCCATGGCATGCATGGTACAAGGGGGCATAATTTTAAGGTGATTGGAGGATGGGTAAGGGGAGATTTCAGATGTAGGTTCTTTACACAGAGAGTGGTGGGTGGGTGGAGCGGACATTTAATAGATTTCTTGGATAGGCACATGGATGATAGTAAAATGAAGGTTATGTAAGGTAGTTTGATCTTACAGTCGGGTAAAAAAATAGCATGGCATCATGGCCGAAGGGTCTTGTGCTGTACTGTTCTGTGTTCTACGTTCTGTATGGTAAACTGGGTAATAAGCTCAGATCAATGTAAAAGGATATGGCATTCAGGAGGAGCTAGTGAAATGGATACAAAATTGGGCTTGATGATAGGAGATAGAGGGTGATGGGAGACATATTGTTTTTCTGACTGGAGGTATGTGACCAGCGGTGGAGTGGGTCCACTGTTGTTTGTCATTTGGATAAATGGTTTGGATGGGAATATTGGTTTTGTGGTAATTAAGATTTTTGAGTGACACTGAAATTGTTGGTAAAGTGGACAGTGAAGAAAGTTATCTGTGATACAACAGGACGAATAGTACACTGGGATAGTAGGTGAAGAATAGCAGATGGAGTTTAATTAGATAATGTGAAGTGTTCCATTTTGGTGAAACTAACCAGGGTGGGACTTGTACAGTTAATGTTCGGGCCCTGGGTAGTGTCAGTCAGAGACCCAGGGATGCAGGTACACACTTCTCTGAAAGTGGTATCACAGGTGGACAGGTTGGTGAAGCAGGTGTTTGGGATGGTTACCTTCTTTGGGCAGAGCATTTAGAGTAAGAGTTGGGATGTCATGTTGTATCTGTACAAGACATTGGTGAGGCCACCATAAAAGCATTGTTGACCAGTAGGAAGTACTCATCTGGTTCACTTGCGTCCTTTAGAGAAGAACATCTGACATTATAACCTGGTCTGGCCTGCACGTGACACCAGACCCACAGCAATATGGCTGACTCTGTGCTATACACTGGGTAATTAGCAGTGGGGCAAAGAATGTTGGTCCAATCAGTGACACCCTTATCCCATGAATGAATAAATAAAAATACATGTATCCCTCCCTACCTCTGCAAACCCCTCCAGCTGCAGCAATCTGTACTGGCTTTGTAACACCGTTCAGGCCCTGACCACTCTCTGTAACATTCTTACCACCTCCAGCACCTTCAGCTCTCCCGGTTCCTTTTGTGACATAAAACCTTGTCAATTATTCCCTCTTCCACCTGGCCTCCTCCTGCGAGCAGACCCTTTGAAATCCCTTTAAAACTTACTCCTAAAACATTCCCTCACTTCAGAATTTTAAGTACTTTTTGGTGATCCTCTAAGCCCGTTAATCTAATATGATCCTTTTTACTTGAGTGAGGGACCGATGGGGATTTCCTGCTGAGGATTTGTCTGTTTCAGTGGAATGTCCTTTTGTTGAGTGTTTTATACTGCTCCTTCAGATGTTTTCCACTGTTCATTTGCAGACACATATTTAGTCTGTTTAGCCTGTTGACCTTGGTCAGTTCTCCTCTCAAACTCATGTAATTGGCTGTTTTTTTTCTAGTTGTAGCTTGTCCTTTCTGTGATTCACTTTAAAACTTTATATTTCTTTAAACTGCACTTTATCACAATTTCGCAGAGGATCTCTCCAGGTGACATTACTCATTCACTACGTTTCATCACACAACGGTCGCTCTGAGATAGTTACGTCCCTCGCCAGTCGCACAATTTGTTATTCAAAGAAACACTGAAAACTAATTCTCTGAACTCCTCTTCCAATATCACTCTTGCCAGTGTGACTGTCCCAGATTTTGTGAATATTGATGTTTCCCAAAATTATCACAATGTGTTAGTTAAAAAAATTCCAATGCGTTCCTGTGTTATGCAGTGATGAGCAACGGAATGCTGTTTGGTGGCTAAAACTGTTCTACTGCTTGTGTCCTTGGCAAGTCGTAGCCAGAATTTACATTCAGACTGACTCTACTTCATGATCGAAGACCAAATGCTTTCTCTGTCATGCCTTTCTTAGTGTTACCCATTTTGCCTGAGTTTCCGCAAGATTGTGATTCATTGAATATTTATGTCCACCTTTTGTTCACCCTGTAACCATATCTCTCTGGTGTCTAAACCTCTTCTATCTCAGTGTCACACATCCATCTGCCTTATTGATCAGACTTCGTCCATTCAAAAAAAACATAACTTACTCTCTCCCACAATTTCCTGTCACAAACCTATTCCCTGATGTACAGTTTTAGTTAATCGCTGTCCCATCCTGTTCCTTTCTGATTGCCTTCAGCCACATCCCCATACTGTTCCGATGCTTCACCTTTTCTCTTTGGATTTGGAAAGCTCCTTTCACCTGGACCCTGTCCCTGCATTCTCTCTGTCAGTTTAAAGCCCTGCCCATAAACCTACTGACATGATTGGCCAGGACACTGGTCCCAGTACGGTTGCGGTGGAACCATCCTATTAGATTTTTTTTAAAATCAGGTAGGGGATGTGGGTGTCTCTGGCTGACCAGCCTTTCTTGCCCAGCCCTAGCTGCCCATGCGCTGAGTAGCTTGCTTGGCCATTTCAGAGGGCAATTAAGAGGCAAACACTTTGCTGTGTGTATGTCGTGCAGACCATGTGAGGATGATCAATCTTGTTGTCGAAAGGACAAGTGGGCGGCACGGTGGCTCAGTGATTAACACTCCTGTATCACAGCACCAGGGTCCCAGGTTCGATTCCAGCCGCGGGCAACTGTGTGGAGTTTGCACATTCTCCCCGTGTCTGCATGAATTGCCTCCGGATGCTCTGGTTTCCTCCCACAGTCCCAAGATGCCCAGGTCAGGCGAATTGGCCATGCTAAATTGCCCATAATGTTAGGTGTATTAGGTCGAGGGTGATGGGTCTGAGTGGGTTACTCTTGGGCTGAAAGGCCTGTTTCCACACTGTATGGAATCTAATATAAGGGATTGGGATTTTTGTACATCAGCAATGGTTTCATATTTGTTTATGGATTGTTAATTACTATTTTTAAAACTATTGATTTTGAATTCCACCTTATCTTATGATGGGATTCAAACCTGCCTCCCCTGAACGATAGCAGTGATTTTGGACAAATGCCCTAACAATAATGTTACTAGGCCATCACTTCACCTGCTCACTGGTTGCTCATCCCTGAGCACTGACACATGAAGCTCAACCCATTCTTCCAACATGATTGTGTGATCCTGAAGTCTTCCAGCACTCCGGTGATATCACTCAGTCTCTCTCCATGTGGTATCCCTCACTGTGTGGGTCTAATTGCTGCCTCTGTCAGTGTCTCTCTCTCGCAGCTACTCCAGATCCTGAGCCAACAGAATTCTCCAATCCAGAGAGACGCAACAGCACAGGCCAGGGATGGAGTTTGGGATTTTTCAGATATCTGTGGGGCTCATTTCCATTCTCCTTGTGTAACCCTCACTGCATCAGTCTAATTTACCATTCTGTCTACTTCTCTGCCTCCTGTAGGTTCTCAGGAAGTTACTGACTCAATAGACTTCCAAATTGCTGTGTGTCTCATCCATCACCTCATTGAAGATGGTTGGTCAACCAGAGAGACAAAGGGCAGGGAGACCTGGAGCCTTCAATAAATCCTGCAGTGAGGTAAGATCACTCACAGTGCACAGAGCAGGGAGCAGTGAGAGGGCTCCAAACATTGGCTAACAAGACATGATATAGATACAGTACTGGATGGGGAGCACAGTATAGACACACACCATGCTCAATCACCACATCTACTTTAACTTATGTTGCACTGAGACAGCATTGGGAGTTCAGAGTTATCAATCCAGGCCTGCGCTGTCTTAGTGAGCATCAGGACAACAGAGGTTAAAGCAGGCCTCCGATGAGAGGTTGTGAATGCTGCCTGGGATCTTTCTGTTCTGTGTTCTCCCTCGAATACTGTACTAAGACTCATTACTCTGCAACACTGTATCTATGGCATGGCTTGTGCACCAGTGTCTTCAGTCATTTTTAACTCATATAACAGTAATTGCCCCTGTAACCTGCTCCATTCCCGATAGTCCCTCCACATATTTGAAACATACTGCATTTCAGACTACCATCCCTAACGCTGTGACTTGCTTCAGTGTCTACAACGTGCTTTATTTCGGTACTGTAATCCTCTGTAACTGGATGCAGAGTGATAGAGCAGGGAAACAGAACCTGTGGTCCAACTCCTCAATGCTGCCCATGTTACCTAAACTGAACGAGTCCTATTTGCCTGCGTTTGGCCCTTATCTCTTCAAACTTTCTCCTCTCAATATACCTCCCCAAATGTCTTTTCCATGCTGTAATTGTTCTTGTTTCTCCCATGTGCCCTTGGCAGTCCGTTCCATCTATGCACCATCCTCTGTGGATAATGTTCCCCCTCAGCTCCCTCTTTAAATCTTTGCTCTCTCACCTCCCGTTTATACCCTCTAGTTTTGGACTCACCTACCCTTGGCTGTTCACCATTCTTAGGGTCACTCCGTGGCCTCCTTTTCCCAAGGGAAATATTTAGGACAATGTTACAAATATCTCCAACGTATGTAACAAAGTGCTGGCCAATGTCGGCAAATGTGCCAAATGCCGCTTTCCCCACCCTGTCCACCTGGTATGCCACTTCCGAGAAACAATGTAACTTGCACACCTTGATCTCTCTCTCTCTGTCTCTCTCTCTCTATTCGACAACCCTGGCCAGAGCCCTTCCATTATCTGTGTTAGTCCTCCATGGTTTGTCTTAAAACAATCCAACACCTGAATTAAACTCCATCTTTCATTCCTTGGTCCACTGGCCCAGTTGGTCACGATCCCCTTTGATAACCGTATTTACTGCCCACGACACCATTCATTTGATCATCAACAAACTTTCGGACAATCACTCCTATATTTTCAACCAAATCGTTTCTGTAGATGATGCACATCAGTGGACCCAGCCCTGATCCTTTCTTCAATAATGGAATAAAACCATATTCTTGTCATAGAGCCATACAGCATGGAAACTGACCCTTCAGTTGGTACCCACCATAATCTAAAACTAAACTCTTCCCAGCTGTCTGAAGATGGCCCATATCACTCCAACCCTTCCCTATTCATCTGTTTATCCAAATATCTTTTAAATGTTGTAATTGTACTCACATCAACCCCTTTCTCAGGAAGTTCATTCCACACTCAAACCACCCTCTGTGTAGCAAATTGCCACATATCTTTTTTTTGAACATCTCTCTCTTCTAACCTTAAAAATGTGGCCCCTCCTGTTGAGACTCCCCCATCCTGAGGAAAAGGCAACTACCATTAAATTGATCTATATACCTCATTTATTTTTATTAACCTTTATAGCATCATGTCTCAACCTCCAGGCTCCAGTGAAAAAAGACTCAGCCTATCCAGCCATTTTTCAGAACTCAAGCCTTCCATATCCAGCAATATCCTGGTAAATCTCTTCTGAATGCCCTGCAGCTTAATAATATCTTCCCTGTTAACTGGGCGACCAGAACTGGACAGAGTATTGCAGAACAGGCATCGCAAATGTCTGTCCAATCTCAACACGACGTCCCAAATCCTACACTCAATGGACTGAGCAATAGTCAGGCATACCAAGCACCGTCTTATCCATCCTGTGATGCAAGCTTCAAGAATTATGTACCTGAACCCGGAGGTCCCTCTGCTCTAAAACACTAACCGAAGCCTTAACATTAATTGTATAAGCTCTATCCTTGTTTGTTTTACAAAATGCATTACCTCGTATTTATTTAGATTGAATTCCATCTCTAGTTTTTCAGCCCATTCACTCACTTCATCAAGATCCCTTTGTAATCTCAGAAAACCTCCTTCACTGTCCATGATGCCACCCTCCAGCCTGCCAGCCCATCACACATGGCTGTCAGTAGTACACATACCTTTGCTAGGGCTCTACAATTTCTTCCCTAACATCCCACAGTGTCCTGCGATACACTTAATCAGGTTCTGGGACTTGCCATAGCTTTTTGTTTTAAAACCTCCAGGACCACCTCTTCAATAACATGCACTCTTTTCAAGTCATAGAGATATACAGCATAGAAACAGACCCTTCGGTCCCCAACTCGTCCAGGCTTCCCAGAAGATCTAAATAAATCCATTCCCTTTTCCAGCATTTGGCCCATATACGTCTACACCCTTACTATTCAGATGCCCATCCAGATACCTTTTAAATGTTGTAATTGTATCAGTCTCCATTACTTTCTCTCTCAGCTCATTCCATACACACATCACCATGTATGTGAAGAAGCTGTCCCTTCAGTCCCTCTGTAAACCATTCACCTCTAACCTTAAACTTATGCCCTCTAGTTTTGGACTCCCCAACTTCTGGGAAAAGGCCTTGAATGCTTACCGTCTCCATACCGCTCATGTTCATATAAACCTCTATAAGGTCATCCCTCCGTCTCCAATTCTCCAGTGACAGTAACCTCAGCTTATTCAGCAACAACCCGGGGAATATCTTGTTAATCTTTTCTAAGCCCTTTCAAGTTTCACAACATCCTTCCTGTAGCAGAGAGACTGGAATTGCAGAGAAATCCAATTGTGGTCTAACGTATTACTCTTGTTCCCTGAGTTCCCCAGTCTTTCTCCACAGTAAGTTCTGGAGTGAAAAAATTGTTTAGGATCTTAGCAAATATCCTGCAGTTCCACATATCAATGGCCCCATTGATCTTTAATGGACACTATTTGTCCTGAGTTACTGATGCACTCTAAATATACTGATACAATCACTTTTGGATTCCCCTTTCCTTCTCTGCTGAGGCTATTTCATTTAGCCTTTCTCCATTCCTGTTTTCTACTCAAAGTTTATTCCTACAGCCCCTGTATATCCCTGGATTCCCTTGATCCAGCTGGGTCGACCTGACATGTGCCCCCTTTTCCTTGACCAAACCCTCAATAGACAGCCAGTGATTCCAAATGCTGTCAGCATTGACCTGCACACAAACAGGAACATGTTGGGGGCTGGTCGATCAGTTTATCTCACTTTTAAAATATTCTCACTTGCCAAACTTCCCTTTCCCTGTAAATAATTCCTTTCCCCAATCACATTTTGAAAGTTCCTGGCTAATACGATCAAGATTGGTCAGGCTCCATTTTATAACTTGCACTTGTGGACCAGACTAGTCCTTTTCCAAAGCTATTTTCAAACTACTAGAACTGTGGTCACTTTGGCAAAACGCTTTCCCACTAACATCTCAGTCCCTTTCCCTACCTTGAGTCCCAAGTGGAGGTCAGGTTTTGCCCCTTTCACTTTTCAGGCCATTTACATATTGATTGGGAGTTTTCTGGAACACAATTACCAAATTCCTCCCTTGCAAAAGCTGAACACTGGCAGTCCCAGTCTAGGTTTGGAAAGTTCAAAAACCCTACCATAACAGCCTTATTATTATGGTTGATATTTAAGATGTCCCGACATATTTGTTCCTCAGTCTGCCACAGATTATTCGGGGTCAGCTGTCCGATCGTATCAAAGTGATGACCCATTCTTATTTCTTAATTCCACTAACGTAGCTTCACTGGGCGATCCCACAGGAATATCCTCTCTAAGTACTGCTGTGATGATTCATGCAATCAAAACCCTCCACCACACGTCCTCTCTTGCCCACCCTTCGATGCTTCCTGTAGCATCTGTACCTTGAAACAATGAGCTGCCAGTCCTGCTTCTCCCTCAGCTGTGTTTCTGTAATAACTATAATATCCCAGGCCCATGTTACAATCCATGCCTTGAGTTCATCTTCCTTAGCTGTCTGGCCCCTTGCATTGAAATAAATGCAGTTTAATCATCAGTTTTCCCCCATTCCATGCTATGTTCTTGCCTGCCTTGTCTGCTGAAATTGCTGTCTTTAACTCGTGTACCAGCCCCAATCTTCTTTCTGGCCTTACGGCCAACACCCTGCCAGACTAGGTTATATCCTCTCAAGCATCTCTAGCAATTCACCCCATAAGGTTGTGGATCCTTCTCCCGCTCCCAGTTGAGGTGCCTTTCCCACCCTGTCTCCCTGTGCTGACACCTTCAGAGATCTATGGACTTGTCCACCAAGGTCCCTGTATTCCTCGGTATTCCGCAAGGACCTACCGTTCATTATGTCTGTCCTTTGCTTCTCGTACCTCCCACAGAGTATTACCTCACTTTAATCAGAACTAAACTCTGCTTAGATTATCATCCGATCGACATCGGACTGCAGATGGAGACCATCCTCCTCACTGTGAACAACACCCTCACCTTTCATGTCATCTGCAAACCGACTAATGATACCTTCTGCTTTCACATACGAGTTATTAATGTTCAATGGTTCCTGCACAGATCCCTGTGGTGAAAGTATTCTATCTACCAATTTTGCATCCAATTTGCCAACTTGCCTTGGAACCCAGTCCTTTTGGACCAGCCTTCCATTTTGCATCTTGTCAAAGGACTTATTCAAGTCCATGTAAACCACATCATCTGCACTGTCTTCATCAATATACTTAAGCACCATTTCGAAAAAACTGAACTGAATTCCTCAGACAGTATCTTCCTCTGCCAAATCCGTGATGACTAAACCGAGTTGATCTATACCTTTGCAAGTGTTGATTCATCCTCACAATTGTTTCCAATAATTTCCCTGCCCCTGCTGTCAGGCTATCTGCTCTGTAATTACCTGGCCTATCCCTGCTGCCCTTCTTGAACAAAGGAACCACATTAGCGATCCTCCAGTCATTCAGCACTTCACCTTTGTCCAGCAAAGTATTATATTTATCCACCAGGGCCCAAGAAATCTCTGGGTAATTAGCATGGGGTCAAAGAATGCTGGTCCAGGCAGTGACACCCACATCCCATGAATGAATAAATAAAAATACATATGTCCCTCCCTACCTCTGCAAACCCATCCAGCTGCAGCAATTCATACTGGCTTTGTAACAGCGTTCAGGCCCTGACCACTCTCTGTTACACTCTCACCACCTCCAGCACCTTCACCTCTCCATGTTCGTATCGTGTCAATAAACCTTGACAACGTTTCCCCTTCCCATTGCCCTCCTCCTGCTAGCAGACCCATTGCAATCCCTTTAAAACTTACTCTAAAACTCTCTCTCACTTCAGGATTTTAAGTACTTTGTGGTGATCTTCTCAGCCTCATAATCTAATATGATCGTTTTTACTTGAGTGAGGGACCGGTGGGGATTTCTTGCTGAGTTTTTGTCTGTTTCAATGGAACGTCCTTTTGTTGAGTGTTTTACACTGTTCCTTCAAATGGTTTCCACTGTTCATTTACAGACACATGTTTCAGTCTGGTTAGCCTGTTTATCTTGGTCAGTTCTCCTCTCAAACTCATGTAATTGGCTATTTTTGTTTCTAGTTGTAGCTTGCCCTTTCTGTGATTCACTTTAAAACTTTATATTTCTTTAAACTGCACTTGATCACAATTTCCCAGTGGATCTCTCCAGGTGACATTACTCATTCACTAAGTTTTATCACACAACAGTCGCTCTGAGACAGTTACGTCCCGAGCCAGTTGCACAATGTGTTATTCTAAGAAGCACTGAAAGAAATTCTCTGAACTCCTCTTCCAATATCACTGTTGTCAGTGTGATTGTCCCAGACTTTGCGAATATTGACGTTTCACTAAACGTTCATCTTGCCTTTATTAAAAATTCCAAAGGATTCCTATTTATTGCAGTGACGAGCCATGAAATGCTGTTCGGTGGTCTAAAACTGTTCTGCTGCTTATGTCCTTGGCAAGTAGTAGCCAGGATTTACATTCAGACTGACCCTACTTCATGATCTGATGCCAAATGCTTTCTCTGTAATGCCTTTCTGACCCATTATTGTTAGCGTCGTCCATTTTGCCTGAGTTTGCACAAGGTTGTGAACCATTGAATATTTATGTCCCACCTTTTGTTCGCCCTGTAACCACATCTCTCTGGTGTCTAAATCCCTTTTATCTCTGTGTCACAAATCAATCTACCTTGTTGCAGAGAGTTTGTCCATTAATAAAAAAACATAATTTACTCGTTCCCACAATTTCCTGTCACAAATGGATTTGCTGATCTACAGTTTTAGTTAAACTTTGTCCCATCCTGTTCCTTTCTGTTGTCTTCAGTCACATTTCCATGCTGCTCTGATGCTTCACATTTTCTCTCTGGATTTGGAAAGCTCCTTTCACCTGAAGCCTGTCCCTGCATCCTCTCTGTCAGTTTAAAGCCCTGTCCATAAATCTACCAACGTGATTGGGCAGGATATTGTTCCACTGGAACTGTGCTGGGACCAATCTGAATGGTTTTTAATAAAAAACCAGGTATGGGATGTGGGTGTCTCTGGCTGACTAGCCTTTATTGCCCATCCCTGCTTCCCTTGAGCTAAGCTGCTGGCTCGCCCATTTCACAGGGTAATTGAATGGCAAACACTTTGCTGTGGGTATGTTGTGCAGACCACATGAGAGTTAACTGTTGTCTTTCTCTGAAGGTCAATTGTTTGGATTTTTATCAATACTTATTTATGGACTGTTAATTCCAATTTTAAAACATATATTCATTTAAAATTCCACATGGCTAGAAGTTAGAGAGAAGAAGGGGGGTGGTCACTTTGTTGGGACTGTATTGTAGACTGTTGTAGACCCAACAGATACCAGAGAGGCAGCTGTGTATAGAGATTGCAGATAACTATAGGAATAATAGAGGAGATTTTAATATTCCCTGTATTGACTGGGCCACCTCTAGTATAAAAAGACCTGGACGGAGGGCAATTTTGCAAATGTGTCCAAGGAAGGTTCCTAAATCAATATGCAGAGGGCCCTACTCTACTCAGGTAGGTGCAACACTGGACCTTCCCTCATTCAGAGAGCACTTTGGGTCCAGTGCCCACAACTGTCTTGGTTTTAACATAGTTGTGGAGAAAGATCAGCAGGTCCACAGATTGAAGAGGAAAACTGAAACAGGGCCAGGTTTGGGGCCATTCTGCAGGATTTGGCAGGCATCAATGCTGTGAATTTAAAATTGCACAACGCCCAGTTATAATCCAACTCGCTTTGAAGCACTGGTGATCACTGTAACAGATGAAAGGCTTAAACTAAATTTGTTTGATATTATATTCCATGACACTGCCATCCTGTTGCTATAAATTCTGTACCTTAGGATTGTGCTCCATAACTACCTGATGAAGAAGCAGTGCTCTGAAAGCTAGTACTTTCAAATAAACCGGTTGGACTGGAACCGAGTGTTGGGTGATTTTTAACTTTGTCCATCCCCAGTCCGACACCGGCACCTCCACATTATGATTCTAATCGATCGGGTGAGTCTGTTTGAAGGAAAAAGAACAACTGGCAAATGGGAGGCTTTTCAAAGTGTGATATCAAGAATCCAGGACCCGAATGCCCCATAGGGGTAAAGGGAAAAAAACTGGCAGGGTTAGGGATCGTTGGCTGATGTGGGATAATAAGGCTCTGGTCTTGAAATGAAGACTGCATACATTGGGGTTAAGATTTCCGTATCTACATAAACTCTTCTATTCTTAAAGATACGATCAATCTGTGGAGACCCTACAATCCTGTCAGTCCCTGTAACACTCCCAATCTGCAGAAGTCATTCCAATGCCTGTGACTCTTTCAATACAGTTCCTACAAGACCCACTATCTATATGGTATCTTTTCATTGCCAGCACCCACCCTGTCAATGTAAGCTACTCCAGTGTCTCCATCCATTAACTCATTCCCATAATCTTCTCCAGCTCTTACATGTGTAAACATCACCCTCCCCTACAATCCTTCCCACTTTGACCAAACTCCAGGAGGTTACTAATGCTCCCTTATCTGTGAAAATGTCTCCAACCAAAATTGCTGTCTTTATCACTTGGAAAATCTGTATGATTCCACACCCCCTTTATCTAAATAACCTGCAGAACCTAAGCCTTCCTGTAAATATAAACATCTTCAGTCACGACTACCCTCCATATGTCTATTTGTTTTTCCAATCTGCACAACCCACTTTATCTCTGTACTCCGATCCATTCACCTGAAACATTCCTGTCTGTGTAAAATACCCCATCCTACCAACATCCTTAGCCCTGTAAACTGCACCATTCCTCCCAACCTCCCATCTCCATGAACTCCTGTAGACCCGATAGCTCTCTACATTTCTGTAACCTCCTGTGGGTCTATGCTCCTCCCTCCCTGTGAAAGCACCTCCAGTCCCCACACCCCTCCCAGTCTGGGTTATCTGCTCCAGATCAGACCATTGCTGACTCTGTTACCTCATACAACCTTAGCAACGCCTCCTATTGTGTCACTTCATTCAGATCGCATCCTCTCCTGCTTCCCGAAACCCCTTGCTGCCATCATAACCCTTGCTATTTAGAACATAGAATAGCACATTCCAGTACAAGCCCTTCCGCCCTCAATATTGTGCTGACCTTTTATCCTACTCTGAAGACTAAACTAACCTACATACCTTACATTTTACTATCATTGATGTGCCTATCAAAGAGTTGCTTAGATGTCTGTAATGTGTCTGAATCTACTACCATGGCTGGCAGTCCATTCCACGCACCCACCACACTCTGTGTAAATAGCGTACCAGTCTCTTCCATGCCGACAGGATTTCCCAACCCAATCTAGTCCTACCTGCCAGCACCTGGCCCATAGCCCTCTGATATCTAAGCTAAACCTTTCGCCAATTACCTTAAACTTATGTCTCCTTGTGATAGCCATTTCGCCATGGGAAGTAGTCTCTGGTTATCCACTGTATCTATGCCTCTCTTTCCCTTGTATACCTCTATCATGTCACCATTCTTCCTCCTTCGCTCTGATCAGAAAAGCCCTAGTTTCCACAATCTACCTTCTATGGGCATGCCATCCAGTCCAGGCAGCATCCTGCTAAATCTCCTCTGCACTGTCTTTAAAGCTCCACATCCTTCCTATAATGAAGCGAACAGAACTGTTCACAATATTCGAAGTGTGGTCTAACTGGGGTTCTGTAGAGCTGCAGCAAAATCTCGCATCTCTTAAATTCAATCCCCCTGCTAATGAAAGCCAACACACCATCTGCCTTCTTAACAGCCTGTCAACTTGGATGGTAACCTGAGGGACACAGGATCCCTTTGTTCCTGCACGCTGCTAAGAATCCTGCCTTTAACCACGTAAAGGTTTTTTGCAGAATCCTCTAATCTAAAACTTTCCCTATCTTTGTAAGTTCCTCCAGTCCCTATAGCACTCATAAACTGTGAAACCTCCTAAAGTCCCTATATTCCTAATGTCTGCAAAATCCTCCCGTCCTGATGTCCCTCCCTATCTCTGTAACCCCCACCATCCTCCAGTGCCCTTCTGGGGAACATTGCAGAGGAAGGAGGAGTTGGAGAGTCTGGGCCATGTAAGAGGTATGAAGGGCTGCAGAAACTGGAGGATGGTACAAATGTCGGAAGGGACGTGGGACTTGCAGAAGATGAGAGGTTCCGGGATTCATTGAACCTGCAGGATGGGACAGGGGATGGCTTGTGGAACCTGGAGGATATTATGATTTGAACCACAGGTAATTTTTGATTGGACCATTCAGCCGATCTAGCATCATAGAGATGTACAGCGTGGAAACAGACCCTTCATTCAAACACAGCCATGCCGACAGGATATTCCAACCCAATCTAGTCCCACCTGCCAGTACCTGGCCTATCTCCCTCCAAACCCTTTCTATTCATATATCCATCCAAATGCTTCTTAAATGTTGCAATTGTACCATCTGTAAGATTGGCTGAAAGACCCAATCAAACATTACCTGTGGTTCAAATCATAACATCCTCCAGGTTCCACAACCCATTCATGGTCCCATCCTGCAGATCAGATATCCCAACCCAATGTCGTCCCACCTTCCAGCACCCGGCCCTTCTCCCTCTAAACCGTTCCTATTCATATACCCATCCAGATGCCTTTTAACTGTTGCAGTTGTACTAGACTCCACCATTTCCTCTGGCAGCTCATTCCATTTACGTACTATCCTCTGCGTGAAAACGTTGCCCCTTTTTATCTTTTATATCTTTCTACTCTCACCGTAAACCTCGCCCTATAATTCTGGACTCGCGCACCCCAGGAGAAAGACTTTGTCCATTTACCTTATCCATGCCCCTCTTGATTTTATAAACCTCTATGAGGTCACCCTCAGCCTCCGACTCTCCAGCAAAAAACAGCCATCACCTGTTCAAACTCTCCCTATAGCTCATTCCTGGCAACGTTGTTGTAAATCTTTTCTGGACCCTTTCAAGTTTCACAAAATCCTTCCGATCGGAAGTAGAACAGAGTTGCATGCAGCATTCCAAAAGTGGCTTAACCACTGTCTCGTACAGCTGCAACATGACCTCCCAACTCCTGTACTCAATACTCTGACCAATAAAGGAATGCATACCAAGCGCCTTCTTCGCTATCCTAACTACCTGTGACCCTACTGTCAAGGAACTCGGTATTTCATTTGAAAATTTGCTTGACAGGTAGAGTGGTCCGAGGTCTTCTGGGTCATGCTAGTTCAGTCTAAGCTGGTAGGCAGAGCCAGTGAAATATTTGCAGCGCTGCCTGATGAATGGTTGATAGATAATCCACGTGTCAAACAGGCTATTTTAAGTGCTTATGGATTGCTTATGAAACGGAAGCCACTACAATTCCCTTTACTGTACCATTGCTCCTTCAGGTCTATATCCTCCAAATTGTTGAAACCTGCTATCACCATTGCAACTCCCATTATTTCCTAACATTGTTGAGTCTCTAAAAGCATCCCTATCAGGTTAATCTCCTCCACTGCATACAACACTCCTAGCCTGTGTAATCTCTTCAATTCCTTCAGTTCCTATATACCTATGTATAGGTGTGACTGCTTTGTGGCCATTTTATCCTCATTTATATCTGCAAAAGGCTCTGCTCACTGGAGCACATCCTATGCTCATAAGTGAATCTGGTCTCTCACAAGACTCTCTATCACTCTCTCCTCCAGTCTCTACAAGCTTCCCTATCCCTGACGTATCTTGCAGCATGCACACCACTCACTCTCTCTGACATACCTTCCAGTGCATAAATTCATCTCTCCTTCTAACTGTATCCAGTCTACAACTTCCTCCCTGTCCGTGCAACATCCTCCAGTCCATATACTCCTCTTTATTGCTGCAGCATTCTCCAGCTTATATCATCTTCCATGTGCTTGCAACATTCTCCAATCCATACTACCCACCCTTTCCCTGTAATATTCTCCACTCCATACCATCCTCCCTATCAATGTGATATTCTCCAGATCCCACAACTGTTGTTAAATGTACGACATCCTGGAATCCTGTGAATATTTCTACGCCCTGATCAACATAGTCCATGTAACGATCCACAACCCTATACACATCCCTATCTCTGGAATCTAATCAAAGACGCTTTATCTTTCTAACTTCCTCCAAACAATAAAATGTTTTCTCCTGCGAACATTCTGTAGCAACTGTAACTATGTTTAACCCTGCAACATTGTCCCGCCCCCAAACATCTCTCCCACTCTGTGACCTCTAACCATCCCTCAAAGGCCCTCTCTCGGTGACACGCGCCATGCATTTGCAACAAGGCAGATGGATTGACAGCATTAACTGAAGGGAACAGATATGATCAAACTGTTATTGTGGAGGTGTGGCTGCAGAATGATCATGACAGCAATGTGATTATTGAGGGATTGTAGGGATTTAGGCAGGATCAGCAAAAAACCGAACAAGGTCCCATTTTGTTGTGAAGAAAGGACGCAGTCAGTGCATTAGTGAGACAGCCAATTTAATCTGGGAATCAAAATATAGAGTCATTTTGAATGGACAGCTTCCAAATAGCAAGGGGGATCTGGACGATCAAATCACAATCCATGCTCGTTGGTAAGTTGGATACAATATTTTCTTGGTGATAGTAGACAGAGGCATATGCAGTGGTCAGTTTCTGATTGGACGTCTGTGGCCAATGCTGTTTCACAAGGATCAGTGCTGTGGTGTCTGTGTGTAATTTATATCTGTGATTCAGATGGAAAGGTCAGCAGTTTGATTAGTATTTTGCAGACGACATTTGGAAAGGCATATAATGATTAGGGATAGTTAGGGGAATTGTGGATAGTGAGGAAGAGTGTTCAAGGTTGCAGCAGTGTGTAGATCAGCTGGAACGTTGGGCAGAGATGTGGCAAATTGAATTTCATCGGGACAAATGTGAAGTGATGCATTTACGAAATCAAATGGAAGAGAGAAGTGCAGTAATTGACGAGTTGGAAACATTGATAAACAGAGAGACATTGGAAGCAAATCCATAGCTCCCTAAAAATAACAACCTAACAGGATGTGGTGGGAGAGGGGGAGGATGGTATGCTTACCTTTATTGGGCACAGTATTGAGTACAGACTTTTGCATGTCATGTTGTGATTGAATGAAACTTCATTTAGCCATGTTTGGAAGGTTGCGTGTCGTTCTCATCGACACACCACAGGAAGGGTGTGGAAGTTTTGGGGAGGTTGCAACAGAGGGTTGGCAGAATGTTGCCTCGATGAGAATGTGTTTACTGTAATGAGGTTGGATGCAGTTGGATTGTTTTGCATGAGTATCGGATGACCAGGTACAGGTATATAGCATTAGGAGAGGCGTGAATAGTGTGGATAGTTGGAATCCTCCTTCCAATGTAGAAATATCAAATACTAGGACGCATCGGTTTAAGGTGAGAGTGAGAAGTTTTAAGTGAGATGAATGAGGCCAGTTGTCTTTACCAAGAGGGTAGAAGCTGCTCATGAGGTGGGATAGATGGCAACGAGAGCAAACATTTGAAGGGCATTTAGACAGAAACATGAACAGGCAGAGAATAGAGGGATATCGCCCATGTGCAGGCAGATGGGATTAGTTTAGAATAGCATCATGGTCAGCATAGCCTTGGTGGGCCGAAGGGCCTATTACTGTGCTGTACTGTTCTAGTTTCTAACTTCACAGCATCTAACCTGCCAAAGCCCCTCCCATTCTTCAAAATCCCAATAGGTTCACGGTGAATCTACTCCACCTCTTCTCATTGGAAAATCCCGCCATCTCCAGGATCGGCCGAGTGAACCTTCCCTGGCCTGCCTCCAACACAAGAATGTCTTTCCGTAGGGCACGCATACTATTCATTATAATCTAGGTGTGGTCTGACTTGTACCTTGCATCGTTTTAGCAAGACCTCCCTATTTTTAGACTCCATTCCCTTTGTAATAAATGGCAGCATTTGATCTGCCTTCTCTATTACCTGCTGATCCTGTAAGCTACCTGTTTCAGATTGATTCACAAGGATTCCCAAAACCCTTTGTGCAGTCAGTCTGAAACCAAACGGTGTTAATCTGACAGTGAGTCGGGAACATGCTGGAATGTGCTATAAAGAATATGACAAAAAATGATAACTAGATACTTAGTAACAATGGGAGATGTATGATTTTATAAAAGGGGAATATATTTAAATCTGTTGGATTCTATATTTTGGTGTGACCTTAAATGGCAGCATAGATAAGGGTGGGGGAGGGTAGTTGTGGTAGAGGGATATTTGAAATTTGAAGCATTTTGACAAGTTTCAACCAGGGCTAAAAATGAATTCAGGAGAGAATAGGGCCCCTGAAAGGTCAATGAGGCTGTCAGTGTGGAATCACTGCTGATGGGTGAGATACTGACCAAATATTTTGTGTTCGGATTTACTGTGGAGAAAGACATGGAAGCTCGGGAACTTAGGAAAATACATAGTGATGTCTTGAAAAGAATTCACATTGGAGAACAGGAGGTGCTGGATGTCTTAAAATGATAAAGGTTAGATAAAACCTTGAGACATGATCAGATGTATCCCAGCGCCTTGTGAGAAGCGAGGGAGAAAATTGCAGGGCCCCTCCCAGAGATATTTGCATCATCGACAGCCACTACAGACCAGTGAGACTGATGCAGGGGTGGTAAGTTGTTGGAGGAGATTCTGAGGGAAACGATCATCATTCCTTTGGAAAGGTAAGGACAGATTAACGATCGTCAGCATGCCTTTGTCCATGGGAAATCATGCCTCAAATGTGAGTGTGGAGGGAGATGAGGGAGATGAGTGAGAGATCAAAGCAGAGCAGTACACGATGTCCACATGAACTTTATCAAGGCCTTTGACAAGGTTCTGCATAGCAGAATGGTTAGTAAGTTTAGATCACACATAACCAGGGAGCGCTCACTAAATAGATACAAAACAGATTGACGGAAGGTGACAGAGCATGTTCATAGAGGGTTGCTGCTCAAACTGCAGGCCTGTGACCAACGGTGTGCCATGGGGTTCGGTGCTGGGTCACTGTTGTGCATCATTTACAGTTTGGATGATCATACAGGAGCCATGGTTTGCAAGTTTGTGAGTGAGACTGAAATTGGTGATAATGTGGACAGTGAAGAGGGTTATCGAAGAGTATAATGGGATCAACAGTACTGCTGGACCAGTGAGGTGAGGAAGAACAGGTCGAGAAATGCAAGATGTTGTATTGTGGTAAAGCAGACCAGGCTGGACTTGTACAATTAATGTTCGGGCCCTGAGTAGTGTTGTCAATCAGTGACCCAGGGACTCAAGTACACAGTTTTTTGAAAGTAGCAACACGGGTCGACAGGCTGGTGAAGCAGATGTTTGGGACGGTTCCCCTTCATTGGGCAGAGCATTGAGAGTAGGAGTTGGGATGTCATGGTGTATCTGTACAGGACGTTAGTGAGGCCACTGTATAAGCATTGTTGATTATCTGGTAAAAATCAACTTGTTCACGCATGTCCTTTAGGGAGGGACATCTGGCATTCTTGCCTGGTCTGGCTCACATGTGACTCCAGTCCCACAGCAATATGGCTGACTCTGAGCTGCCTCGGGGCAATTAGCACTGGGGTAATGTATGCTGGTCCATCCGCTGACATCCTCAGGCCATGAATGAATCAATGAAAATTCAGATGCCCATCCCTACCTCTGCAAACAGCTCTAGCTGCAGCAATTCGTACTGGCTTTGTAACATTGTTCAGGCCTTTGTCCCTCTCTGTAACACTCTCCCCACCTCCAGCACCTTCACCTCTCCCTGTTCCGATCATCTGATTAAACACTGAACATGTTTCCTCTTCCAACTGACCTCCTCCTGCTCGGAGACTCCCTAGCGATCTCTTTAACAAATGTGTCCACATTTCTAAATGTTGGCTTCTTCAGAATTGATAGTTTTGTTTTCATCTCTTAATCAAATCTGATAAGTCCTGGACCAAGATCGTCCAAAGTGGGGGAGGAGTATTGGGAAAGTGTCGAGCACCTTGAGACTTTCTGTGGGGAAAATGGGAATCCAGGAGAAATCAGCACAAGGAGCGCATGACCACACCAACGCCCCACCCACCCCATTCCCATGGCCACCTTCTGCAACAGAGTGTAACAGAGTCTGTGGAAAGCCACATCGGTCTGTACAGCCAACTCCAGACCTCCCCCTGCCCACCCCACCCCGAGGGTGGGAGAGAGTCAGCCTCGTCTGTGACCCACCGCCAATGAGATGATGAGATAGGAAGGTTGAATCCCCTCACAATTATCCCAGTGCGTTTGTTATAAATTGAAACAATTCCCTGCTAATGCAGTGTCTAATAATGTGATATCACTCAGTATCTCTCCATGTGGTATCGCTCGCTGTGTAGGTCTATTTGCTGCCTCTGTTAGGATTTCTCCCTCTTAGATCCTGAGTCAACAGAATTGTCCACTCCAGAGAGACGCAGCAGCACAGGCAAGGGATGGAGACTGGGATTTCCGAGATCTCTGCTGGACTCAGTGCCACTCTGCATGGGTTATCCTCATTGCATCAGTCTAATTTCCCATTCTGTCTATTTCTGTCTCGTGCAGGTAATCAGGATGTTCCTAACTCTTGTCTCATCCATCGCCTCATTGAAGCTGGTTAGTCAGCCAGAGAGAGATGGCGAGGGAGATCTGGAACCTTCAGTAAATCCTGCAGCCGGTAAGATCGCTCACAGTAAACAGCACAGGGTGGAGGTAGTAGACTTCTATATTCAGACCTGGAAGACTGGACATAGATGCAGAGCTGGGCAAGGAACAGCAACATTCTAGGCTTCATTCCAACCATCTTGTGAGGGTCCTGCTTTCACCTCTGCTGTACTGGTCCTTGATGCGACAGCACAGGGGATTGCAGGCATCAGTCCTGACCCATGCTGTATTCGTGATCTCTGTAATATCCTCCAGTCCCGATAATCCTTTCTCTGTTTGTAATCTCCTCTCGTCCACACCACACCTCTGTCTTTGTCTTTGTCAGGTTGTCCAGTCCCTAACACACTAATCCCTAACCTTCTCCAGTAGATACTAAATTCCTTCATCCCTATAAACCCTGACAGTCCTATCTATCCCTGTAAGCTCCTCCTACCAATACCACCCTCCGTGTCAATGTATTTGTCTTTAACCTCTCCATCGGTCCCTACCTATGTAATCTTCTCCAGCTCCTACAACCCTTCCTTAGCTGTGAAAAATTTGTAATCTCCTTATCCTTCTCCAACTCTTTGATCTTTATCTTGTTAAATTTCACCCTCAGTCCCGCCACGATACCCCTCCCGACCACAGGAACCTCTTTCAGTTTGTGTAACCCTCCCTATCTGTATAACTGTCTCCAACTCGCCAACCTGGCATTCTCCATTGCCTTCCTATCTCTGTAGCCTCCAGAGCCTACAAGCCTTCTTATATCTGTAAATGTCTTCAGTCACGACAACCTTCCATATCTCTGTTAGTATGCACAATAATCTCCTAGATGAAACAGCCCCGTCTGTGCCTCTCAGTCTGCCGACCTCTTCCTTTTTCCATCCCTATCCCTATCTCCAGAATCTAATCCAGCTCCCACGATCTCTGTAAATTCCTCCAATCCCCAAACTCCTTTGTCCCACTGATATTCTTGACCAGGTGTAACTCTGTTTAACCCTAACATCCTCGAGTCCCTGTAAGCCTCCCTATCTCTGTAATCTCTACGCATTTGTTCAACCCCCCCACTACTGAGGAATGACTCCCTGTATTCGCTATGAGGCAGATGGAATGACAGTGAACAGATATGATGGAACTGTCATTTAGGAGATTTAGCTGCAGAATGACCATCGCTGGGAGGTAAATACTGAAGGTTTGTTGGGATAGAATCATAGAGTCAGAGAGATGTACAGCATGGAAACCGATCCTTCGGTCCAACCCATCCATGCTGAGCAGATATCCCAACCCAATCTAGTCCCAAAAGACAGACTAGGCAAAAAGCCAACAAGTTGTGAAGGAAGGATGAGGTTAATGCATTAATGAGACAGTCATGTGGATCTGAATATCAAAAGTGGAGCTGAGAATAAGCAAGCAGCAGCAACCGTTAGCAGGTATTATTTTGTAGGCACCAGACAGTGATGGGAATGTCAATATGGTTACAGTCAGGACACTGAATATACTTATGGCAAGGGCAGTACAGTAACTGTGTGTGACAGTGGTCTCCATGCCGACTGATACAGCAATGAGTATCAGTGCTGTAACGGATAGAATCCTAGATTGTATGTGAGATAGTTTTCTATAACATCATATCATATTTGTAGATCAAATGCTGTGTACTAATAAATATCCAATAATCCCATTGTAAAGGAGTTTTGTGAGCAGTGACCCATAATATTATGCAGGATATATTGAGTTTGTGCTCAGACCACAAGATGTAGGAGGCGAATGTGGCCATTTGGCCCATTGAGTATACTCTGTCCTTCAATCAGATCATAGCTGACCTGATACTCTCCAACTCTACTTTCCTGCCTTTTCCACACAACCCTTGTTTCCCTGATTCATTAAAATCTGCAGGAGGTTACAAAACAGTAGAAGTGTTAGACAGAAGTGGCAAATTGAGTTTAATCTGGACAAGTGAGATGATGTCAAATTCAAGTAGAAAGTTAGGATACTGAGGGACAGAAGGATCTTGGTGCAAGTCAGTAACTCCCTGAAAATGGCAACAGAAGTGTTTCAGATGGGAAAGAAAGCAAATGGAACACTGGCCTTCATCAGTCACAATGTTGGGTAAAGTGGGTATACATCTGATGTCGTAATTGTATAAAATGTTTGTTTGGCCACATTTGGAGTACTGTGTGCAGGTCTCATCTCCACACAATAGGAAGGATGTGGAGGCTTTGGAGAGGGTACAAAATGCGTTTATCAGCACGTTACCTGTGTTAGGGTTTTTAAGAGTGTGTTAGGTGTAAGAGGAAATTAAACAAAGTTGGATTGTTTTGTGAGAGTATCATAGGCTGACAGGTGACCAGGTGCAGGAATATAACATTTGGAATAGGGATAGATAATGTAGATAGTCAGAATCTTTTTTCCAATGTGTAAGTTTCAAATACTGGAGTGCATAGGTTTAAGGTGAGAAAGAGGAAGTTTAAATGAGATGTGTGAGACAAGTTTTTTTTACGTAGAGTGGATATTACCGAGGGAGGTCGTAGAAGCAGAAATTTGAGTAAACTTTTGAAGTGGGATTTAGATAGAAACATGAACAGGCAGAGAATAGAGGGATATGGACCATGTACAAGCAGATGGTATGAGTTAGAATAGTATCTTGGACAGCATAGACATGGTGGGCCGAAGGGCTTGCTGCTGTGCTCTACTGTTCTATTTTCTAACTTCCCAGCATCTGCCCGATCAGAGCCCCTCAGAATCTTGGATGTTTCATTCCATTTCTCTCTCATTTTCTAAACTTCAATGGGTTCAACCTTAACCTACTCTACCTCTTCTCATTAGAAAATCCCTCCATTCCCAGAATGAGCCGAGTAACCCTTCTCTGGACTGCCTCCAATGCGACAATATCTTTCTTTTGGGCACTCACACTGTTCATAGTATTCGAGGTGTGGTCTGACTTGTACCTTGCATAGTTTTAGCTAGACCTGCCTATTTTTAGACTCCATTCCCTCTGTAATAAATGCCAGCATTTGACGTACCTTCTCTATTAATTGCTGACCCTGTAAGCTACCTTTTTCAGATTGATAAAAAAGAACTCCCTGAGCCCATTCTGCTGTCATTCTGAAACCAAATATTGTTAGCCTGACAGTAAGTCGGGAGCATACACGAATTGTTGGAAAGGATATGTCAATATACAATAACTGGCCACTTAGAAACACATGTGATAAAAGAGAATTTGTTTTTGAGCCTGTTGGATTTAATTTGTTAGTGTGAATATAAATGGTAAAATTGTAATTTTGCAGGAGGGGTGTAGTGGTATAGGGGATATGGTGTATTTGAATTATCAGAAGCCTTTACGCAAGTTTCAATAAGGGCTAAAGAGTAACTTGGTAGAGAATAGGGCCTCTTAAAGATCAATAAGGTCACCCATGTGTGGCACCAGAGAAGGTGGGTGAGATATTAGACAAAATAATCTTGTCAGTATTTACTGTGGCGAAAGACACGGAAGCTCGGGAACTTGGGGAAATAAATAGTGATGTCTTGGAAAGAACCCTCACCAGAGAAGAGAATGTGCTGAAATCTTAAAACAAATAAAGGTAGGTCAATCCTCAGCAGCTCATTAGGTCGATCCTAGAATATTGTAGGAAGATAGGGAAGAGATTGCATTGTCGTCAACAGATATATTTATATTATCAACAGACACAGTGAGGTGTTGGAAGACTGGAGGTTGGCTAATGCTGTTCCATCGCTGAAGGACTGCAGGGAAAAGCCAGGAAATTACAGCCCCGTGAGCCCAGTGATGGGGAAGTTGTTGGAGGAGTTTTTGAGATAAAGGAGCTCCTTATATTTACAAAGGCAAGGGCTGATTCAAGATGGTCAGCAGGGCTTTGTGAGTGGAAAACCATGTTGCACAAACCAGATTGACTCTTTGAGGAGGTGGCCAAAGATAGATGAAGGCAGAGCAGTCAACGTTGTCGACATGGACTTTGGCATCTAGTCAAGAGGAAGAATGAGGCTTACTTAAGTTTGAGGAAGCAAGAGTCAGACAGGTTTCGAGAGGGGAACATGGAGCAGCACGGTGTCTCAATTGTTAGCACTCTACCTCATAGCACCACGGACTCCATTTTGATTCCAGCCTCAGGCGTCTGTGTGAAGTTTGCACATTCTCCCCGTGTCTGCGTGGGTTTCTTCCAGGTGCTCTGGTTTCCCCCCACAGCCGGTGACTCAGCCATGCTAAATTACCCATAGTGTTCAGGGATGGGTAGGTTTGGCGCATTAGTCAGGGCAAATGGAGAGTAATAGGCTGGCGGAATTGAGCTGTGTTGGGTACTGTTTGGAGGGTTGATATGGAGTTCTTGGGTCAAATTGCCCGTTTTCACATAGTAGGGATTCTCTGAAGGTACCAGGAAGGAACCAAGGAATGGACTTAGGACAACTAGAAGGGGGCATGAGAAAGCTTTGTTGGGAAGGATAAGGAAAATCGTAAGGCATTCTCCACTTATGCGAGGAACAAGAGGATGTTCAGAGTGAGGATAGGGCCAATCTGGGATAGTGGAAGGAACTTGTGCCTGGAGTCACAGGAGGTAGGGGAGGTCCTTAATGAATACTATGCCTCAGTATTCACTGCTGAGAAGGGTCGTGTCGTTTGTGAGGACAGCGTGAAACAGGCTGATGTACGTGAACAGGTGGATGTTAAGAAGGAGGATGTGCTGAGAAATTTGTAAAAGATAAGGATAGATAAGTCGCTGAACCAGACTGGATGCGTCCAAAGTTATCACACGAAGCGAGGGTGTGGATTGCTGTGCACCTGGTGATGACCTTTGCACCCTCACTGTCCACTGGAGACAGACCACATGATTGGAGGCAGGAAAATATTATTCCCTTGTTCAGTAAAGGGAATAGGGATAATCCTGGGAATTGCACACCTGTCAGTCTTATGTCTGTGGTGTGCAGATTATTGGAGAGGACTCTGGGAGACAGGATTTATTATTCTTTGGGAAACCATATTTGATTAGAGATAGTCGGCATGGTTTTGTAAGGGGCAGGTCATGCCTCACAAATCTTATTGAATCTTTTGAGAATGTGTCAAAACATCTTTATGGCTCATTCAGAAAGTACGGAGGCCTGGGATACAGGGAAACCTATCTGTCTGGATACGGAAATACTGGCCCACAGAAGACAGAAGGTGATGATAGATAGAAATAATTCATCCTGGAGCTCAGTGACCAGTGGTTTTCTGCATGGAGTAGTTACATGACCTCTGCTCTTTGTGATTTTATGAATAACTTGGATGTGTGAGTGGAAGAGTTGGTTAGTAAGCTTGCCAATGACACGAAGGTTGGTGGAGTGGTGGATAATGTGGAGGAATGTTGTAGGTCGCGACGGGACATTGACAGGATGCAGATCTGGGCGGAGAAATGGCAGATGGAGTTTAATCCGGTAAAGTGTGAAGTCATTCATGTTGAAGATTGAATTTGAATGCAGAATACGGAGTTAAAGGCAGGATCCTTTGCAGTGTGGAGGAACAGAGGGATCCTGCGTTCCAAGTCCCTACATCACTCAAAGTAGCCACGCAAGCTGATACGCTTGTTAAGAAGGAATATATTGCGTGGGATTTCATTAGTTTGGGGATTGAGTTTTAAACCTTTGAGGTTATGCTGCAGCTGTACAGAGCTCTGGTTAGACCCCACTTGGAATATTGTGTTCAGTTCTGGTCCCTTCATTACAGGAAGGATGTGCAAGCTTTAGAGAGGGTAAAGAGGAGATTTACTAGGATGCTGCCTGTAATGGAGAGCATGTCTTATGAAGAAAGGTTGAGGGAGCTAAGACGTTTCTCATTGGAGTGAAGAAGGGTGAGGGGCGACTTGGCAGAAGTGAACAAGGTGACGAAAGTCATAGAGTGAATAGAGAGAGATTTTCTACCCTGACATAAATAGCTATTACAAGGGGGTATAATTTTCGGGTGATTAGCGGATGCTTAAGGGGAGATTTCAGAGGTAGGTTCGTTACATACAGAGTGGTGGCTGAGTGGAATGCACTGCCAGTGGTGGCAGTAAAATTAGATGCATTAGGGACATTTAATATACTCCCGGATAGGCACATGGATGATAATAAAATGAAGGGTATGGAAGTTAGAGTCATAGAGGTGTACAGCACGGTAACAGACCCTTCGGTCCAACCCGTCCATGCTGACCCGATATCCCAACCCAATCTAGTCCCACCTGCCAGCATCCGTCCATATCCCTCCAAACCCTTCCTATTCATATACCCATCCAAATGCCTCTTAAATGTTGTAATTGTACCAGCCTCCAACACTTCCTCTGGCAGCTCATTCCATACACATACCACTCTCTGTGTGAAAACGTTGCCCCTTAGGTCTCATTTATATCTTTCGCCTCTCACCCTAAACCTATGCCCTCTAGTTCTGGACTCCCCAACCCCAGGGAAAATACTTAGTCTATTTACCCTATCCATGCCCCTCATAATTTGTAAACCTCTGTAAGGTCACCCCTCAGCCTCCGACCCTCCAAGGAAAACAGCCCCAGCCTGTTCAGCCTCTCCCTCGAGCTCAAGTTCTCCAACCCTGGCAACATCCTTGTAAATCTTTTCTGAACCCTTTCAAGTTTCCCAACATCTTTCCGATAGTAAGGAGACCAGAATTGCACGCAGTATTCCAACAGTAGCCTAACCAATGTGCTGTTCAGTTGCAACATGACCTCCCAACTCCTGTACTCAATACTCTAACCAATAAAGGAAAGCATACCAAATGCCTTCTTCACTATCCTATCTACCTGCGACTCCACTTTCAAGGAGCTATGAACCTGCACTCCAAGGTCTCTGTTCAGCAACACTCCCTAGGACCTTACTATTAAGTGTTTAAGTCCTGCTAAGATTTGCTTTCCCAAAATGCAGCACCTTGCATTTATCTGATTTAATCTCAATCTGCCACTTTTCTTTTTGATCTTACAGTCGGATAAAAGATTGCCGTATCATCGTGGCCGAAGGGTCTTGTTCTGTACTATTCTGTGTTCTACATGTCGTACGGTAAACTGGGTAATAAGCTCAGATCAGTGTAAAAGGATATGGCATTCAGGAGGAGCTAGTCAACTGGACAGAAAATTAGGCTTGATGGTAGGAGACAGAGGGTGATGGGGACATGTTGTTTTTCTGACTGGAGACATGTGACCAGCGGTGGAGTGGGTCCCCTGTTGTTTGTCATTTGGATAAATTGTTTGGATGGGAATATTGTTAAGTAAGTTAAGTAAGTTTTTTGGGTGACACTGAAATTGGTGGTAAACTGGACAGTGATGAAGTCTGGGATAGTGGGCTGCTGGGATAGTGGGCTGAAGAATAGCAGATGGAGTTTAATTAAATGAATGTGAAGTGTGCCATTTTGGTAAAACAAACCAGGGTGGGACTTGTACAGTTAATGTTCGGGCCCTGGGTGGTGTTGTCAGTCAGTGACCCAGTGATGCAGATACACAGTTCTTTGAAAGTGGTGTTAAAGGGAGACAGGCTGGTGAAGCAGGTCTTTGGGATGGTTACCTTCATTGGGGAGAGCATTAAGAGGAGGAGTTGGGATGTCATGTTGTATCTGTACAAGACATTGGTCAGGCCACCATAAAAGCATTGTTGATCAGTGGGAAGAACTCATCTGGTTCACTGACCTCCTCTTGTGTAGAACATCTGACGTTCTAACCTGGTCTGGCTAACATGTGACTCCAGACCCATTGCAGTATGGCTGACCCTGACCTGTCCTCTGGGTAGTTAGCAAGACACTCACATCCCATGAATGAATAAATAAAAATACATATGTCCCTCCCTACCTCTGCAAACCCCTCCAGCTGCAGCAATCCGTACTGGCTTTGTAACACTGTTCAGGCCCTGACCACTCTCTATAACATTCTTACCACCTCCAGCACCTTCACTTCTCCCTGTTCCTTTTGTGACATTAAACCCTGACAATGTTCCCCTTCCCACTGCCCTCCTTCTGCTAGCAGACCCTTTACATTCCCTTTAACACTTACTCCTAAAACATACTCTCACTTCAGGATTTTGAGTACTTTGTGGTGATCTTCTCAGCCTCATAATCTAATATGATACATTTTGTCCTGAGTGAGGGGCCAGTGGGAATTTCTTGCTGAGGTTTTGTCTGTTTCAATGGAATGTCCTTTTATTGAGTGTTTTACACAGTTACTTCAAATGTTTTCCACTGTTCATTTACAGACACATGTTTCAGTTTGTTTCGCCTCTTTACCTTGGTCAGTTCTCATCTCAAACCCATGCAATTGGCTGTTTTTGTTTCTAGTTATAACTTGTCCTTTCTGTGATTCACTTTAAAACTTTACATTTCTTTAAACCGCACTTTATCACAATTTCCCAGAGGATCTCTCCAGGTGACATTACTCATTCACGAAGTTTCATCACACAACGATCGCTCTGAGATAGTTACGTCTCTAGCCAGTTGCACAATTTGTTATTCAAAGAAACACTGAAAAAAATTCTCTGAACTCCTCTTCCAATATCATTGTTGTCAGTGTGACTGTCCCAGATTATGTGAATAATGAAGTTTCCCAAAATTATCACCATGTGTTTGTTAAAAAATTCCAATGAGTTCTTGTTTAATGCAGTGATGAGCAATGGAATGCTGTTCGGTGGCTAAAACTGTTCTACTGCTTGTGTCATTGGCAAGTTGTAGCCAGAATTTACATTCAGACTGACTCTACTTCATGATCTGAGGCCAAATGCTTTCTCTGTAATGCCTTTGTTATCCATTATTGTTAGCATTACCCATTTTGCCTGAGTTTCCGCAAGGTTGTGAACCATTGAATATTTATGTCCACTTTTTGTTCACCCTGTTACCACGTCACACTGGTGTCTAAATCTTTTATCTCTGTTTCACAAATCAATCGACCTTATTGAAGAGACATTACCCATTCCAAAAAAAATCCCACAATTTCCTGTCACAAGCCGATTTCCTGATGTACAATTTTAATTAAACACTGTCCCATCCTGTTCCTTTCTGCTTGTCTTCAGTCACATTCCCATGCTGCTCCCATACTTCACCTTTCCTCTGTGGATTTGGAAAGCTCCTTTCACCTGAATCCTGTCCCTGCATCCTCTCTGTCAGTTTAAAGCCATGTCCATAAACCTACTGACATGACTGGTCAGGACACTGGTACCAGCAGGGTTCCAGTGGGACCATGCCAATGGGTTATCTTTTAAAATCAGGTATGGCATGTGGGTGTCTCTGGCTGACCAGCCTTTCTTGCCCAACTCTAGCTGCCCTTGTGCTGAGTAACGTGCTTGGCCATTTCAGAGGGTCATTGAGAGGCAAACACTTTGCTGTGGGTATGTCGTGCAGACCACGTGAGGTTGGGCAGATGTCCTTCTTGAAAGGACAAGTGATTGGGCTTTTTTTTTTTTGGTTCACCAGCAATGGTTTCATGTGTATTTATTGACTGTTAATGACCTTTTCTTTTAGTTATTGATTTCAAATTTCTGCATTTCTGATGGTGGGATTGAAACCTGCCTCCACGGAACATTTGCTGAGGTTAAGCATACATGCTCTAGCAATAATACTACTAGGCCAGCAATTCACCTGCTCACCGGTTGCTTATCCCTGAGCATTGATACATCATGAAGTGTGTCATGAAGCTAAAGCCGTTTTTCCTACATATTTGTTTGATCCTGAAATCATCCTGAACTCTGGTGATCTCACTCATTATCTCTCCATGTGGTCTCCCTCACTGTGTGGGTCTAATTACTGCGTCTGTCAGTGTCTCTCACTTGCAGCTACTCCACATCCTGAGCCAACAGAATTCTCCACTCCAGAGTGACACAGCACCACATGCCAAGAATGGAGACTGGTATTTTCCAGATCTCTGTGGGATACAGTATCATTCTCCCTGTGTAACCCTCATTGCATATGTCTAATTTCCCAATCTGTCTATCTCTCAGACTCCTGTAGGTACTCAGGTGTCTGGGTGTTTCGTCCATCACTTCATTGTCTCTCTGGCTGACCAACCATTTTCAAAGTGCAGGGAAATCTGGAGCCTTCAACAAATCCTGCAGTGAGGTAAGATCACTCACATGCACAGAGCAGAGAGCAATGAGAGGGCTCTAAACATTGGCTAACAAGACATGACACAGATACAGCGCTGGAGGGGGACCACAGTACAGACACACCCCATACTCAATCACCGCCCCTGCTTTAACTTACTTTGTACTGAGTCAGCATTGGGAGTGTCACAGTTATCGATCCATGTCTGTGCTATCTTAGTGAGCATCAGTATAACAGAGGGGAAAGCAGGCTTCCCATGAGAGGCTGGGACTGCTGCCTGGATCTTTCTGTTCTGCGCTCCCTCTCCAAAACTGTATCTATGTTATGTCTCCTTGACTAGTGTCTTCAAAAGTGTGTAATTCCTACATCAGTTCCAGTCCCTGTAACCTCCTCCCTTTTCTTCATTCGTCCCTCCACATATTTGAAATGTGCTGCATTCCAGCCTACCATCCCTGTCTCTGTAACTTGCTTCAGTGTCTCCAACATGCCTTATCTCTGTAGTCTCCTCCTCCAATAAACCTTTAGTCCGACTAGTCCATGCTGACCAGGTTTACCAAACTGAACAAATCGCTTCAGCCTGTGTTTGGCCCATATCCCTTCAAATGTTCCCCTCTCCATGTACCTGTCCAAATGTCTTTTCCATGTTGTAATTGTTCTTGTTTCTTCATGTGCCCCTGGCACTTCGTTCCATCAATGCACCACACTCTGTGGATAATGTTGCCCCTCAGCTCCCTCTTGAAATCCTTGCTCTCTCACCTCCTGTTTATACCCTCTAGTTTTGGACTCACCTACCCTTGGCTTTTCACCTTACTCAGGGCCCGCAAGATTTTGTAAACCTTGAGAAGTTCACCCCATAGCCTCCCCACCCAAGGGAAATATTTAGGATAATGTTACAAGTGCTGGCCAATGAGGGCAAGTGTGCCAAATGCTGCTTTCTCCAAGCTGTCCACCTGTGATTGCCATTTCCAAGGAACAATGTAACTGCACTCCTTGGTCTCTCTCTGTTTGACAACACTGCCCAGGGCCCTGCCATTAACTATGTTAGTCCTCCCTGGTTTGTCCTAACAAAATCCAACACCTGAATTCAACTCCATCTTTCATTCCTTGGTCCACTGCCCCAGTTGGTCGAGATCCCCTTTGATAACTGTATTCACTGCCCACTACACCATTAATTTGACCATCCATAAAATTACAAACAATGACTCCTATATTCTCAACCAAATCTTTTATGTAGATGATTCACATCAGTGGACCCAGCCCTGATCCTTATGGCACAACGCTGGTCACAGGCTTACAGTCTGAACAACAATCCCCTCCCACCTCCCTCTGTCTCCTACTGTCAAGCCAATTTTGTATCCAATTGGCGAGGTCTCCCTGATCCCATGTGATCTAACCTTACTAACCAGTATATCATGCTAATCCATGTCAAAGGCCCTTCTGACGTTGGTGTAGACAATGTATGGTCACAACTTCAATGAAAGCAATCAAGTTAGTGAGCCCTGACTTTGTATGCACAATGCCCTGCTGTCTATCTTTCATTAATCTTTGCTTTTCCAAATGAATGTGACTCCTGTCTGGTAGAATCACTTTCACAACTTACCCACCACTGACGTTGGGCTAATTGGTCTTAAGTTCCCTGGCTTTCCATTGCAGCCTTTCTTAAATAATAGAATAAAACTATATTCTTGTCATAGAGCCATGCAGCATGGAAACTGACCCTTCAGTTGGTACCAAGCATAACTTAAAACTAAACGCATCCCAGCTGCCTGTTGCTGGCCCATATCCCTCTAACCCTTCCCTATTCCTGTACTTAATCAATTGTGTTTTAAACATTGTATTTGTACCCACATTCCCCCCTTCCTCAGGAAGTTCATTCCACGCCCAAACCACCCTCTGTGCAACAATTAGCCCCCATGTCTTTATTTTTAACATATCCCTCTTCTCACCTTAAAAATGTGGCCCTTCCACTTGAGACTCCCCCATCCTGAGGAAAAGGCAACTGCCATTAACTCTATCTATATCCCTCATCTTTTTCATAAAATTCCATCAGGCCATCTCTCATCCTCCAAGCTCCACTTAAAAAAAGACTGGCTGGATAGGCTTTTTTTCAGAACTCAAGCCTTCCATACCCAGCCACATTCTGGTAAATCTCTTCTGAACTCCCTGCAGCTTAATAATATCCTCCCTATAACTGGGCGACCAGAACTGGACAGTGTTTTGCAGAAGAGGCTTCACCAATATCTATACAATCTCAACATGACGTCCCAAATCCTACACTCAATGGACTGAGCAATAGTCAAGCATGCCAAGCACTGTCTTATCCATCCTGTGATGCAAACTTCAAGAATTATGTACCTGAACCCGGAGGTCCCTCTGCTCTAAAACACTAAGCGAGGCCCAAACATTAATTGTATAAGCTCTATCCTTGTTTGTTTTACCAAGTGCACTACCTTGCATTTATTCAGATTGAATTCCATCTACGGTTTTTCAGCCCATTCACCCATATTATCAAGATCCATTTTAGCAAACGTCCTTCACAGTCCACTATTCCACCCTCCAGTCTTCCAGCACATCACACATGGCTGTCAATTGTACAAATACCTTTGCTCGGTGCTCCACAATTTCTTGCCTAACATCCCACAATGTCCTATGATACACTTAATGAGGTCCTGGGGCTGTCCATACCTTTGTGTTTTAAAACTTCCAGCACCACCTTTTCTTTAACATGCACTCTTTTCAAGTCATAGAGATGGATAGCATGGAAGCAGAGCCTCCGGTTCAACTCATCCATGCTGACCAGAAGATCTAAATGCATCCATCCCATTTACCAGCATTTGGCCCAAGTACTTCAAAACACTTGTTATTGATATACCCAACCAGATACCTTTTAAATGTTGTAATTGTATTAGTCTATGTTACTTTCTATCTCAGTTCATTTCATACACGTATCACCATGTGCATGAAAAAGCTGTCCCTTCAGTCCCTTGAAACCTTTCCCCTCTAACCTTAAACCTATGACCTCTAGTTTTGGACTCCTCAACCCCTGGGAAAAGACCTTGAATGTTTACCCAATCCATACACACCATGTTAATATAAACGTCTGTCAGGTCACCCCTCAGTCTCTGATGCTCCAGAGAATATAACCCCAACTTATTCAGCAACAACCCTGGCAACATCTTGTAAATCCTTTCTGAGCACTTTCAAATTTCACAACATCATTCCTAGAGCAGGGATACTGGAATTGCAGAGAACTCCAATTGCGATCTAACATATTACTCTTGTTCCCTGAATTCCCCAGTCATTCTCCACAGTAAGTTCTGGAGTGAAAAAGTTGTTTAGGGTCTTAGGAAATATCCTGCAGTTCCACCCATCAATTGTTTCAATGATCTTTAAGGGCCCTTATTTTGTCTCGAGTTACTCTTTTACTCTTAATATATTTATACAATCACTTTTGGATTCTCCTTATGCTTCTCTGCCGAGGCTATTTCATGTACCCTTTCTGCATTCCTGATTTCCACCCAAAGTGTATTCCTAAAGCCCCTGTGATTTTCGTGGATTCTCTTGATCCACCTGGCTATACCTGACATGTGCCCCCTTTTCCTTGACCAGATCCTCAATTGTCAGCCAGTGTTTCAAAATGCATTCAGCATTGACCTGAACACAAATAGGAACATGCTGGCGCTGAACGCTCAATTTATCTCATTTTTAATATATTCTCACTTGCCAGACTTCGCTTTCCCTGTAAATAGACTCTCCAATCACCTTTTGAAAGTTCCTGGCTGATAAGATCAATATTAGTCTGGCTCCATTTTACAACTTGAATAGTAAAATGGCCCTTTTCCGTAGCCATTTTCAAACTAATACAAATGCCTCAGTCCCTTTCCCTACCTTGTTTCCCAAGTGGAGGTCAGGTTTTGCCCATTTCTGTTTTCAGTCTATTTACATATTGATTGGGAGTTTTCTGGAACGCAATTTCCAAATTCCTCCCTTGCAAACACTGGCAGTCCCAGTCTCAGTTTGGAAAGTTTAAAAACCCCTGCCATAACATCCGTATTATTGTGATTGATATTTGAGATCTCCTGACATATTTGTTCCTCAGTCTGCAACGGATTATTCGGGGTCAATAGGACAATCGTGTCAGACTGATGACCCATTCTTATTTCTCAGTTCCACTAACATAGCTTCACTGGGCGATACCACAGGAATATCCTCTCTAAGTACTGCTGTGATGATTCTTGCAATCGAAGCCCACCACCACACATCCTCTCTTGCCTCCCCTTCGATGCTTCCTGTAGCATCTCTACCTTGAAACAATGAGCTGCCAGTCCTGTCCCTCCATCAGCTTTGTTTCTGTAATAACGAAAATCTCTCAGTCCCATGTTCCAATCCATGCCCTGAGTTCATCTTCCTTAGCTGTCAGGCACCTTGCAATGAAATAAATGCAGTTTAATCATCAGTTTTCCCCTATTCCCTGCTGTGTTCTTGCCTGCCTTGTCTGTTGAAATTGCTGTCTTTACCTTGTGCAACAGTCTCAATCTTCTTTCTGACTTTGTGACTGTTTAATGTTCAACATCCTGCCAGATTAGATTATATCCTCTCAAGCAGATCTAACAATTCACCCCACCAGGATGTGGGTCCCCCATGCACTCCCAGTTCAGATGCCTTCCACTCCCAGTCCACCTGTGCTGACACCTTTAGGGATATTTGGATTGTCCCCTCAGGTCGCTGTGTTCCTCAGTAGTTGGCAAGAACCAACCATTCATTATGTCTGCGCTTCGCTTATCGTACCTCTCACAGGGTATGACCTCACATTGATCAGAACTAAACTCTGCTCAGATTATCATCTGATCGTCATCAGACTGTAGCAAGAGACCAACCACCTCACTGTGAACAACATCTTCATCTTTCATGTCGTCTGCAAACCTACTAATGATTACTTTTGCTTTCACATCGAAGTTACTATTCGACAGACTGACCGTCGATGGTTCCTGCACAGATCCCTGTGGTACACACGCTGGTGAATGAATTTCAAACACGAAGATGTTTATCCACGAATTTTGTATCCAATTTACCAACTTGCCTTGAATCCCAGTGGCTCTTCCCTTTTGGACCAGCCTTCCATGTGGGACCTTGTCAAAGGCCTTATTCAGGTCCACGTAAACCACATCATCTGCACTGCCCTCATCAATATTTTGAGAGATCATTTAAAAAGAAAACGCAACTGAATTCCTCAGACAAATCCGTGATGACCCAGCCGAGTTGATCCCTGCCTTTTCAAGTGTTTATTCATCCTCAGAATTGTTCCCAGAAATTTCCCTTCACCTGCTGTCAGACTATCTGCTCTGTAATTACCTGGTCTATCCCTGCTGCCCTTCTTGAACAAAGGAACCACAATAGCGATCCTCCAGTCATTCGGCACTTCACCTGTGGCCAGCAAAGTATTAAATATATCCACTAGGGCCCCAGCAATCTCCTCTCTTACCTCCCATAGCAGCCTGGGATACATTTCATTGGGCACTGGGGATTTCTCCACGTTTATGCCTGTGAAGACATTTAATACTTGCTCCTTATTGATCTTAACATGTTGTAGAACCTGAGCATCCCAACTGAAATCCACGGCTACGATGTCTTTCTCCTGTGTGAATACAGATGGGAAGTATTCATTGGATACCTCACCTACTCCCTCTGGCTCCATGCACAGATTATCCCTTTGGTTTCTAACAGGCGCAACTATTTAACTAGTAATCTTCTTCCTCTAACTGTATTGATAAAACACCTTGTGGCCTTTTCTTAACAGTATATCCCAAGGGTATTTCAAACCCATTCTTTGCTCCTCATTTTTAAGGACCCCTTGCACTCTCTATACTTTTGAAGTGCTTCGCCTGTTTTCATCGCACTGTGCTTCCTTTATCCAGCTCACGATATCGCTTGACCAGTATTCACTGGAGTTACTGCCGTTGTATTTCACTCTTCTCTTCTGGGAGGACACTCGCCCTAAATTCTCACTGTATCACTTTAAATTTCTTCCTTGATCCGAATATGAACCCAACTGCAAATAGTTCCTCCCAGTCTGTGTTTGCCAGCTCCTGTCTCGTGATAATGATAATGCCCAGTGACAGTAACATTCTAATGATTCGGGGGCTTCTCCAAATTTGGCACCTTCACTTTTGCACTATCCTTATCTCCTTCCAAAATGACTTTGACACTTAGTGTTGTGTCCACTATCCCCAAAACGCCACAAAAATCCTTATGTCTGTCATCCTGTCCAGCACCTACAACCCACTCTGTCTGTAACATCCAGCATCTCCAGCACATGATATCACTGCAACCTTCTCCAGTCCCCCAGCACTTCTCAATCCTTTCATACAGCACCTCTGAATACCTCTCGCTATTCAGAAAGTACGGAGGCATGGGGTACAGGGAAACCTATCTGTCTGGATACAGAATTCCGGCCTATAGAAGACAGAGGGTGATGATAGATGGAAAACATTCAGCCTGGAGTTCGGTGACCAGTCGTGTTCAGCCGGGATCAGTTCCCGGAACCATGCTCTTTGTGATTTTTATACATGACTTGGATATGGGAGTGGAAGATTGGGTTCGTAAGTTTGCCAATGACACAAAGATTGTTGGAGTGGTGGATAGTGTGGAGATCTGTTGCTGGTTGCAACGGGGCATTGACATGATGGGGAGCTGGGCTGAGAGGTGGCGGAAAGGGTACAATCTGGATAAGTGTGAAGTGATTCGTTTTGGAAGGTTGAACTTGAATTCAGTATATTGGGTTAAAAATAGGATTCTTGGCAGTGTGGAGTAACAATGGGATGTTGGGTTCCACCTCCATAGATCCCTCAAAGTTGCCACCCAAGCTTATAGGGCTGTTGAGAAGGAATACGTTGTGTTGGCTTTCATTTGCTGGGGGATTGAATTTCAGAGCTGTGAGGCTATGCTGCAGCTCTATAGCGCTCTGCTCAGACCACACTTAGATATTACATTCAGTCCTGGTTCTCTCATTACAGGAAAGATGTGGAAGCTTGAGAGATGGTAAAAAGAAGATGTACAAGGATGCTGCCTGTACTGGAGAACATGTCTTATGAAGAAAGGTTGAGGGAGGTAAGGCTTTCCTCATTGGAGTGAAGAAGGATGAGGGACGTCTTGGTAGATGTGAACAAGATAATAAGAGGCACAGACACAGTGAACAGTGAAAGACTTTTTTTCCCATGGCAGAAATGGCTGTCACAAGGGAGTATAATAATAAGGTGACTGGAAGAAGGTTTAGGGGAGATTTCAGAGTTTTGTTCTCCAAAGAGTGGTGGGTGCGTCGAATGTACTGCAGTGGTGTTAGTAGAGTTAGATACATTAGGGGCATTTAATAGACTCTTGGAAAGGCACATGGATGGTAGTAAAATGAAATGTATGTAGGTTAGTTTGATCTTGGAGGAGGATAAAAGGTCGGCATAACATTGAGGGCCCAAGGGCCTTATACTTTACTGTTTTATGTTCTCCTTCCGTATGGAAAACTGGGTAATACGTTCCGATCAAGGTAAAAGGATATGGCACCCAGGGCGAGCTAGTCAACTGGATATACAATTTACCTCATGGTATAAGACAGAGGGCAGTTGGAGACATTTTGTTTTTCTGACTGGAGGTGTTTGTCATTTGGATAATTGATTTGGCTGAGAATATTAGTTTCCTGGTAAATACGTTTGTGGGTGGCACTAAAATTGGTGATATACTGGACAGTGAAGAAGGTTAACTGTGATAAAACAGGATGGACAGTACTGCTGGGATTGTGGGCTGAAGGATAGCAGATGGAGTTTAATTAGATAAATATGAAGTGTGCCATTTAGGTAAAACAAACCAGGGTGGGACTTGTACAGTTAATGTTCGGGCCCTGGGTAGTGTTGTCAGTCAGTGACCCAGGGATGCAGGTACACAGTTCTTTGAGCGTGGTGTCACAGGCTGGTGAAGCAGGCGTTTGGGATGGTTACCTTCATTGGTCACAGCATTGAGAGTAGGAGTTGGGATGTCATGTTGTGGTGGACACTGGTGAGGCCACCATAAAAGCATTGTTGATCAGTAGGAAAAAAGACATCTGGTTCACTTACATCCTTTAGGGAAGGCGATCTGACATTCTAAACTGGTCTGGCTGTCATGTGACTCCAGACCCACGCAATATGGCTGATTCGGAACTGCCCTCTGGGTAATTAGCAGTGGGGAAAAGAATGCTGGTTCGGGTAGTGACACCCACAGCCCTTGAATGACTAAATTAAAATACATATGTCCCTCCCTACCTCTGTAAACCCCTCCAGCTGCAGCAATTCGTACTGGCTTTGTAACACCGTTCAGGCCCTGATCACTCTCTGTAACACTCTCACCACCTCCAGCACCTTCACCTCTCCCTGTTCCTATCATCTCATAAAACCCTGATAATGATTTCCCTTCTCACTGCCCCCCTCCTGCTAGCAGAAAGTTCGCAATCTCTCTAACACTTACTGCATAAACACTCTCTCACTTTAGAATTGTTAGTACTTTTTGGTGATCTTCTAAGCCTGATAATCTAATAAGATCCATTTTGTCCTGAGTGAGGGACAGGTAGGAATTCGTTGTTGAGGTTTTGATGGAAATTAAAATGGAATGTCCTTTTGTTGAGTGTTTTACACCATTCTTCAAGTGTTTTTCAACTGTTCATTTACAGACACACATTTCAGTCTGTTCATCCTGTTAATGCTTGGTCAGTTCACTTATCAAACCCATGTAAATGGGCTAATTTGTTTCCAGTTGTATCTTGTCCATTCTGTGATTCACGTTAAAGCTTTAGATTTAATTAAATTTCAATTTATCCCAGTTTCCCAGAGGATCTCTCTGTGTGACATTACTCATTCACTTAGCTTCATCAGACAACAGTTGCTCTGAGATAGCTGCGTCCATCGCCAGTTGCACAATGTGATATTCAATGTGATATCTAAGGAAAAAAAAAGTTCTCCTCTTTGAATATCACTGTTGTCAGTGTGATTGTCCCAGATTATGCGAATATTGAAGTTTCCCAAAATTATCTCAATGCCTTTGTTAAAAATTCCAATGAGTTCCTGTTTAATGCAGTGATGAGCAATGAAATGCTGTTCGGTGGCAAAAACTGTTCTGCTGCTTGTGTCCTTGGCAAGTAGTAGCCAGAATTTACATTCAGACTGACTCTACTTCATGATCTGAGACCAAATGCTTTCTCTGTAATGCCTTTCTTACCCATTATTGTTAGCGTTGCCCATTTTGCCTGAGTTTCCGCAAGGTTGTGAACCATTGAATATTTATGTTCCACCTTTTGTTCGCCCTATAACAATGTCTCTCTACTGTCTAAATCCCATTTATCTCTGTGTCACAAATCCATTTACCATGTTGAAAATATTTTGTCCATTCCAAAATAAAACATAATTTACTCTTTCCCAGAATCTCCTGTCACAAACCTATTCACTGATGTACAGTTTTAGTTAAACTTTTTCCACCCTGCTCCTTTCTGCTTGTCTTCAGCCACATCCCCATGCTGTTCTGATGCTTCCCTCTTTCTCTTTGGATTTGGAAAGCTCCTTTCACTTGAATCCTGTCCCTGCATCCTCTCTGTCAGTTTAAAGCTCTGTCCATAAACCGACCAGGGTGTCTCTGGCTGACCAGCCTTTCTTGCCCAGCCCTTACCAGCACTCCATTCTCATCATGGTTCCATTGGGTCCCAGTGCAATGGGATTGTTTTTATTTACTTGTGGAATGTGGGTGTCTCTGGCTGACCAGCCTTTCTTGCCCAGCCCTAGCTGCCCTTGTGCTGAGTAGCTTACTCGGCCCTTTCAGAGGGTAATTAAGAGGCAAACACTTTGCTGTGGGTATGTCGTGCAGACCACGTGAGGATAGGCAGATGTCCTTCTCAAAAGAACCAGTGTCTTTTTGATGAACAAAGATTATTTTGGACATCAGCAACGGTTTCATACTTATTCATGAATTGTTAGTTGCATTTTTTGTATTGATTGATTTAAAATTCCCCCCGTTCTGATGGTGGGATTCAAACCTGTCTCCCCTGAACATTAGCTGAGGTTTTTGATGCATGCTCTAGCAATAATACTACAAGGCCATCACTTCACTTGCTCACAGGTTGCTCATTCCTGCCCGGTTATACTAGTGCATAATGAAGCAAAACCCGTTCTTCCGACACAATTGTTTAATACTGACATCTTCCAACACTCTGGTGATATCACTCAGTCGCTCTCCATGTGGTATCCCTCACTGTGTGGGTCTAATTGCTGCCTCTGTCAGGGTGTCTCACTCTTGCAGCTACTCCAGATCCTGAGCCAACATAATTCTCCACTCCGGAGAGACGAGGCAGAACAGGCCAAGGATGCAGCCTGGGATTTGCCAGATCTCTGTGTGACTTAGTGCCATTCTCTAAGTGTAACACTCAGTTCATTCGTCTAGCATCCCATTCTGCCCTTCTCCTCTCCATGTACCTGCCCTAATGTCTTTTACATTTTGTTGTTGTATTTTTCTCTACCACTTCCCCTGTAAACCCATTCCATGCCTGCACCCCCCTCTGTGTGGAAAATGTTCTCCTGCAATCCCATCTAAGTCTTTCCTCTCCCATCTTATATTTATGCCCTCTAGAACACAGAACATGACAGTGCAGTACTGGCCTTTCGGCTCTCGGTGTTGTGCCTACCTGTGGAACCAGTCTGAAGCCCAAGTAGCCAACACTGGTCCATTCTGGTCCATATAACTAACCAAAGACCATTTAAATGTCCTTAAAGTTGGTGAGTCTACTACTGTTGCAGGCAATGCATACCATGCCTCGACTATTCTGAGTAAAGAACCTACCTCTGGCATCTGTTCCATATCTATTTATTAATATTAGTATCTACCTCAATTTAAAGCTGTCTCCCCTCGCGTTAGGCATCGCCACCCAAGAGAAAAGGCTCTCGCTGTCCAACCCATCTAACTCTCTGACTATCTTTTATGTCTCAATTAATTGGCCTCAAATGTCTTCTTACGAACAAAAACAGATTCAAGTCCCTCAACCTTCCTCATAAGACCTTCACTCCAGACTCGGAAAAATCTTAGTAAGTCTCCTCTGAACCCTTTCCAAATCTTTCACATCCTTCCTGTAATGGGGTGATCTGAACCATAGGCAAAACTCCAAATGCGGCCACACCAGAATTTTGTACAGCTGCAGCATTATATCATGGTTCCGAAACTCAATCCCTGTATCAATAAAAGCTCACATGCTGAATGCCTTCTTAACCTGGATGGCGACTTTCAACGGATCCATGTACATAGACACAGTGATGTCTCTGTTCACCTGCATGACCAAGATCTGCTTTAGCCATATCCACCTGTTAGGTCACCTTCTCAAATACGTCAATAAGGTTTGTGAGGCATGACCTACCCTTCACAAAACCGTGCTGACTATCCCTCATCAACTTATTCATCTCAAGGTGATTATAAATGTTAGTTTCTTTTACCAGCCTTTCCAACACTTTACCCAGAATCGGAGTATGGCTCACAGGTCTGTAATTACCCAGGGTTGTCTCTACTTCCCTTCTTGATCAAGGGGTTAACATTTGCTGTCCTCCAGCCTTCTGGCACTATTCCTGTGCACAATGATGACATAAAGATCAAAGCCAAAGGCTCGGCAATCTCCTTCCTGACTGACCAGAGAATCCAAGCATCAATCCTATCCACCGCAGGGGACTTATCTATTTTAACACTTTCCAAAATTGCTAACACCTTCTCCTTCTGCAGTTCAATCCCATCTAGTTATGGACCCCACTACCCTGTGGTAAAGATGTTGGCTAATCAACTTACCTGTACCCCTCATGGTTTTCTAAACCTTTGTAAAGTCACCCCTCAGCCACCTACACCCAATGGAAATGAGAAAGACAATGATATAAATATCCCTGCTCGTGTCCCTGCTACTACATTGTCACAATGTTCTGGGATACGCTTGTTTAGGACCTAGAGCTTTCTCTACCTTTGTGTTCTAAGACCTCCAGCACCACCTCTTCTGTAATAGGGACTCTTTATAAGCCATCACTGTTTATTTCGTTTGTTTCCTAGTCTTTGTTCACAGTCTGTTCTGACATGAAATGCTCATTTAGGCTCTTGCCCATCTCCTATGGTTCCACACATCGATGGCCTTACTGATCTTTGAGGGGCCCTAGTGTCTGTCCATTTGTTTTTTTGTACGTGTGTGCTGTAGAAAACTCTTTGCATTCTCCTTTACCTTATTTGCCAAAACAATCTTATCTCCTCACCCCCATGTTGCTTTCCAGCTTATCCAGCCTCTCCGTTTATGTCACACCCTCCAGTATCAGTAACATCTTCGTCAATCCTTGCAGCATTTACAGTTTCAGAAAATGCTTCCTAAATCAGGCTGATCAGAATTCTACGCAGTACACTAAAGCTGTGCTGACTATCCCTAATCAATCCTTGTCTTTGGAAATACATATAACTCCTGTCCCGAGGACCTGATTCCAACAACGTATGCACCACTGACATCAAGCCAATTGGTGTTGATGACCCTGGCTTTCCCGCGTAGCCTTTTCTAAGCACTGGCACAGCATTAGCCCCCTCCAGGATCCCTGAAGACACTGATAACCTCTGGCTATCAGTGATAGAGAAATCACTTTATGGGACTCCGCAATTTCTTCCTGAGCTTCCCACAATATCCTGAGATATACTTTATTAGTTCCCAAGGACTTGTCTCCCTTATATGCATTTTAATACCTCCAGTACCTTCTTTTATGTGGAGTCACATTTTTTTCCCCCAACGTCCCCAGTCTTCCTTCACAGTAAGTTCAAACGTGACATTTTCGTTTAGTATTTCAGCCATCTCCTGTGGATGGCCTCATTCATCTTCAAGGAGCCATATTCTGCCCCTAGTTAATCTTGTGTTGTTAACATACATGTAGAATCTCTTTGGATTTTGCTCAGCCTGATCTGCCAAAGCTTCCTGTGGTCCCCTTTTGGCCATCCTGATTTCCCTCTTAAATGTATTACTCCACCCGCAATGTTCTTCAATGGATGCCCTTAATCCAGCTGGCCATAAGTGACATGTGCCCCCTTTTTGATGACCAGAGCCTCAATACCCCCACCTTATCTAATGTTCCCTACTTGTGTCAGCATTGTCATCCACACTAACAGGAAGATGCTGGCCCTGACCTCTCAGTTTATCTCACTTTTAAAGTTTCCCACCTGCCTGATGTCCCTTTACCTGTAACTAGCCTCCAAAATCAATTGTTAAGAGCCCTTGAATAATACCTTCTGAATTGAAGCAAGGCCAGTTTTGATCTTTAACTTGTGGACCTTGTCCTTTTCCATCGCTATTTTAAAACTAATAGAATCGTGATCACTTTGCGAAAGTGTTGCCCCACTAATAACTCAGTCCCTTTCCCTTCCTTGTTTCCCAAGGGGAGGTCAGGTTTTACCCCTTTCTGCAGTCCGACCATTTACATTCTAAGTGAGACAGTTTTCTTAAACACGACTAACAAATTCCTCGCATCCAAGCTCTGAACACTCTAGCAGTCCGAGTCTAGGTTTGGAAAGTGAAAATCCCCGACCAGTCCATCCCTATCATTCTTACAGATCTCTGAGATCTTCCGACATATTTACTGCTCAAATTCCTACTGACTGTTGAGGGCCTGTAGTACAGTCATATCAAACTGATGACCCATTCTCATTTCTCAGTTGTACCATTATGGCTTCACTGGGCATTCCCAGGAATATCCTCTATAAATCCTGCTGTAATGTTTTCACTGATCAAACAAATCCACTCCCCCTCCTCTATCACCTCCTGTTCTTTCCTTCTTGTAGAATCTGTACCCTGGAACATTGAACTCCCAGTCATGTCCCTCCCTCAGCTGTGTTTCTGTCATGCTATGGTGCCCCAGTCCCATGTTCCCATCCATGCACTGAGTTCATCTGCCTTAACTGTTAGGCCTTTTATTTTGAAATAAATGTACTTTAATTGATCAGTTTTCCCTCTGTTTAAATTCCTGTCTTGAAATTCTGTCCCAGACTCAACCTTCAGACTGTAGCCTGAGACCAACACCCTCACCTTTCATGTCATCTGCAAACTTACTAATGATACCTTCTGCTTTCACATCCAACTCATAAATGTACATAATACTGCACAAAGTAATGAGAGGAATACATAGGGACAATAGCCAGAGACTTTCCCCCAGGCAGGATTGACTGGTACGAGGAGTCATAGTGTGACGATATTAGGAGGAAGGTATAAAGGAGACATCAGGGGACATGTAAGCAACTACTGGCCATGCACATGGATAGCAGTGAGTTGAGGGGTGCGTAGGTTAAGTTACTATATTTTACATTAGGATTAAGTCTCGGCACAATATCGTGGGCCTAAGGACCTGTTCTGTGCTGTACTTTTCTACGTTCTATAATAAACAGCAATGGTTGCTGCACAGATTCCTGTAGTACACCCGCTGGTGAAAGAATTTCAAGCACAAACCATACCTCCACTGTTGTGGATCCAGGCAGCCAAATTGCCTTGGATCCCATTGGTCTGTTGGAACAGCGTTCCGTGAGGGTCCTTGTCAAGCGCCTGAATGAACTCCATGTAACCCATATCTTCCGCACTGCCCTCATCAAAATCCTCAATCGTAAATTCAAGCAAAAAGCTCAGCTTAATTTGGGAGAGGATCTTACTCTACCAAATCCATGATGAGTATCCCTAATCAGTTTCTGCCTTTACAAATGTTGTTTCATCCTGTCCCTCAGAATTGTGTCCAATAATTTCCCTGACCCTGCTGTCAGACTATCTGCTCTGTAATTATTTGGCCTATCCCTGCTGCCCTTGCTGAACAAAGGAACCACATTAGCGATCCTCCAGTCATTCGGCACTTCATCTGTGTCCAGCAAAATATTAAGCATATCCGCCAATGCCCCAGCAATCTCCTCCCTTACCTCCCATAGCAGCCTGGGAAGCATTTCGTTGCCCACTGTGGATTTCTCCAACTTTATGCATGTGAAAACATTCAATGCTGCCACATTATTGATCTTAACATGTTTGAGAAACTCGCCATCCCAACTGACATCCTCAGCGATAATGTCTTTCTCCTGTGTGAATACACATGGGAAGTATTCGTTGAAGACCTCACCTACTTCCTCTGGCTCCGTGCACAGATTGTCCTTTTAGATTCTAACAGGCTCCACTCTTTCCCCAGTAACTCTCTTATTCTAACTATACTGCTAAAATACTTTGTGGCTTTTCCTTAACACTTTCTACAAGGATATTTAATGACCATTGTTTGTCCTTCATTTTTCAAGAATCCCCTTGCACTCTCTATACTTTCCTTTCGCTTCACTGGAGTTTATTGCACTGTATTTTCTTTACAAACTCACAATATCACTTGATCAGTATTCGCTGGATATGCTGCCTTTAGTTTTCCCTTATCAGGAGCACACTGGCCCTGAATTCTCACTGTATCACTTTAACATTCTCCCACTTTCCAAATATAGATCCAACTGCAGATAGTCCACCCAGTCTCTGTTTGTCAGATCCTCTGTATTGACAGTGATACTGATAGGAGACTCAATAGTGGGGGACAGGCAGGAGACTGTGTGGCTGCAGAAGAGACCCCAGGATGGTGTGCTGCCTGCCGGGTATCAGGGTCAAGGATGTCTCTGAGCAGTTACAGAACATTCTGAAGTGGCAAGATAAATACCCAGAGGTCATTTTCACATCGGTACATATGACATAGTCACAGGAATGGGATCCTGTGAAATACGTACAGGTAGTGCGGAAAGAAGTTACAAAGTAATGCCTCAAGGGCTGTGATCTCCAGAATACTCCCAATGCCACAAGCCAATGAGGGTAGAAATAGAAAGATCGGTCAGATGGATACGTGGCTGAGGAGCTGGTGGAGGGAGCAGGGTTTTCAGTTCTTGGATCATTGGGATCTCTTCTGTGGTAGAGGTGACCTGAAAAAGGGGGGCGGGTTGAACTTGAACCAGAGAGGCACCAGTATCCCTGGAGGGAGATTTGTTTGTCTTACCCCGGAGGGTTTAAAGTAGTTTGGCAGGGTTTTGGATTCTGAGTAAGAGAGGGCTCATTGATCAGACAAGGGAAAAATGCATCATCCATCGAAAGCATGTTTTCTATCCAGGATATCCAGGGGCACAGTCAAGGGAGGGAAAAGTCTTCTGGTTTAAAGGACATTTATTTCGACACACAAGGTCTGACAGGTAAGGCAGACGAGGTCAAAGCATGGATTGGCTCTGGGGACTGGGATATTATAACTCTGAGGAACAAAGCCCACACACTTAAATAATTGCAATCCGAAAAAAAATCTGAATCAGTAGTGTCCTTTATTTTACACTTGCAATTGGGTGTGATGCCCAGTGCCTTTAAGGCAGAGGACATACACACCAAATTCAATTCAACTACAATATTTATATAATTTGATTTCTTTTGTTTTACATTGCTCCTCCCCTTCCCTAAGACTGGCCCGATTACTCCTGTTTATCCTGCCTTGTCTGTGACAAAATGCTTTTTTCTGCCCTCACAAGGCCATTTGACCTCATCCCGCTGCAGGTCATTGTTAGGCATATTCTTTCTTCTTCAGTATCTACTCTCTCCATCTGGGCCCCTCCCGACGTCATGACCTATGACCTCTTTAATTGGGGTTTGTTCCTGTGTCTCCGTAAAAGTGGGAAACAGATGTTTATACCTACTGTTTGTACAGGGGTATCTAGCTTCACTTCATCCCCTCACAACATCTTATCTATTTGCCCATAATATCTACCATTGTTTTGCAATCACGTTTCATGCTGGCATACAGTTTTAGCTAATACAAAAACAATTATATATTTCCTCCACATAGTTTCCATTCTTGTTGACTCAGCTCTTGGCTAAATCAATTACACACAGGTGTGAGTTCATTTACTTTGTATAAGTAAATGGAATTGCAGAACTAACAGTATTTCTCCCACATCCCACAATTTCCCCTTTTTCTTTAATTACCATTTGTTATCTTCTGCAATTTTTCTTTTAAACATCGCCCCCGAAATTCGCAAGCATCATTCCGGAGATTTCATCCATCTTGTTTTCACTCATCTTCTCATTATTTAGTCAATAAAGTTCCTCTGTCTGATTCCCTTTTAGGGGTTCTGTTTCACCAAGGCTGTTTCAATCAGTCTTTGGCTGAGTCCTCGTATACAGGGTATGATACAACAGCCAATGGCCACCAATACCCCGACTACTACTATCAGGGAAGTAAGGATAGAAATCACCACCCCCTTCCATTTTCCAAACCATGATTCAAGCCATCCCTTGAGAGATGTGTCTACTCCTGAATTCTCAGCCAGTTCCTCTCCTAAGGTAGTCATTCCCCTTAAGACCCGAGTAATTGAACCATCAGGTGCAGTGTTATTAGGAGTAAAGGTACAACAGCTTCCTTCTAACATCACACACACACACCCTTTTTCTGCTAAAATCATATCAAGGGCTATTCTGTTTTCCCATGCCTTCCTACTTGTCGCATCCAACTTGTCGCATCAAGCTGTTCTGAAATTCCTTTAACCGCATCTCTTGTATAATTTATAAATCGCTGTTGATTATAGAAGATGTAATTTATCCAATCTACATTTTTATTTATTGTTACCCACCAAAAGAGAGCTGACTCAAAGCCTGCTGCAATCTGGTTACGAGCCTTGAATTCATCAGGTACTCCCTTAGGGACTCCTACCGAATCAAGATAAATTCTGTCATCGAAAGAAGTATCTAACAGTAATCTCTTACCCCTTCCCTTTTTCCCTACTATCTTTTCCTTCTCAAATGCCAGGGTAAATGGAATTTCCAATTGTACAATTGCACATATCCCTCTCCAATCCGGAGGTAGGGTGGGTCTCAATATTTTGCCTCCACATTACCACCACAGATCCGCTCGGGGAACCTTTAGTGCTGAGTAGTTCCCTCCCTTCTCCGTTTCGGTAACATTCTTAATCTCTGTACATAATTTCAGTTCCCCAAATCTCTCGACCGACTTGTACCTCGTCTACGCACACACGATGTGTGATTTCCAACTGCGGCAGAAAATGTGAGAGGGGGGGGTGGATCTTGTACATCTTTCTTCTCCAAGGGAGCGAACATCAGAGATAGGGAGGTACAATTCCTATCAGTCCATGCAGTTTCATCCTGAGACATGGCTATCATACATTTCATGCCCTTCCTGTCTCGCTTCCACCCGAGTGGAAAGGGAACCACCTGGGCCACTGGCCTACCGGAGGCACATGCACAGCAATTGCTTTTGTTCAGATGTTTTACAGTATACTTTACCCATTCAATCCAGGCATTTGCATCCCTGTACCCAGTTTCTATTTCGATGGTCTGTTTCAAGTCCTTTACCTCTATAATTTTTACAACTTTAGGATCATCAGGAGGGGGTGAAAGGTTGTATCTTATTACCCTGTAATTCTACCCGTTTTCCCTGTCCTATGCTAATTCGAAAACAACAGCCCAAGAAATCCTTCCCATTTGCTTTCGTTTCGATCCGAAATGTTTCATTTAATTGTATCTCATAGGTGCCCCCTCCACCCCCAGAATTGCTTCGTGCCATGTGGTTTTCCTTATTGTTAGGTATATTGGGTTACACTTTTTATCGGGACAATCGCGAGCTGGTCGGAAGGGGCCCAGTGTACTGTGACGAGACCATTATACCAAGTACCATCCCCAAAGGACTTAAGATGTATCTGAGCTGCGGTACTGTGTCTGATTATCTACATCCCCACAAGTTACTAAGCTGCATGCATCAGCGTCTATTACTTGTGGATTATCAGACTCCGGAGCTGTTAATACATATGAAAATGATATTTGAAAAAATCCCAACACTAAGAGGGTTAGCATCATAACTCTAAGCATTCCCAGTATTCGAAACATCATGCTGAAGCACAAAAAGACTTAATATACAATCTTACAGAAATAATCCCGCGCTCGCGTCGCCACTATATAATCAGTTACTCAAAGTCTCTTTAGTCTGAGTTTCAGCGGGTCTTGCGTTGATTCAGCTGTCCAGACTTCTTCCTCAACTGGAGGGTCCACTGGCCCTTTGATCCGAGTATAATGAGTCCAGCCTTTCTCCGCCGTCCTTATTGCCGTTTCGGTAGTCAAAAGAGCCTGGTACGGCCCTTCCCAGTCCGACTGGAATTTAGTCTCTATCCATGATTTTACTAAGATCCAATCACCCGGCCGGATGGGGTGAACGGTGAATTCAAGGGGTGGAGTCTGTGCCAATAAACCCTGTTTTCTGAGGAAAGATAAAGAGGAGGTCAAGCCCAGGATATACTTCTTTAAAAACAAATCTTTAGTTTCGGGAATTGGCAATTCTCCATTCGTTCCCAAGTAAGGCAATCCAAATAAGATTTCATAGGGGGATAGTCCCAAATCTTTCCTTGGGGCTGTTCGTACTCGTAAGAGAGCTATAGGTAAACATTTGGTCCAAGGGAGTCTGGTTTCTATTATCAATTTAGAGAGCTGTCGTTTGAGTGTTTGGTTCGTTCTCTCAACCCTTCCCGATGATGGTGGGTGCCATGGAGCATGAAACTTCCAGGAAATTCTCAACCCTTTCATTACCCCCTGTAACACTTTAGAGGTAAAATGATGTGAGAAACAAAGCTCACACAAGAAACAATTGCAGTCCAAGACAAAAATCTGAATCAGTAGTGTCCTTTATTTTTACACTTGCAAGTGGGTGCAATGTCTAATGCCAAACAAGGCAGAGACAAATACACATCAAATTCAACCAGCTTTCAAAATTTATACAATTTGAGCTTACGTCACTCATTTCCCTAAGACTGATCCCACAACTTCTGTTTATCCGGCCTTGTCCATTACAAATGCCTATCTCTGGCCCCCATAAGGTTGTTTGACGTCATGCCACTGCAGGTCATCGTTAGGCATATCCTTTCTTTATCAGCATTTATTCCTCTCCGAAGGCCACTCTGACCTTTATGACCTTTGTTCCTGTGTCTCCGTACAAGTGGGAAAACAGATGTTTTTACCTACTGTTATACAAGTGGTTGCATTCTCTTACAACTTCTTATCTATTCGTCCATACATCTACCATTGTTTTGTAATCACGTCTCATGCTGACATACCAGTTTTGGCTGAGATGAAAACAATTATATATTTCCTTTACATAGTCCCCATTCTTGTTGCCTCAGCTCTTGGCTGAAACAATTACACACTGGTGTGAGTTCATTCACCTTGTATCAGAAATTATAATTGCAGAAGTAACATTAATTTGCCTATATCCCACAATGAGTTCCTTGGTCAGAATCTATACGGTTCACTAGCCCATATCGGGGAATTATTTGCTCTAATATTGTTTTAGACACCCCACTCGCAGTGGCAGTAGCTAGGGGGTATTCCTCATCCCAATCAGATAAATGATCTACTATGACCAGCATATATTTTAGTCTGCCGACTCTGGGTAGTTCAGTATAATCTACTTGTATACTCTGGGGAGGTCTCAATCCTGGGTCTCTTCCTCCCGGGGTCTGTTTTCTCAAGACTTTCTTATTTACCTTTCTGCATATTATACATCCCTCACATATTTGTTTAGCAACTGCATATATTCCTTTACATCCGTATTCCCTAAGAACTAATCACACATTGCTTGTACTCCCTAATAACTGCCTTGGTGTAGGACAGCCATAATCTCTCGCATCATCATTTTGTTTAACATTTCCCTTCCATCAGGTAACTTCCAATGCCCGTCTGCTGTTTTTGCAGCCCCTAAATCTCTCAATTCTTTTTCTTCTCTTTCAGTAAATATAGGAGCTTCCCTAGGACCTGGGACAGTAGGTATTAGGGAATGAATCACCACTTCTTGTGGGTTCAGGGTGGCTTCCCTAGCCACTTCATCGGCTAATCTATTTCCCCTAACTTCTGGTTCATTTCCTTTCTGATGACCATTTACGTGCACTACTGCTATCTCTCGGGGGAGTAATGTGGATTCCAAGACCCGTTTAATCAATTCTTCATGAACTAATTCCTTCCCCCGGCTATTGATCAGTCCTGCTCCCTGCCATATATTTCCAAAAGTGTGCACAACACCAAATGCATATTTAGAGTCAGTGTATACTGTTCCCTCTTTATTTTCTAATGCCGTAAGGGCTCTTTCCAATGCATAGCGTTTGCAGATCTGAGCTGACCACCCATTTGGTAACCTTCCTGCCACCACCACACTACCGTTTGTCCCATCTACGACTGCTTACTCATTATATCTTTTCCCTTCAGTCACCCAGGATGATCCATCTATAAAAAGTCTAGCCCCTGCATGAAGTGGAACATCTCTCAGGTCCATGCGGACCTTAGTTTGGTATTCTATATTGTCAAAGATGGAAATGTGTTGCTGGAAAAGCGCAGCAAGTCAGGCAGCATCTGGGGAACAGGAGAATCGACGTTTCGGGCATTAGCCCTTCTTCAGGAATGCCCGAAACGTCGATTCTCCTGTTCCCTAGATGCTGCCTGACCTGCTGCGCTTTTCCAGCAACACATTTCCATCTCTGATCTCCAGCATCTGCAGACCTCACTTTCTCCTCATTCTATATTGTCAAGGCAGTCGTGCCCTGGATTCTGAGTAGAGTTTCCTTCCCCTTTCCAAAGAAAGGCAGCTGGATTTAAACAATTGTCCGTGACCAACATGAGATCATCCTTTTCTGTTAATATTGCCTCATATTTCAGAACCCACCAGTCTGTCAACCATAGTCCAGCTTTTTGGTTTAAGATCGTTCTCACTTGGTGTGGAGTGCTTACTATTAGTCCTCCCCCAATTGTAAGCTTCCTGCTTTCCTCCACCGACAGTGCAGTGGCAGCCACGGCCTGCACATACTGAGGCCACCCCCGGGATACTGGATCCAATAGCTTCGAAAGATATGCTACTGGCTGCTTCATTGCTCCACACCTCTGGGTTAATACTCCCAAATACGCTCCCTTATCTACTGTAGCAAAGAGATGGAAAGGTTTATCTAGAGAAGGTAAGGGTAACACGGGGGCATGGATCAGATCTCTTTTGCATTCCTCAATAGTTCTTTTACCTCATCTTTCCATATCAGATACTTTGGTTCCTCCTCCAATAGTTTGAGATATAATTTATTCGTCTTTTGAGCATAAGAATCAATCCACAATCTGCAATATCCCCTTAAACCCCAAAAAATACATAATTCCCGTTTAAGTCCTGGGTAGCGGCATCCCCACTATTCCCTCTATCTGTTCCAGGCTTATCTTTCACTTTTCCTCTCTAACTAAATGGCCCAAGTATTTCATTTCTCTCTCGACATATTGGAGTCTGTTGTTAGATACTCGCAGTCCCTGCTGACCCAGGAAACGCAATAATTCTTTAGTGGCTTCTGCTACTCTTTCTCTTCTTTTTCCTGTTACTAAGAGGTCATGTACATACTGCAACCGGGTAGTTCCCTTGAGGCTGCTAACTTTATCCAATATTTGTTCTAACATCTGTCCAAATAAATTTGGGGATTTCGTAAACCCCTGGGGGAGCACGATCCATCGGTATTGTTGTTTCTGTCCTGTCTACAGATATTCCCATTCAAATGCAAACACATTCCTACTTTCCTCTGCCAAGGGACAAGCCCAAAAGGCATCTTTTAAATCTATCACACTAAACCATTTGTGGTCATGAGGGATCTTACTTAATAACATATAGGGATTTGGCCCCACTGGGTGCCTGATCTTTTCTATTTGATTCAATGTTCGCAAATCCTGCACCAAACGTTAAGTTCCATCGGATTTTCGCACTGGTAGAATTCGGATATTGTAAGGAGACATACATGGCTCCAACAGTACATCTCTAGTCCCTCAGTGACTGGCTGCACTCCTCGTTATCCTTCTATGGAAATGGGATACTGTAGCTCATAAATAACGTCCCATTTCCTTTTCCAACTTATTTCTCGGGGAGGGATCTGTATTTTACCACGATTCCCTTCTCTAGCCCATACAACATTGCCATTTGTACAACTTATTCTTTTTCCTGAATTCAAATCTCCAGTCCTAAGAGGGTAATTAAATCACTCCCTAGTAACTTTCTTCCTATATCAGGGATATACAACAGTTCCTCTGTGACTCCAATCCTTAGGACATTCTATCTTCATAGGTTCAAATACTGGAACAGTAAATCCTTCCCCTTTTACCCCGGAAAAAAGTAATTGACCGTGTCGACATTTCTACTTTCTTTTGTTTAAAATTCAGTGATGACCGTGTTGCCCCGTATCTACTAGGAAGACTCTCTCTTCCCTACAGGTCCCACCTTCAAGTTTATCAAGGGTTCCTGCTGTGTCCCCGGGGGCAGGAACACCTGACACCCCTCTTCTTTATCAAAATTCATAAGCGGAATTGCCCTTTCCTCCCTGTGTAGGGAAGAAAACTCCCGCTAAAAAAATATCCTATCATTCCGCAATAATAGCATCCTGACTGTGGAGAGTTCCGTCTCTGATCCTGTCACCCGAACCCGCTATCAAACGCCCCCCGTGTCCGCTCCCTCTTCCTCTCTGTCCTACATGTTGCCACTCGCCACTCCGGTTGCTCACTATTGATTCCATTCTTTTGTTAACTACTTCATCAACCATAGCTACCATCATTTTTGCCTTCTGTTTTTGTGTCTCATCCTCTATCTTTACAAATACTTTCTGTGCCTCTCTTAACAATTCATCCAATGGTTCTTCGCTCCAACCTTCTATCTTCTGTATCTTTCTCTTTATGTCTGGCCATGTCTTTGTCACAAAATGTACTTTCAAAAGACCCTGGCCCACTGGGTCCTCAAGGTTCATTTCAGAGTATTTTACCATTGAGTCTCTTAATCATTGCAAGAAAGCTGAGGGAGTCTCACCGTTCTCCTCTCTAACTTCAAAGGCTTTAGTCAAATTCTGCGACTTGGAACTGCTTCTCTTATTCCTTTTTGAAACAGGTCTTTCAATTCCCTTCTCTATGCTCCAGGTTTTGATTTTCCTACTGGGGCTCTCTGAGGGGAAACTTCTTCTCTCTCTGTCCAGCATCCCCATCCCCAATGGGATGTTCCCTGTTCCATCTTTCAATGGCTGGTCCTCGTATAAGTCCCCTTTCTTCCAAAGTAAATAGTATATTCAAAATAGACTTTAACTCAGTCCACGTATATAATGATCAATTTGTGCTGACAACCCTACCGTATCCTCAACCAAGACCTTGATCTCCTTAAATATTCTGACCTCCCCACTGGCGAGGGGGGCACTTTCTAACCAAATCTGTTTGTTCCCTATTGGTACCTCCCAAAGGGGATAAGTCTAAACGTTCTTACCTTTTTTGTTTTTGTTTCCCCCTTCAGACTTTGGTTTTGATACTCTGGGGGCCTCCTCTACATCTACTTTATCTTCTCTTTATTTTGTTCAGGATTGAGGGTCGGGAAGAACAACATCCCCGTCCACAGCCCCTTCGTCCTCCTCTTGTGGGTCATCCGTTCCCTTTCTCAGTCTGTCAGTTTGTCTCTCCTCCTCTCCCATTTTCACCTAATCTGATTTTATGGTACAGCGGGGGTTGGGGGTTGGGGGAAGCCGCCAAGAGGATGCCAGGGACAGGGTCGAGCAGAGGGGGAATCCCTTGTCTTTACTACCATCATTCTCAAACTGCCGTTCCAACAGGACTCATAGTCCGCCTCTTCTTGACTAAAAGGTTTTTTCTCATTCATATACAAATCTAAATACTAACATACCCATCCACGTCTGAACCATACTTTGACCAGAAGACAGCCGGACGAAGGATTGGTTCTTTGGTCCATACTAAACAACAATATTTAATCATTTTCTTTTTATGTTTTTCCCTTGTACGAGTGCAACTTGGCCATTCCCGCAACATCCTCCCCAACGGACTTTCAGGAGGAATATTACCAGCGACTTTTTCCTCCTTTACTCTGTGACAGTTCTACTTTCTCTGCCTACCCCCGTTTCTCGGGGCCCTCGCCAGTCCCACAGCGATTACATACCCCTTTTCCCAGCCATCAAGGCAATGCTTAAATGTCAGTTTTCTTATCTTGGTCTGTGCACAGAGTTGCCTGACCCCTTTTTGCCGTATTTTCTTCTGACCTTCTTTCACTGTCTGATTAAGTTGTCTCTCTTGTGGGATTCGTACCAGTCTCGCAAGGCAGCAGACCAAACCGGTACACGAGACCGCTCGTCAATCGGGAACGGTACACGTCTTCCCAGTGTCCAGGGCCAGCCACTAACCCCGGCGATGGAAGAATATCCCAGACAGCCTACAAGTGTGAGAAATGAAGCCTCACTCATTTCAATAATTTCATTGCGAGACAAGATCTGAAGCAATCAGTATGTTTATTATCCGTTTGCAAGCATAGTGCCTGAAATAGTCACCTAGAGTTTAGCAAGTACATATCTTATATAGGATTCACTACTCCAAACCCGGTGCCTATTGCTCTTGTTTATCTCTTGCCTTATCCGGCTTTGTGCATAAGAAATTACAAGTTTTACTTTGCAATTTCACCACATCCTGCTGTGGTCCATTGTGAGGTATATCCTCCTTCACTACTATCTATTTCCACCACTTATGACATCTCCTCCCTTTCCCCAACCATATTGATCCTTATGACCTTTTAATTGTTTTTTTTTGCAGAAGTGCGAAAGAGATGCTTATAAGTACTGCTTGTACAAAAATATCTGGCTTAATCTACATCCTCACAGCACCTCATCTATTTATCTGTAACATGTAACAGTGTCTACAGGCACGTTTCATTCTTGTATGCACATTTTAGCTAATGCAAAAACAATTATATATTTCCTTCAAATAGTTTTCATTCTTGTTGACTCAGCTCTTGATTGAAACAATTATACACTGGTGTGAGTTCATTTACCTTGCATGAGTAATTATGTTTGCAGAAGTAACACGACTTTGCCTATATCTCACACGGAGAAAATAAAGCAAGGCTGGAGATGTCACAGAGAAAGGAAACCAAAATTGGAGATGTTGCAAAGATAAGAAAGCAAGGCTGGAAATTTTACAGAAATAGGATAGAAAAGCTGGAAATGTTGTAGTAAAAGGATCGCAAAGCCGGAGATGTTACAGAGACAGTAAAGCAACGCTTGCCATGTTACAGAGACAGGAAAGCAATGCTGGACAGGCTCTAGAGATGGGAATGCAAGGCTGAAAATATCACAGAGGTAGGAAAGAAAGGCTGGAAATGTTGAAGAGATAGGAAGGCAAGGCTGGAGTGTTCACAGATACGGGAAAGTAAGACTGGAGATGTTGCAGAAACAGGAAAACAAGGCTGGGACTGTTAAAAGAGAGATAAAAGCAAGTATGCAGACATTACAGTGACAGGAAAGCAAGGCTGGAGATCTTATAGAGATAGGAAAGCAAGGCTGGAGATGTTACAGAGATATGAATAAAAGGCTGAGATGTTACATAGAAATGAAAGGAAGGCTGCAGATGTTACAGAGACAGGAAAGCAAGGCTGGAGCGGTTACAGAGACTGGAATGCAAGGCTGGAGATGTTGCAGAGACAGGAAGGCAATCCTGGACATGTTACAGACAAGGAAAGCAAGACTGGGCAGGCTCTGGAGATAGGAAAACACGGCTGGAGATGACACAGAGACCGAAAGGAAGACTGGCGATGTAATAGAAATAAGAAAACAAGTCTGGAGATTTTATAGAGTGAGGAAGGCACGACTGGGTATGTTACAGAGACAGGAAAGCAATTCAAGAGATGTTACAGAAAAAAGAAAACAAGGCTGGAGATGTTACAGAGATGCGAAGGTAAGGGTGTGGATGTTATAGAGACATGAAAGCAAGGCTGGAGATATTACAGAGTAAGGAAAGCAAGGCTGGAGATGATGCAGAAACAGGAATACAAGGCTGAAGGTGTTCAAAATAGTAGACAGCAAGTCTGTAATTTTTGCAGACACAGGAAAGCGAGCGTGGATATGTTACAGAAAGTGGAAAGCAAAGCTCGATATGTCAGAAGAGACAGAAATACAAGGCTGGAAATATTACAGGTATAGGAAAGCAATGCTGGATATGTTACAGGGATAGAAAAGCAAGGCTCGAGATAAGAAAGCAAGGTTGGCAATTTCACAGAGATAGTAAAGCAAGGCTGGAAACGTTATACTGATAGAAAATCAATACTGGAGATGTTAAGGAGATAGGGATGCACGGCTGGAGATGTTACAGAAATAAAAGCAAGGATGGAGTGGTGGCAAAGAGTGGAATGCAAGGCTGGAGATGTTGCAGAGATAGGAGAGTAATGCTGTGCAGGCTGGACGGTAACGAAAGCACAGTTGAAGATGTCACAGAGATCGGAAAGCAAGGCTGGAGCTGTTACAGAGATTAGAAAGAAGGCTGGAAATGTTAAAGAAACAAACAAACGGCTGGAGATGTTACAGAGAGAGGAAAGCACGACTGGGGATGTCACAGGGACAGGAAAGCAATTCAAGAGATGTTACAGAAATAAGAAAACAAGGCTGGAGTTGTCACAGAGATAGGAAAGAAAGGCTTGAAATTTTACAGGGAGAGGAACGCAGGGCTAGAGATGTTACAGAGACTGGAAATCAAAGCTGAAGATGTTGCAGAGATACATAGGCAAGGCTGTGGATGATACAGCGACACGAAAGCAAGGCTTGAGATAATTCAGCATTAGGAAAGCAAGGCTGGAGATGTTACAGAGATAAGAAAGCAAAGCTTGCAATCTTACAGAGATAGGAAAGCAAGGCTGGACATGTTATAGTGATAGGAATGCAAGCCTATAGAGGTTACAGACATAGGGATGCACGGCTGGAGATGTTACAGAGATAGGAAAGCAAGGCTAGAGTGGTTACAGAGAGTAGAATGTAAGGCTGGAGATGTTGCAGTGACAGGAAAGTATTGCTGTACATGCTACAGAGAAAGGAAAGCAAGGCTGGACAGGCTCTTGAGATAGGAAAGCATGGATGGAGATGTAACTGAGAGGGGAAAGCAAGGCTGGAGATAATACAAAGACAGGAACGCAAGGCTGGAGATGTGACAGGGAGAGGAAAGCAAAGCTGGAGATGTTATCGCAAAGCAGAAGTGGGCACAGAGAATGGAAAGCAAGGCTGTAGATGTTACAGACAGAGGAAAGAAAGGCTGGGGATGTCAAAGAGTTAGGGAAGAAAGGCTGGACATGTTACAGAGATAGGAAAATAAGGCTGAACAGGCTTTAGAGACAGGGAGACAAGGCTGGAGGTGGCACAGAAAGAGGAAAGCAAGTCTGGACATGTTGCAGAGGAAGGGAAGCAAGGCTAGACAGAAACTTGAGATAGGAAAGCACGGCTGGAGACGTAACAGAGAGGGGAAGCAAGGCTGGAGATGTTACAGAGACAGGAATGCAAGACTGGCATTGTGACAGCGAGAGGAAAGCAAAGCTGGAGATAATGCAGGGAACCGAAAGCAAGGCTGGAGTGGGTACAGAGAATGGATAGCAAGGCTGTAGATGTTACAGACATAGGAAAACAAGGCTGCTGATGTTAGAGAGATCGTAAAGCAAGGCTGGAGATGTTGGAGAAATAAGAAAACATTTCTGGAGATGTTACAGAAAGAGGAAAGCTAGGCTGGAGATTTTACAGAAACAGGAAAGGAAGACTGGAGATGTTAAAAGAAAAAGAAAAGCAAGACTGCAGATAATACAGGGATAGGAAAGAAAGGCTGGAGATGTCACAGAGAGAGGAAAGCAAGGCTGAGATGTTAGAGAAACAGGAAAGGAAGATTGGAGATGTTAAAAGAGAAAGAAAAGCAAGATTGCCGATATTACAGGAATATGAAAGCAAGGCTGGCGATTTTACCGAGACTGGAAAGCAAGGCTGGAGATGTTACAGAGATACAAAAGCAAGGCTGGAGATGTTACAGAGATGGGAATGCAAGGCTGGAGATGTTATAGTGGCAGGAATGCACGGCTCGAGATGTGAGAGGTAGAGAAACAAGGCTGGCCATGTTACATAGATAGGAAAGCAAGGTCAGACAAACTCCGGGACAGAAAAGCATGTCTAGAGATGTCACAGAGATAGGACAGCAAGGTTGGAGATGATACACAGATTGGAAAGTAAGTCTGGAGATGTTACAGAGAGAGGACAGAAACGCCGGTGATGTTTCAGAGGTAGGACATTAGGTTTGAAGATGTTACAGAGAGAGATAAGCATGGCTGGGGATGATACCGTGAACAGAACGCAAGGCTGGAGATGTTACATTGAAAGGAAAGTGAATTTGGAGATGTTGCAAAGTTAAGAAAGCAAGGCTGGAAATTTTACTGAAACTGGAAAGAAAGGCTGGAAATATTGTATTGATAGGAATGCAATGCTGGATATGTTACAGAGATAGGGAGGCAAGGCTGGCCATGTTACAGAGACAAGAAGCCTAGGCTGGAAAGTCTCTAGAGCTAGGAAATCAAAGCTGTAAATTGTATAGAGATAGGAAAGCAAAGATGGAAACGTTACAGTGATAGGTACGTAAAGATGGCAATGTCACAGAATGGGGAAAGCAAGCCTGGAGATGTTACAGAGAAAGAAGAGCAAGGCTGGAGATGTTAGAGAGATAGAAAAGCCTGTCTGGTGATGCTACAATAAAAGGAAAGCAAGTTAGGAGATGTTACAGTGAGAGGATAGATAGGCCGGAGATGCTACAGCGAGAGGAATGCACGTCTGGAGATGTTACAGAGAAAGGAAAGCAAGACTGGAGATGTAACAGAACGGGCAAAGCAAGTCTGGAGATATTACAGAAAGAGCAAAGCAAGGCTGGAAATATTTTAGTGACAGGAACGCAATGCAGGATATAAGAACAATGAACAAAGATAGTTTAGAGCTCCGGAACAGGCCCTTCGGCCCTCCAAGCCTGAGCCGATCCAAATGTACTGTCTAAACCTGTCGGTCAATTCCTAAGCATCTGTGTCCACCTGCTCGCCACCTACTCATTGATCTGTCCAGACGCATCTTAAATGAATCTACCGTGCCTGCCTCCACCACTTCTGCTGGCAACGCATTCCAAATGCCCACCACCCTCTGTGTGAAGTACTTGCCACCTGTATCCCCCTTCAACTTTCCACCTCTCACCTTGAAAGCATGACCTCTCGCTACTGAATCCTTCAAACTGGGAAAAAGCTTGTCTCTATCCACCTTGCCTATACCCTGCATGAGTTTGCAAACCTCAGTCAGTTCCACCTCAATCTACTTTTTTCTAATGAAAATAAACCGAACCAACTCAATCTCTCTTCATAGCTCGTACCTTCCAAACCAGGCAACATCCTCGTAAACCTTGTCTGCACTCTCTCCAAAGCGTTCACATCCTTTTCGTAATGTGGCGCCCAGAACTGTTCACAATATTCTAAATGCGACCGAACCAATATCATGTACAATTTTAACATGACTTGCCATCTCTTATACACAATATCCAGTCCGATGAAGGCAAGCATAATATTAAACTTCTTGACCACACTATCCACTTGTACAGCAACCTTCAGGGTACAATGTACCTGAACTCCCAGATTTCTCTGCCCATCAACTTTTCGCAAGGCTCTTCCAATCATTCTATAATTCTCTTTAGAATTAGACTTGCCTAAATGAATCACCTCACATTTGCCTAGATTGAAAGCTATCTGCCATTTTTCCGACCAAATCTCCTGTCTATGTATATCTTCCTATATTATCTGAGAGTCCCTTATGCTTTCTGCCACTCCACCAAACTTCGTGACATTTGCAATCTTGGTGATCACACCAACAGTGCACTTCGTAGATCATTTATGTATATTACAAACAACAGTTGCCCAAATACTGATTCTTGTGGAACACCACTGGTCACCTTTCCCCATTTCAAGAAGCTCCGTTCAGCTACCACTCTCGGTCTCTTGTCGCTCAATCAATTCTTTATCCATATACTCCAGAGAAAGGGAAGCAAGTTCGGAATTGTTACAGAGATAGACAAACAAGTCTTGCGATGTTTCAGAGATGACAAATCAAGGTTTAAAATTTTACAGAGATAGGAAAACAAGGCTGGGGATGTTATAGTGATAGGAATGCAATGCTTGAGATGTTACAGAGATGGGGAAGCAAGTCCGCAGATATTAAAGAGATTGGAAGCAAAGCTGGAGTGGTTACAGAGAGAGGAAAGCAAGTCTGGAGATTTTACAGAAACAGGAAAGCAAGGGTAGAGATGTTAAAAGGGAGAGAAAAGCAAGGCTTCAGATATTACAGTGGTAGGAAAGCAAGGCTGGAGATGTCACAGAGATTGGAAAACAAGGCTGGAGATAGAGTCATAAAGTCATAGAGATGTACAGCATGGAAACAGACCCTTCGGTCCAACCCGTCCATGCCGACCAGATATCCCAACCAAATCTGCCAGCACCCGGCCCATATCCCTCCAAAATCTTCCTGTTCATGTACCCATCCAAATGCCTCTGAAATGTTGCAATACTTCTGGCAGCCTTCACCACATCATCTGGCAGCTCATTCCATGCACCTACCACCATCTGCGTGAAAACGTTGCCCCTTAGGTCTCTTCCTTATCTTGCCCCTCTCACCCTAAACCTATGCCTCTACTTCTGGACTCCCCGAAAATACTTTGTCTATTTATCCTATCCATGCACATCATAATTTTTTAAACCTCGATAAAGTCACCACTCAGCCTCCGACGCTCCGAGAAAAACAGCCCCAGCATGTTCAGCCTCTCCCTGTAGCTCGGATCCTCCAACCCTGGCAACATTCTTGTTAAACCTTTTTGAACCCTTTCAAGTTTCACAACATCTTTCGAATAGGAAGGAGACCAGAAGCGCACGCAATATTCCAACAGTGGCCTAACCAATGTCATGGCCGCAACATGGCCTCCCAACTCCTGTCGGAGAAATTGAGGACTGCAGATGCTGGCGATTAGAGCTGAAAATGTGTTGCTGGAAAGGTGCAGCAGGTCAGGCAGCATCCAGGGAACATTTCGGGCATGAGCACGAAGAAGGGCTCATTCCTGAAGAAGGGCTCATGCCCGAAACATTGATTCTCTTGCTCCGTGGATGGTGCCTAACCTGCTGCGCTTTTCCAGCAACACATTTTCAGCTCCCAACTCCTGTACTCAATACTCTGACTAACAAGAGAAATCATAATAAACGTCTTCTTCACTATCCCATACAGCTGCGACTCCACGTTCAAGGAGCTATGAACCTGCACTCCAAGGTCTCTTTGTTCAGCAACACACCCTAGGACCTTACCATGACATGGAGAAGTCCTATTAAGATTTGCTTTCCCAAAATGCAGCACCACGCATTTATCTGAATTAAACTACATCTGCCACTTCTCAACGCATTGGCCCATCTGGTCCAGATCCTATTGTAATCTGAGGTAACTCTCTTCTCTGTCCATCATAATTCCAATTTTTGTGTCATCTGCAAACTTACTAACTGTACCTCTTAAGTTTGAGAAATAAGAAAACAAGGCTGGAGAAGTCACAGAGATAGGAAAGAAAGGCTTGAAATTTTACAGAGATAGGAAAGCAAAGCAGGAGATGTTACAGAGGTAGGAAAGCACGGCTGGATTTGTTACAGAGAAAGGAAAGTAAGACTGGAAATTTTTCAGGGATAAGAAAGCAAGGCTGGAAATTTTTCAGAGACGGGAAAGCAAGACTGGAGATGTAACAGAAAGGGAAAGGGAGGCTTTAAATGTTATAAATTAGTCAGCATGAGAGGAGCAGGAAAATTGACGTTTCGGGAAAAAGCCCTTCATCTGGAATCCTGCTCCTCCTTTCTTTTCCAGCATCCCTCTCGTCTTGACTAGAAGCTCACAGTGTCAGTTCAAGCACTGACACGGAAACTTCCTGCTGACTCATCGCCCTCAACCTCACGGTGTCAGATCAAACACTGACATGGAAACGTCCTGCTGTCCCCACTCTCACAGCCTGCATGGGTGAGATCAAACACTGGCACAGAAATTTCCTGAATCCCCTCCTTCAGCTTATGTATCAGTGGCCCTCCACATTGAACAACACTTGGAGGAAGCAGTGAGAGAGTGACAAAGCTGGAGAATATATAATGGGTGGGTCATTTCAAAACCAACAATGAGAGGGGCTCAGCAGCAGGATTGCTGATCGAAACGGTTGGTTCCAAAAGGACATGGCTGCTGGACTGGGTTTGCAGTGGGTGGAGAGGGAATGACTGAGAGAGGAAACATGCTTGACCTCAACCTCACCAATCGACAGGCTGCAGACACATTGATCGATGATCATTTTAATAACAGTGAATACTGCATAAAGTATGTCTGGTCACAAAGGCTCACCTTTACGTTGCGATTTCACTCTGTGTGTGTCACACTGTCACCCTGCTAAACGAAAGAGATTTTGAATCGATCTGGTAACTAATCACTGAGTTGTGTGAGGTGATTCAGGTCATTACCAATAGCAGCAGAATTGTACCCCAGCACAAGTTTCACTGTCACTGCCTGGCGTATCCTCCACGTTACATTGACCATCAGGCCAGGGGATGAACCCTTGTGCAGTGAGGAACACAGGAGACGCCTGCCAAGGTATACCTGAAAATGAGGTAACATTAACAAACAGGATCACTTACACACCAAAGAGTGTAAGCTTCAAGTGATAGACAGATTGAATGAACAAATCCGACCTAATCTCTGCAATTCTGTCGAATGCAGTCTGGGTGAATGTTGGTGGACAAACAAACAACTTACTGGTGGAGGATCCATAAATGTCGCCTTCTCAATAGTGAAAGAGCCCAGCACAACGAGAGATGATAAGGTTGAACCATTCCCAACAATGTACAGAAAGAAGAGTCGATGGGATGACTTACTTTAGTTTCCGCTAGATGTCAGTCTTCAGCTAATTTGGTTCATTTTGTGTAGTATTAACAAATGGCCGGTGGTTTTGGATAATACGAAGTGTGTGTGCCCTGATTACATTCCATTAAAGCTGTTCCTGCTGGGCTACAGCACTGGCATCTACCTGACAATGTGGGAAACTATCCGTGTATTTCCTGTATACACACAGACAAAACATCAAACGATCAATGACTGATTCCGCATTGCTCTGTTCCTCTGAATACCCACTTGGAGTATATGGGCTTGACGAGATTACAAAGAGAGATCAGAGTGAAGTATGGAGGAGGCAACATAGATCAGAAGGTATTAGTATTTGGAGGAGGTTGCAGAGAATAAAGAGACATTTACATGCTGTGGTAGGTATCAGAGATCGGAAGAGGTATAAGTGCTGATGAACCATACACAGACAGGGAGGGAGGTGTTGGATAAGGTAACAGGACTAAGAAGGGGGCACGTTCTGGTGAACGTTACAGGTTTAGTGCATAGTTGCAGGTGCTGGATTAGGTTACAGGGAATGGGGGAGGTGTAGGTGCTGGACAATGTTACAGGGATAGGGACGGCGTAGGTCCTGAAGAATGTTACAGGCATAGGGAGAATGTGTAGGTGCTGGAGAATGTTACAGGGAATGGGAGGGGTATAGTTGCTGGATTAGGTTACAGGGATAGGGAGGAGTGTTGGCGCTGCAGAATGGTACACAGATAGGGAGGGGTTGCAGGTGCTGTAGAATGTTAAAGAGATATGGAGGGTGTAGGTGCTGGAGAATGTTTCAGGGATAGAGAGGGGTGTAGGTGCTGGGAATGTTACAGTGATAAGGAGGGATGTCAGGTTGAAGAAGCTTGCGAAGGTTACCTAGATGGGGAGGGCTGAAGAGGCTGGAGTGGGTGACAGATATATGAAAAGTTGAAGCGTCTTAAGAAGTACACAGAGATATGGAAGCTTGAAGGGAATGGAGAAGCTTACAGGGATATGGAGGGTTGAAGAGGACTTTGAAGGTTACAGAGATACGGAGAGTTGAAGCGGCTGGAGAAGGGAACAGAGATGTGGACGGTTGAATAATCTTGAGAAGTTTAGAGAGATAGGAAGGGTTGAAAGGGGTGGAGTATGTGACACAGATACGGAGGGTTGAACGGGCTGGAGAAGGTGACAGAGATGTAGAGGGTTGAACTGGCTGGATAAGGTGACAGCACTGGGGAGCTTGAAGGCGACTAGAGAAGGTGACAGACATGGGTAGGTTGAAGGTTGAACGCGTTTCAAAGTTGGGTTGAAGTATCAAGTGAAGATCGATTACTTTTTTAACAAGGAAAGAATTAAGGGACATGGTGAGAAGGTGGGCAAATGGAGCTGAGTCCATGAAAACATTAGCCATGATCTGATTGAATACCAGAGCAGACTCTCAGGGCCAGGTAGCCTACTCCTGCTCCTACGTTCTTTGGTTCTTACATCCGTATGTATGTGAGGGGCCTGAATGGAGTGAACATGGGGGAGATGTTCCCATGAGTAACAGAGACTAGGGACACAGTTACAGAGCGAAGGAATGATCCTTTAGAATGCAGATATGGAGGAATTTATTCAGCTAGAGGATGATCAATCTGTGGAACTCACTGCCTCATGGGGCTGTGGAGCTAAGTAATTCTGTGTATTTAACTCAGAGATAGATTAGTTCGTGATGACTAAGGGGATCAAGGCTTTCAGGGAGTAGAAGAGAGAATGGGGTTGGGAAACAATTCAGCTATAATCGAATGGTGGAGCAGACTCAAAGGTCCGAATGGTCTCATTCTACCCCTCTATCTTATGGTCTTATGGACTGTCCTTATTCCATTGGGTTTGAAATGTGCAGTTATCATTTCGGGCATAATGTTCATCATGAATTCCGACACGTTCCTTCTTATTACTGTCTCCTTTTGGTTTCAGATCGATTGGAGAAAGCTCCACCACAGAAAAAAACTTGGGAATCATTGTGTATAAATCTCAGAAACGTGGCATACAGGATCAGCAGGTCATAGAGAAGGCAAATGTAATGCTGGCATTGATTCCAAAGGGAATGGAAAATAATAATAGAGAAGGCATGCAACAACGACAGAAGGCAGAAATCAGCTCACACCAGACAACACTTGGTCCCCTATCTCCAGGGAAAATGTTCTTGCACTGGAGGCAGTTCAGACAAGATTCACCAGACTGATCCTCGAAAAGGAGGGATATTGATGAGAAGAGGTGGAGAAAATTGAACTTTGAACTGGTTAGAATTTATTGAGAAAACAAGGCAAATGCATTGATACACCAAAGATTCTTGTCTTCTCACAGGGTGGATAATGAGATGTTGTTCTCCTGAGCAAAGGTCTATAACCAGAGATAAAGGGGAATGCAGGCACAAGAGAAGCTAACACTGAAAAGCAGGACTGTAGAGGTTGAAGGATGCTACAGAGTTCAGATATTGTGAGATCACTGATGTTGTTTAGGGGTCAGATAGGTTGTCGGGACAGGTACAGGCTTATCAGTCCTGAAGGAGTCACAGAGATCTGGGTAATTATAGAGAACGGGGATTACAATGATAGGGTTGGTATTTGGAGCTGTACGAGTTTACAGAGATAGGGAGGGTGTACTGACTGGGCACGACACAGTTGTCATGTTAGTTGTAGGGTCAAGAGTTTACTGAGGTAGGGAGGTTTGAAGGGGCTTGATCAGTTCACAGAGCAGGGAAAATTGTAGGAATTGGAGGACCAGAGATGCTGAGGATAGTAGGGCGGCAGGATTTCAGACAGTTAGTGAGGGCTGTGAAGGCAGGTTTGCAGCATTCCCATCAGTTACACAGAGATGTGGACTGCTGTTCTGGAGGAGGATACGGAAATCGAGAAAGTGGCAGATGCTGGAGGATACTACAAAGACAGGGCGTGGTAGTATTTGAGGAGATTACAGGGAGACGATGCATTGAAGAGTTGGAAAGGAGAAGAGGTTAACGAGATAGGAACAGTTTTAGGAGTTAGAACGATTTAAGGCACTGGAACAGATGTGTTGGTTTGTTTCCTTGCTGTATGACTCTATGACATGAAATTGATAGAGTCTTGGAGAGGGAATACAGAACAGCAAAAGCCCAGGCAGCATTACCAGTCTCTCATGAGAGTACTGCCTTCAGCTCTGTTGCACTGATCCTCATTAAGACAGCACAGGCCTCGTTGATAAGTGGGAACTCCCTATGCTGTCTCCGGAAGACTCAGTACAGCAGATCTGATCGTCGTCCTCTCACAAGTGGGTGGAGATTGAGCCTGGGTTCTTACTGCTCTGTTCTTATCCTTCAGCACTGTGTCTCCGTCATGTCTTGTGGGTAGATGTGTCCAGCACTTTAAATGCGCTCTGCTCTGTTGAATGTTGGTGATCTTACCTCGCTGCAGGATTTATTGCAGTCTCCATACCTCCTTGCCTTCTGGCTGACAAATTGCGTTCGATGAGGTGATGGACAATACAGGAATTAGAAATTGAGTGTCAGGAACTTCCTGAGTAACGACAGTAGACAGATAAATAGAGAGAATGGGAAATTAAACTAAGGCAGTGAGGGTTACAAATGGAAAACAGCACTGAGTCCCACTGCGCTCTGGAAAATCACAGTCTCCATCCCTGGCCTGTGATACCTCGTCTCTTCAAGGTGAAGAATTCTGTTGGTTCAGGATCTGGAGGAGCTGCAAAAAGCTGCAGTTAGAGATAGCAATTAGACCCTCACAATAAAGGGATGGAGAGATACTGATTGATGTATCCATTTGCAGGAAGGTAATAGGATCAAACCACAGGCAGGAAGGAGGAGTTTGATTCATGGTGCACTGTGATCAGTACTCAGATATGAGGCGGCTATCAGTGGGATAGGCGATGTCCTCGTCTTACTCTCATTAGACTGTTCATCCAGAATTTAATGCCAATATCAGGGATATCCATCTGAAAGCTCAATATCCTTTAAAGATGGAAATCTGTTATAGTCAGTTGGTCTGGCCTACATATGACTCCAGGTACTGATCAAGGGGTTGAATCTCAACTGCACTCTCAAATAATCGAGCAAGCTGCTCAGCTCAAGGACAGCTTTGGGTTGGCATGAAATGCTGGCCAGCCAGAAATGCCCACATTCCACGTATGAATTAAAACATAAATCTGCTGGGAGCAGTGTCCTGGCCAATCATATCGGTAGGTTTTGTAGACAGGGCTGGGGACAGGGACAGGGTTCAGGTGAAAGGAGCTTTCCAAATACAAACACAACATGTCAAGCATCGGAACAGCATGAGGATGTGAATGAAGACAAGCAGAAAGTAATAGGAAGGAACAGAGTTTACCTCTCACTGTACATCAGCGAATAGGTTTGTGACAGGAAAGATTTGGAAAATGTAAATTATAATGATTTTTGGAATGGAAAAATTCTCTGCAATAAGGTAGATGGACTTGTGGTACAGATATGATAGAGGTTTAGACACCAGAGAGATACGGTTACAGGGTGAAGAAAAAAATGAACATTTCAATTCAATGATACGCAACCTAGCGGGAACTCAGGCAAAATCGGAAAGCAGGAAGGGTAACCTAATAGTAGTGGGTAAGAAAGGCATGACAGAGATAATATTTGGCATCAGATGTTGCAATAGAATCAATGTAAATTCTGGCTACTACGTGTCAAAAACACAAGCAGGAGAACAGTTTTTTTTAATGGTACCGTGCAGGATTTAATTTCTCATCACTCCATTAAACAGGAATCGGTTGGAATTGCAAATAAAGGCAGTATGATAATTTGGGGAGTCCATCACGAAGGACTCAAAGCACTCCGCTTCTTCCTTTCCCGCCGTACCACCCAGTACCCTTCCACCGACACCCTCCTTCGACTGACCAAACTGGTCCTCACCCTGAACAACTTTTCTTTCCAATCCTCCCACTTTCTCCAAACAAAAGGAGTAGCCATGGGCACCCGCATGGGCCCCAGCTATGCCTGCCTCTTCGTAGGGTATGTGGAACAATCCATCTTCCGCAACTACACTGGCCCCACCCCCCATCTTTTCCTTCGCTACATTGATGACTGTATCGGCGCTACCTCGTGCTCCCACGAGGAGGTTGAACAGTTCATCCACTACACTAACACCTTCCACCCCGACCTCAAATTCACCTGGACAGTCTCGGACTCCTCCCTCCCCTTCCTAGACCTTTCTGTTTCTATCTCAGGCGACCGAATCAACACGGACATCGACTACAAACCAACCGACTTCCACAGCTACCTGGACTACACCTCCTCCCATCCTGCCCCCTGTAAAAACGCCATCCCATTCTCCCAATTCCTTCGTCTCCGCCGCATCTGCTCCCAGGAGGACCAGTTCAAAATACGTACAACACAGATGGCCTCCTTCTTCAAGGACCGCAATTTCCCCCCCGACGTGGTCGACGGTGCCCTCCACCGCATCTCCTCCACTTCCCGCTCCTCCGCCCTTGAGCCCCGCCCCTCCAACCGCCACCAGGACAGAACCCCGCTGGTCCTCACCTACCACCCCACCAATCTCCATGTACAGCGCATCATCCGCCGTCACTTCCGCCACCTCCAAACAGACCCCAGCACCAAGGATATATTTCCCTCCCCTCCCCTATCAGCTTTCCGTAGAGACCACTCCCTCCGCGACTCCCTTGTCAGATCCACACCCCCCACCGACCCAACCTCCACTCCCGGCACCTTCCCTTGCAACCGCAGGAGGTGCAACACTTGCGCCCACACCTCCCCCCTCACTTCTCTCCAAGGCCCCAAAGGAAACTTCCATATCCGCCACAGATTCACCTGCACCTCCACCCACATCATCTACTGCAGCCGGTGTGGCCTCCTCTATATTGGGGAGACAGGCCGCCTACTTGCGGAGCGTTTCAGAGAGCACCTCTGGGCCACCCGGATGAACCAACCCAACCAACCTGTAGCACAGCATTTCAACTCCCCCTCCCACTCCACCGAGGATATGCAGGTCATTGGACTCATCCACCGCCAAACCACAACAACCCGACGGTCGTAGGAGGAGCATCTTATCTTCCGACTGGGAACCCTCCAACCGCAGGGGATGAACTTGGACTTCACCAGTTTCTTCATCCCCCCTCCCCCCACCTTGTCTCAACCGGATCCCTCCAGCCCGGCACCGCCTTCCTGACCTGCAGTCTTCTTCTTGACCTCTCCGCCTCCATCCTACTCCGACCTACCACCCTCACCTTGACCTCTTTCCACCTATCAAATTTCCAACGCCCCTCCTCCAAGTCCCTCCTCCCTACCTTTTATCTTCTCCTGCTGAACACTCTCTGCTCATTCCTGAAGAAGGGCCTGTGCCCGAAACGTCGAATCTCCTGTTCCCTGGATGCTGCCTGACCTGCTGTGCTGTTGCAGCAATAAAGTTTCAACTTTGATCTCCAGCATCTGCAGACTCACTTTCTCCTAATTTGGGGAGACATCAAACTTTGTGTAATCTAGGACAATCACACTGGCAAGAGCGATCCTCGGGGAGGGGTTCACAGAATATTTTTATCAGGGTTTCTGCAACTAGCTAAGGGCATAACTATTCCAGATCGACCGTTGGGTGATGAAGCTGAGTGAAGGAGTGATGTCACACTGAGCGAACCGCTCAGGGAAATTGCACTACAGTAGAATTCAAAGAGATTATGAATTTTTAAGTGACTGCAGAGCACACCCGACGATCAGAAACAACTCCAATCCCCTGAAGTTTGAGAGGAAAACTGACCAAGCTAAACAGGGAAAAGTCATCAAAGACAGTGAATCCCTCACATTTGAACTGAATTGGCTTCAATGTTACGTAAACTTTAATGAGTGCAGTGGAAGCATTGCAGTGTCTTCACTTATGGCGCCAACTTAGGTACAATAAATCTAGGTGCAGATGTTTAAATATTTGGTCCAAAATTGAAAGAGTGCAAAAAGAAAACTCAGAAGAAGAGTAAAATGGAAAAAAAATGAACCAACACGAATTACAGTCCCTGACACACCAGTTTGTGCCAGCAAAGTGCCTCCAGACTGCACCGGGCCCAGTCTCCACAATGGGCAATGCCCCATTTCCTGACTGCACTGGGGCCAGTATCCACAGTGCACCGTGCCCAGTCTCCGGACTGTATCAGACCTAGTCTTCTGTCCATATGGGGCCCAGTCTCCAGAGTTCCACAGGCCTAGTCGCCAGACAACACTGGGCCCAGTCTCCTGTCGGCTCTGGTCCAGTCTCCACACCATACCAGGCCCAGTATCCAGTTCTCACTGGGCTCAGTGTCCAGACACTACCGAGTCCTGTCTCCAGGTTGCACCGGGTTCAGTAGCCAGACAGTGCTGGGCCCAGTCTCCAGACCACATCGGGGCAAGTCTGCAGACTGCACAACTCACAGTCTCCTGGCCCACTCTGCTCAGCCTCCCGACCGCAATGGGCTCAGTCCCCAGGCTGCAATGGTCCCAGTCTCCAGACTGTACCAGACATAGTCAACTGACAACACCAACCTAGCCTCCACAGTTCCCCACGCCCAATCTCCACAGTTCCCCACGCCCAGTCTCCAGACCACACCAGCCCCTGTCTCCTGACCGCATCTGGCCCATTCTCCAGGCCACACCAAGTCCAGTATCCAGATTGTAGTCGGCCCAGTCTCTTGGCCCCACTGTGTTTTCTCTAGGTCTCCCATCCCCGCGACAGCCCCCTGTCTGGGACTCACTTCCTCCATTCCCATCGGAGGAAATTTAAACTTTTAAAAGTTTGCAAAGAAGAAGTCTCTCCAGAAATCAGAATTATAAAGGTAGATACAGAGAAGCTCCAGATGGAGAATTCTGACTCTGCCACCATCTTTAGGATGCATAAATATATCTGGTGTGTACTGAGATCAACTGGGCCACTGAGAACATCAGGGAGCAGACCTTCAAGGAGATAGAGCAACACTTCCCATTTGTGAACGACAGTGTGAATCCTCCATACACACTTACCACGAAGTCCTGTCATCTCTCCACGTTTATTACTATATACCTTGTTATTCTTCCTGCTAAAGTAACAGGTTGACAGTTAGCCACGTTATATTCCAGGTGCCAAATTGTCATCCACTGCTTATCCAATTAGAGATACTGTACTGCCTCCTTACAACTTAAGTTCCTGCCTATCTTAGTTAGAATATATTTGTTAAATCTTTCGAAAACTTTAATATTAGTGACAAATAACTGAGGCCCCAGCACAGGTCACTGCGTCACCGCAGTAGTTAATTTCTGTCAAACTGATTGAGACTGATTTATCCCTACTTTAGCCCAGCTCCCAGCTCAGTAACTAGTCCTTCCAGTATTCCTGTATAGCAGCTTTGAAAGGCTGCATATTCCCTTCCATTTCTCACGTAACAGACATAAGGGATTAAAAGATCTGGTTCAATTGCTGAGCAAAAGACTCGAACGGCTGAATGGCCTCATTCTGTTCCTCTTAAAATTTTATGATGGTCTGAATAGCTTGTTTTAGTATGGGTGTAGTTGTGAATGGTGCTGAACATTTTGGAACCATTAATGAACAGCTCACTTCTGAATTTATGATGGAGGGAATGTCATTAATGCTGCAGCTACTGCTAGCCCACAGTGCCTCATGGAGGTGCAATTTCCATTTGTTCGGTCCTTTAGAAGTATGTCCTACTGCAAAGGAGGGAGTGCCACATAACACAGTGGGCGGTATCTTCAATTTGTGGCTGAGATTTTCCCTCCACCAGAACCGTGTGCTGGCTGGCCCTACAGATTCTGTCGGGGCAGATCCATCTGTAACAATTGATTTGGTGAAAATGTTTTCCCCTTGTTGATTCCCACATCACTTCCCCCAGTCTGGCTGTTGTGTACTTGAGGCCTCTCCCTGCTCAGTCAGTGGTGGGCCTATGGTGACACTCTTGGTGATAGACTTTGAAGTACCACACGCAGACTAGGTTTTATGTCCTTGGCACCCTCAGTGCATCCTCCAATTTGTTTTCAACATCGAGGGGATCTGTGTTATCACTAAGAAATACTGTGGAGAGCAGTAGGTGTCTATCATCAGGAGCTTTCCTTGACCATCTCTGACCTGTTACCATGCGATTTCCCGGGTTCTGGAATCGATGTTGGGGAATTCCAGGGTAACGTCTTTCCCAACTGCATCCCAACGTGTCGCCACCACTGGTGTGTCTGTCATGCCGAATGGACAGATATACCTAGTGTTGGTGATGGGGCTTCATGAAACATTACCCATCAAGTCTGATTCTGCAAGTATGTCGGTGCCACACTGTTTCCTGACGGCATCAGTATGAGAAATAAAGACGGAAGTAAAGAAAGGAATAATGATTTTAAAAAGTGGATGAAACTTACTCTATTGCAAAATGTTTTATGTTCTCAAAAGAGGTTGAGAAATGGATATTATTTAATGCCATTAGAGAAACATGGTGATTGGACGACCAACACTGAGAACTGAACATCCACCCGATTTTAGATTAAGGGATGTTATACAAAACTAAAGATGAGGTAGGGTAGATCTCCTAACAAAGAATGACATCTGTATGACTGAAAAGGAGGATCTTAAATCCATTGATCAGGGTATTGCGTAGATGATTTCGTGTGTGACAAAGTTTGCAGGTGACAGGAAATAAGTGGGCGGGCGAAGTATCTAGAAGACACTGAACATCTGCAGAGGGGTATAGATAGTATAGTGAGTGTGGAAGGGTCTCACAGATTGAGTACATGTTGGTAAGTGTGAGTTCATCCATTTTGGCGGAATAATATTACGCTGGACAACTTTTTATGTGGCAAAAAATTGCAGCATGCTGCAATGCAGAGGGTCCTAGTTTTCCTTGTGCAGGATTCACAAAACATTGATTTGCAGATAATTAGAAGGCAAATGGAATATTATCCTTCATTGCTGAAGGGATGCAGTTTAAAAACAGAAAGATTATGCTGGAGCTGTAAATGGTGCTGATGACGCCACACCTCGTGTGCCGTGACAAGGTTTGGACTCCTTACTCGAGAAAGAATGTACCAGCACTCGGTGGGTGTGGAAGAGTTTCACTATGCTGATTCTAGAATTGAGAGCTTTGAATAATGAAGTGAGATTAAGTAGAGTGGGACTATACTCATGGTGACTGAGAAGAATACTTGGGGATCTTATGCTTACATAAAATTGTGAAGGGAGTCGATACAATAATTGTAGGGGGGGGGGGTTGTTCTCAATGTTGAGTGAAACTAGAACCTGGGGGATCCGCAAAATGAATGGGAGCAGATTTTGTACAGTGTTGGGGAGGAACATCTTCACGTGAATCTGTAGAGCATCTTCACGTGAATCTTTAGAATAGAGTGAAGTACTTGAGGCTAGTTTTCTGAATGCTTTTAAAGCAAAGCTAGGTTTTGGAAGAGTAAAGAAATGAAGGGTAATGGTGAGAGGGCGGGTCAGTGGAGCTGAGACAATGAAAAAATCCGCCCTGATGTTATTGCAGTCCAGGCTTGAGGGGCTAGATGGCCGACTGCTGCTCCAATTCCTTATGTTCTTATGGATTCATCTTAATAATTAAAGTTTTTTATGCAAAGTGTCAGTTGATTTGGGTTTGGGGAGAGATTTATAACATGAGACTGAGTGGATCGCACCAAACTCCCCACATTAATTGGTGTTTGAGTCCTCATCATGAGAATCACATAGGTCTTCCCCCACTTCTTATTGCACAGCATACCCACCACAGGAGTGCCTGGAATTACCCAGCATCCCAACGAGCCTGTGTCATCTTTGAAAACCCATAGTGCACTGGGACAAGCACAGTCGTGTGGTGATAACCTGCACAATCTCTAATATTGAACCTGTACGTGGCAGGCAGGTGACTTTTTTGCCCTCCCCAAACCTTTGGGCAAGTGCATGAGCTCCTCTCGGGTGAGAAGGGTCAGAGGCAGGACATCTCCTTCCCCCAGGACCAGGAGTGAAGGCCATGACAGAAGACCATGCCTGCCTGCTCTGAATTTGCTCCCAAGATTAGAGCAGGTATCGGGAGCAACGTACATAATTGTAGGGAGATCACTGAGCTTCGCCACTCATCCAGCGCAGGGGAAGCCCCGGGACGAATCTCACCATTCCCCTTGAGAACGACAAACACGATGCAGCGAACTTATCTTAACATCAAGGAAGGCCTCAGGGAACATCTCGCTGAATCTATAATTAATCTCACCACAACCCACGGCGCTCAGAATATTCAGAAATAATTTGCCTGGAGCTTAGAAATAGCAAGAAGAAACAAATACTGGTGGAAGTTATCTTTCAATGTCAAACCTGCAAATTTTGTGCATGTTATAAGCAGGGCATTGGATATGCAAGAAATTGCTTGCAAAACTCAGCAGGACTCGTAACATCTGTGGAAAAAAAGCAGAGTGAACATTTCAAATCTGAGGATGCTGCATTAGAAGAACGTTTGATTCAGATCTCCAGCATATGCACTCTATGTTTTATTTTTCAATAGTCAATTATTGCGTATGCCATAGTAGTAATGGTTGACTTGATCCCGGAAGTGGGAGGGAGTTAGGGCAGAAGTGGAAGACATGGGTCAGTTGCAGCTGAAGGCCCTGTGCAGTAGAGTTTGGGAGGAGTTGTGTAAATCCTCGTGTGAGAGAAAAGGTGGGCAGATGTGAAGCTTCCAGAGAAAGTAGGAGAATGCAGTCAATCTGCGCTGGTCACGGAGGTAGAATGTGGCTCAGTGGTTAGCACTGCTGGCTCACGGCAACAAGGGCCCAGCTTTGATTCCAACCTTGGGTGACTGCATGTGTGGTGTTTACACATTCTCACTGGGTCTGTGCGGGTTTCAACACTGTTTTAAGCTTTCGTCCCACAGTCCAAACTGTTCAGTGACCTTGCTAAACTGCCGCGCAGTATCCTGGGTTGTAGTGGATTGGCTGTGGCAAATGTCAAGTTAACGGGATAATACATGGCTGTATTAGACGGGATGCTGTTTGGCAGGTCAGTGTGGACTCAATGTGCCGAATGGCCTGTTTACACACTACAGAGCTTCTCTGATGAATATTTCGGTGTCTGTGGCTGGCAACATATCCCAAGATCCTACCTATAACTTCTGACCCCAGTTGACTCATCAAACCGTTACACCTCAAGTTTGTCGAATATAAATTCCATTATCAAGTCCTGGAACGTTTGGCCCATCTGATGAGGGTCCCGTTGTATTCTGAGTTAACCATCTTCACTAAATCACCAATGTTGTTGTTACCAGCAAACCCACGAAATATTCCTAACTATTTACATCCAAATCATTTATGTTCATTACAAAATCCATGATATCCTTATGGTACTCAGCTGGACACAGGCCCCCAGTGCAAAACTCTCCAAAACCATTTCCTTCATCTCTTACCTTCGGTTGAATTACCTCCAACTCTCCCTGTATTTCATGTGATCTAACAAGTGCTATCCAGTATACCATGAGGAACCTTTTTCAACACCTTACCTAAGACCATATGGACAACTCATACTTCCGCCGCTTCATCCATCTACTTCGGCACATCTTCAAAAAATAAATCAAATTACTGAACTCTGATATCTCACACAAAAAAGGAATATTGCCTATCTTGCTCAGTCCTTGCCTTTCCAAAAACAAGTCTCTCAGAATCCCCTGGAGCAAGTTACCCACCAATGATATCTGGTTGTACAGTTCCTGGCTTTTGCTTCCCAGTTGTTCTTTAAAAATGGCACAATATCGGCCATCCTGCCGTCTTCTGGCAGCTTACCTGTGACTGTCCATGAATCAAGTATCTCAGCGAGAGGCTGAACAATTAATTTCCGAGCTTCCCAATGGGTTCTGTGAAACAGCCGACACGTCAGAGAACATCGAACAGGACAGGCCATTTAGCCCTCGATATCGTGCAGGTCTTTCATGCTTCTCTAATACCAAACTAACCTGCATGCCTTTGATTGTACTAAGTTCTGCGTGCCTATCCAGGAGTGGCTTTAAAGACAGGGAGTTCCAACTCTATTTTGATTTAATCCCTGCACTCCCCTTCACCATTTGATGACGCAGCATTGCCCTTTGGTGCCCATTGGTCACTGGCAACTTGGGTGTTTCTTTTCCTCCTCGTCGTGAAATAGAATAAAGATTTGAACACCTTGTGTCTTTCACTGTCTCACACTTGCACACCCACAAAAAATAAAAGGAGTGTCAAAAATAAGCAATGGTGCCAGTGGTTCGGTCACCCTGAGAACTGCCTCTGAGGGAGCTGGTTCAGTGTCAAGTACTCTCTCTGATGATGGGATGCCGGCCTCTGTGGAATTATTTCAGTAATATCAAGAATAAAGCACATTCACGAAACTTGACTCTGTTACGCCATGGGGGAAAACCCCTGCAAAAACAGGAGAAAAAAAAAATGACAGGGTATCATTCACCTTAATGCATTTTAAGATGGACAGCTCCTCATCTTCTGTCATAGGCACACTTGCCAAGATATCATTGTTCATTTCCTCAAGTTACCTGCATCATGTATCTCCTTCTCCACAATACATACGAAGGAGAAATATGTATTTAGTGTCTCCCCAAATCCTGTGGTTCGACATGTTGGTCACCTTGCTGTACTTTAAGAGGGCATATTCTCTCCCAGTTAATCGTTTGACCTTAATATGTTTGCAGAGACTCTTTGGATCATTCCTTTACCTATTTTCCAAAATTATATTATGTCGCCATGTTTCCCTCCTGATTTCCCTCTTCAGTATTATCCTACTGCCCTTGTTCTCCTCAATGGATTCAGTGATCGTTGCGACCTACACCGATTATATGCTTCTTTCTTTTTGTTGACCAGAACCTCCATCCTTTTAGTCATTCAGCATTCTCTACAGATACCAGCCTTATCCTCCTCATGAACAGAAATATACTGTCGCTAGACTCTTTAATCTCATTTGTGAAGGCCTCCCACTTCCATGCCAATAGCTTCTCTCAAGCAGCTTTCCAAAGCGCCAACCTAAAACGTACAAAGTTGTCCTTACTCAACCTTTAACGTTTATGTCAGGACTAATTTCTCCATAAGTATTTTAAAGCTAATATTTACTGCATAACAGACTAAAGAGGTAGAATGGCTTCCTCCTGTTCCTCTGTGACAGGGTCAAGGGGCTGAATGGCCTCCTTCTGTCCCTCTGTAACAGACTCGAGAGGCTGAATTACCCTGGTATAACAGGCAAGAGAGGCTGATGGCATTCTCCTATCCTTCTGCAAACGACACATGGGGGCAGAATTGCTTCCTCCACTTCCTAAGCAGCAGTTTAAATGCTTTGGATGATTCCTCGAGGTTTTGGAAGGATTTGTAAAATAGCACTTAAGTTGAAACGTTATTGCTGGAACAGCACAGCAGGTCAGGCAGCATCTAGGGAACAGAAGATTCGGCGTTTCGGGCACATGCCCTTCTTCAGGAATGAGCAGAGAGTGTTCAGCAGGAGAAGATAAAAGGTAGGGAGGAGGGACTTGGAGGAGGGGCGTTGGAAATGTGTTAGGTGGAAAGAGGTCAAGGTGAGGGTGATAGGTCGGAGTAGGGTGGAGGCGGAGAGGTCAAGAAGAAGACTGCAGGTCAGGAAGGCGGTGCCGGGCTGGAGGGATTCGGCTGAGACAAGGTGGGGGGAGGGGGGGATGAAGAAACTGGTGAAGTCCAAGTTCATCCCCTGTGGTTGGAGGGTTCCCAGTCGGAAGATAAGACGCTCCTCCTCCGACTGTCGCGTTGTTGTGGTTTGGCGGTGGATGAGTCCAATGACCTGCATATCCTCGGTGGAGTGGGAGGGGGAGTTGAAATGCTGTGCTACAGGGTGATTGGGTTGGTTCGTCCGGGTGGCCCAGAGGTGCTCTCTGAATCGCTCCGCAAGTAGGCGGCCTGTCTCCCCAATATAGAGGAGGCCACACCGGCTGCAGCGGATGCAGTAGATAATGTGGGTGGAGGTGCAGGTGAATCTGTGGCGGATATGGAAGTTTCCTTTGGGGCCTTGGAGAGAAGTGAGGGGGGAGGTGTGGGCGCAAGTGTTGCACCTCCTGCGGTTGCAAGGGAAGGTGCCGGGAGTGGAGGTTGGGTTGGTGGGGGTTATGGATCTGACAAGGGAGTCGCGGAGGGAGTGGTCTCTACGGAAAGCTGATAGAGGAGGGGAGGGAAATATATCCTTGGTGGTGGGGTCCGTTTGGAGGTGGCGGAAGTGACGGCGGATGATGCGCTGTACATGGAGATTGGTGGGGTGGTAGGTGAGGACCAGTGGGGTTCTGTCCTGGTGGCGGTTGGAGGGGCGGGGCTCAAGGGCGGAGGAGCGGGAAGTGGAGGAGATGCGGTGGAGGGCATCGTCGATCACGTCGGGGGGGAAATTGCGGTCCTTGAAGAAGGAGGCCGTCTGTGTTGTGCGTATTTTGAACTGATCCTCCTGGGAGCAGATGCGGCGGAGACGAAGGAATTGGGAGAATGGGATGGCGTTTTTACAGGGGGCGGGGTGGGAGGAGGTGTAGTCCAGGTAGCTGTGGGAGTCGGTCGGTTTGTAGTAGATGTCCGTGTTGATTCGGTCGTCTGAGATAGAATAGCACTTAACAATAGGAATGAAATTACAAAAGGCAATCGGCAATAAATCTTGTTACCCTATTTTATGGTCTCGAGACAATGCCCATCAGACATTTTGTGCAGGAGATCTGTTATTTTATCTCTGTCATATACAATCCTGCAGTGTTCTGACACTGCTCCTACATACAGAGAGGAGGAAAGGTATAAAATATCGAAAATTTATGATCTGCCAACCTCATCCATTCCATCAAGATCGAGTAAATGTTCCTTTTATTGTGATACGTAAAGTGATGTAAGGAAGGGGTTAGTTTCACTTATTCCTTTGTTGTCTGTGATTAATGTCAAACTCCAAATAAGCTCAGCATTCCATTGGAGGGTTTCCATCTTTTAATCATAAGTCGGCTCCATTCAATGTGTTAACCCATCGGATGAGTGGAAGCATCACTAACAGGGATCAGCAGCTCCACAGAGAGGGGGTGGAGAGATCAGAATCTGAGAACGTTAGACTAGGATGTTCCAACAATTGATCAGAATCTGAGAACATTAGACTGAATGTTCCAACAATGGACAGAAGTTTATACTGGTATATTTGGCTTCATTCTACATATCATGATCGAAGGTCATTATCATGTTGGATCGAATATGCACTTTACATTATTCAATATTTTGATTATGCAGTCCGAGCTTTCTTTGGTGTTTCTTGTAAGTCTCACAGTTCAGTCATTGATTCTATGAATCATGTTTGACTGTAACATTGTTCTTTTCATTGATACTACTATCCTTGCCGCTCTTATTGCTCCTGTTGATACTCTGAATCCAGACATTCGCTTTACAAACCACTACTAACAGCATCCGTGAACTTGATAATTCACTATCTCTTTTGTTGCTTCGGGCAGTACTATTTATGGGTCTCTATGTTGACCTACTCAATTTCAGCTGTGAATCATGATTCATTGTATCACTGTCCTTGATATTTAAATATTGGGAGCATATACACTGTTTTCTATTCTGATTACAAACTCAGTTTCTTTCCTTTGACTCCATTCCATCCCTGACCAATACCTGATGCTGAAACAGACAAATGACAACAGTAGTGATCCCTTTGGCCCTGATTTGACTCCTGACACCATAACCTGCCCAATCCTAATTATAATTACTGACACCTGTAGGATATACTTCACAGGTTCATCCCATCTGCTATTTGGACTTTGAGCTATGACAGACAGTCTTAATGAAGCCAATAATCTGCTGCTAACACTCCCAGCTTCAAACCTGCAGAAGCAAATCTGCGTCGATTCCACACGGCTCTTATCTGAACTCTCAAAAACTCCTCATCGTTCTGTCATTCCTTTGCACACTAATCTACATTGTTATTGGGTTCGGCAATGAGTTTACTTTAATACTCTCAAGCATATCCTCACATCTGTCCATGAACTGTTTCTCAGTACCTCATCCCAACCTCTGCCAGTTGTTCATATTTAAGCTGATATTCTCCATATGCGTTCTCTCTCAGACAATGATTTTCGCGTATATCATCGCCTCAGTCATGCACACACGAATGCACACATAAAAACCCTTGCATCGAACTGCTGCATGGAGATACAGAAACATAAATTTTTGGGAGCACCATTTACCGTCATTTACAGTATGGACTACAAATCTTCCCATGCATAACAGATATCTATTGCACATATACCAGCAATATACTGTCCAAGGTATTCAATATTCCCCATGCTGGGCAGATAGCCTAGCTTACTGAGAAATACATGAGCATAGTCTGCACTGCTCTCCATGCTGAGCTGTCAACCTATCTCACTTAAGACCGTCTTTGTTTGTTCTGTGAGGCAGATATAGAATATAACGTAACAAATTATTTCAGCTGATCTTGCATTGCCTTTATTCAATGTTCGCTTTCTTGTGATTGGATCTATCAAGGTATCACTCCTCCAATTAGAGGTATTCCCCTGTGTTTTTCTCCCATATTTCAACATATTCTCTTTCTATCTTAATTGTCTCTGTTTATCTTTAATGCAAATCTTTCTGTCCCTCTATATCGTTCCATGACCTTGGGTGTTTGGCTTCCAAATGTATCGAGTATTGGCATCGCGAGGCTCAGAAAGAATGACATGATGTGTGTCAGGCTGTTGTTCACCTCCCGGTGTTGGTCGTGTGGTGCTCCATGTTGGACGGGGTGTTCAGCAGCTTCACTCACGTCTTTGATGGTTGGTCAGTACCTGTCCACTGTAGGCCTGTGTTTGTCCTCTCAGCTGACTATGTGGTCAGTAACATGAGGAAGCCCCTGGAGTAGTATTTTAAAGAACAGGCATTTACCTTGTAACTGATGGGCTTCAGCCTGTTTCTTGTTATTGAAAAGTTAGTAGATGTTTTGGGGATGGTTTACTGGAGGTTGTGCTGTAAGCTGTCTCAGACATTCAGGGAGACCTGAGGACTTGGTGATCCAATTCTGGATTAAGCATGAAGACTGTAATTACAGCATCTGGATGTGTAACTTGAACAACAAAGGGAGCAGAGGCTGCAGAGAATGGAAGCTCTGAAATTACAGAGTGAGTATGGGGAAAGGTATCTGCTATATCTGTCTGTGTTTTAATGTAGACATACACAATCTCACTCTCCCCCTTACGCACACTCACACTCACAGTTTCTCTCTCTCTCTCTCTCACATACACACACACACACACTCACACACACACTCACACCTCCAACCCCTCCCACAGACACACTCCACCCCCGTCACACGCACACGCACATACATGTAAATCTGCAGTGTTGATTCGGATTTGCAGGTTTGCTTTTGCAGCTACATTCTATTGTGTTCAAAAAGCACGCAATTTGTCAGCAGTCAATGCTGTACTTTATAAACTCCTATGTAGGAAATAAAGCCAATCTGACGCCGGGTTAAGACACAGACAGACTCCAAACAAGACCTCACGCTTGAAATACATTGTCTGACCGGAAAGGTGTCACGCACTTTGCATCGATAATACTTGAAGTTATTTCCAGAGATTGACTTGAGGAAAATTGTTGGAATCGCATCATCAATGAAAAATCTGCCCCTTCATTCTAAATAATTAAAGGTTTAAGAGCTATATTAGATGTGTTCAAGTCATGTGCATGACTTGCATGAGCTCTTGGTGTTTTCCTTATAAATGTTGTGTTAAGGCCTTCCTCTCTTACTAACACCTGATGAAGGAGCAAGGTTCTGAAAGCTAGCACTTTAAAATAAACCCATTCAACAATATACTGGTGTCGTGTGATGTTTGACCTTGTCCAATCCAGTCCTATATCAGCACCTCCACATCATGTTTTTTTTTTAATTGGTTAGCCAATCCTCTGTCCAAGAAATTAAATTTTCTTAACCCTCTGTGCTCGTACCTTGCATTTGAATCTTTTATGATGCACGTCATGCAATGCCTTCTGGAAGTGCAGATATAATACATCTATTGGATCCCTTTTATCCATCTTGCTTTTCACATTAAAAGAAACTCAGCTAAATAACTCAGGAACAATTTATCCGTCATAAAATCATGTTGGCTCCGATGGATTGAGGGCTGACTTTGATAATCACCTTACTAACAGAATCTAACAATTTGACTTCAACTCCAATAATTTGCTCACTAATTTTCATTCCCTTCTGAAATTGGTCATTCGAAGTTCTTCCCTTTCTATAATCTCCACATTCCCATTTAATTGCTGTGTAACAGGCAGAAGGCGGCAAAAAGTTCAGCTCCAATTGCGGTGAAAGTGGCATGAGTAGTTGATTGGACTCATTCTGTTCCTACTTTACACACTCGAGTGCTGAATGTCCTTCTTGGTGTTCCTATATTATAGTTTCGATACGCTGAATGTCGTCCTGGTGTTCCTATATTATGGTCTCAAAGGGCTGAATTTCCTGCTCCTGTTCCTGATCAAGCCCCTCAAGATCTGAATGCCTTCTGCTGTTTCTTCATGAGAGGATGAAGGACAGATGGAAACTTGCTGCAGCAGTGCACCATCTCAAGTGGCTGAAGTGTCTCCTCATGTTTGTTCATAACAGGCTGGAGAAACTGAACAGTCTCCTCCTATATCACTGAAATCGGACCGAGGGTGTGATTGGTCTTCTCCTGTTCCCAAAGAACATAAATGTGGATGAATTACCCCTCCTGTTCACATAAAAAAATCTCAAACGGTTTCATGTCCGTCTGCTATTCTTGTGCAATTGACTCAATCGGCTGAATAGACTTAATCTAGTGTGAAAAGTTCCAGTAACTTTGTGGCCTCTTCCAGTTCTGGTGTTGCAGCATTTAGAAGACTGAATGGCCCCACCCTGTTGTTGTGTAACTCTATTTAGGTGCTGCATAGTCTATTATGGGTCCTGTGTTGGAGTGTGGAGGTGCTGATTGGCCTCTTCCTGAAACTCTATATCAGGATCCAGACATGAAACATCCTCCTCTTACATCTGCTGTAACAGTTTCGAATAATCTACTTCTGCTGTTCCTGTGCTCCAGGTTCGAGAAGTGAAACGGATTCCTGAATTTTATGTGCAATTGCTTCCATTGCTGAGTCCTAAAACAAGATCATTGTCATTCTTGCAAACTTTAAGAGGTATTGGATCAACCTGCTCATCCCTCCCTCCGAGGTTAACGTGACGCTGTGGCTTAGTTTATTGAAGTTCCTTTTTAATAAACAGGTAGATCTGGGGTTAAGAACCTCGCAGCGTCTGCAACTCACATGTGCTATTCCTTGTTCAACCTCTCTCAAATGCCATGTTGCTGTTTCATCAGGTTGTTGATTTAAATTCGTCGTGCAGAAGGAGACGGTTACTTGTTGAACGTGTTTCGTGGAAATTAAATCGACATTACTCATATGCTAGCAAGAGGAAAGCAAAAGCTTTATTGCAACTTCTGCAGACGGCCCAATACACTTTGCAAGATGCAGCATGTAAGGGGCTGAACAACTTGTGCATGTTCTTTCTATACTACATTTCACTTGTCCTTATCACATGGTCAAGGACATGAACTGGGAACAATTAGAAAGCCTTTGATAAAGTCCCACATAGGAGGTTAGTGAGCAAAATTAGGGCGCATGGTATTGGGAGCAAAGTACTGACTTGTATTGAAAATTGGCTGGCTGGCAGGAAACTAAGAATAGTGATAAACGGCTCCCTTTTGGAATGGCAGGCTGTGACCAGTGGGGTACCGCAGGGATGTTAGGAAATTACAGAGTGACCTGGACAGGTTAGGTGAGTGGACAGATGCATGGAAGATGCAGTTGAATGTGAATAAATGTATGGTTATCCACTTTGGTGGCAAGGACAGGAAGGCAGATTACTACCTAAATGTAGTCAAGTTCGGGAAAGGGGCAGTACAAAGAGATCTGGGTGTTCTTGTACACCAGTCAATGAAGGCAAGCATGCAAGTACAGCAGGTAGTGAAGAAAGCTAACAGCATGCTGGCCTTCATAACAAGAGGGATTGCGTATAGAAGACAAGAGGTTCTTCTGCAGGTGTACAGGCCCCTGGTGAGACCGCACCTGGAATAGTGTGTGCAGTTGTGGTTTCCAAATTAGAGGGAAGACATTCTGGCTATTGAGGGAGTGCAGCATAGGTTCACGAGGTCAATTCCTGGAATGGCGGGACTATCTTGTGTTGAACGATTGGAGCGACTGGGCTTGTATACACTTGAGTTTAAAAGACTGAGAGGGGATGTGACTGAGACGTACAAGATTATTAAAGGATTGGACACTGGAGGCAGGAAACATGTTTCTGCTGATGGGTGAGTCCTGAACAAGAGGACACAGCTTAAAAATAAGGTGTAGGCCATTTAGGACAGAGATATGGGGGACTTCATCACCCAGGGAGTGGTGGGTGTGTGGAATGCTCTGCCCCAGAAGGCAGTGGAGGCCCAGTCTCTGGATTCGTTTAAGAAAGAGTTGGATAGAGCTCTCAAGGATAGTGGAATAAAGGGTTATGGAGATATGACAGGAACAGGATAGTGATTGAGGATGATAAGCCATGATCAAAATGAATGGTGGTGCAGGCTCGAAGGGCAGACTGGCCTACCTCTGCACTATTGTCTATTGTCTATTCATATTAATCAGTACGGTGACCATAGTGATTAGCACTGCAGCCTCACAGCGCCAGAAACCCGAGTTCGTTTCCCGCCTCAGGCGACTGACTGTGTGGAGTTTGCACATTCTCCCCTTGACTGCTTGGGTTTCCTCCGGGTGCTCCAGTTTCCTCCCACAGTCCAAAAATGTGCAGTTTAGGTGAATTAGCCTTGCTAAATTACCCGTAGTGTTAGGTGAAGGGGTAAATATAGGGGAATGGGTTTGGTTGTGTTGTGCATCAGTGGGTTGGTATGGACTTTTGGGCCTAAGGGCCTGTTTCCACACTGCATGTAATCTGCACCTATTGTCTATTGTCATTCGGCTGTTGGCATGATTGTGTAGTTTTTCTGACTCCTGTTGAATCTGACTGTTTTGCAAGACTTGCAAGGCCAAGCTGTCTGCTTGCAGAATCCACCAAATTCAGGCTATCTACTTACAATCTTAGTAAAGTGTTAGTTTTATGGAAGTGTTAGATTTAGCAAAGTATACTCTTTCAGATTTCCCAGCAAATGATAATTTTGTTAATTTTCCATTACATCTCCCCGATGTTGGCATTTTATGACAGCAATGACAAAAACAACAACAAAAAAACTATACAATGCTAGATAGCTATACATCAAATTTGCTTAAGTAGCACCAAACGTTTCCTCAGACACCACCTACCTGTAACACAGCTATGTGGTGGTGACATCACTTGCCCTTGTGTGCCCTGTGCACAGCCCATTTCGACACGTCATACTCTCAACGTCACGGTATGGTGTGGTCCTAACAATCGGATCCTCCTGTTGCGGGGCCACTGATTGTTTTACCGTTTGGAATCCCACTGCACTCATAAGCAAACAGCGTAGCCAGGTACACACGCAGTGTCCTATACAAACCATTACCAGTCCTACAACTAGTGGAACATGTAGGATCCAATACTCCCATCCTCCCCAAAGGGAGGTGAGCCATTTGTGCAAATGCACGTTTCTCCCTTGCCTTTCACCATATGGAAGTCTGTGGTTGGAATCGTGTCAGCCTTGGGACTGCAGTTAGCCTTGAGTTCGGGGGGTGGCATGAGGTTTGCCCTAATTGCTGCCCTAATCAGAAGCAGGGGAGTCTCTGCCCACGGAAGCAGACAGCTAACATTTCTCGCCAGGCTCTCTGTAATTCATTCAGCAGTGCACCGTTGGGCTTTGTAGCCTGCAATGGCTGGTGTGTATCCACGTAGCCAACGTTGTTATATTAGGGCCAAAGCACATGCTCTGCATGCTCTGTTCCCTTCACATCTAGCAATGGTCATTCGCATCTCCCAACCTACTGGCGTCGCATTTATCTCCTGCAAGGCCAATTCCACTACCAAGTTAGCGGATGACTCCCTCTGGGTTCCGGCCTAACATTAATGCCATCTGCCCCGCTTGGGGTTGGGTCCATGATTTGGTTTGGTTGGTTGCCATGCCCCGGTGCTACTATCTTCTGGAGGACAGTCTGCACTGCACCTGGGGGGGGGGGGGGGGAGGGTAGGGGTGTGACTAAGCCACTATATTCACCTGGCTGTTGATGTCAGAGAAGGGACTATCTATTTCACCAGACTCCCTCATCGCTCTTCTGAATCTTGGATATTATCACCCTGGCACATCCTATCTTGATAATAGAAAACCTAGTTCCCAGGCCCGGTGTTCCTGTAGCTGTGGTAGCTACTTCTAATTGCCAGTCACTGGCGCCACTAGAATCCCTGCATAAATATTTATTTTACAATTTATACTCGTCCTGGTTTGTAAACAGCCATGGGTCGCATGTGAAGGGTCTTCTGGCACCGTCAGGAAAGATTACCATCTGCGGCTGTATCCCATACGCCAGTCTGACCAGGGCGCTTACGGACAGTGCGAGCTGGGGCATTCCCATATTCGGAATCCCTAATGTAGGTTTAGATTGGAGCGCCTTTTTCAATTCAACAAATGCACTCTCGGTTTCAGGGGTTCATTGCAACGGACTCAGGCTCCGAAAGCTTTTCTCATCGGCTATGTCACATAGGGGCGCCTCACAGGGTGCGGAATGTGGAATAAACATTCTACAGTAGGAGCAGATGCCCAAAAAGGATATCACTTGCTTCTTCTTGTAAGACTTTGGAATTTGCTGGATTGCTTGAACTCTGTCTTGATCAATGGCCTTCCCTTGTTCAGATATTAAGTGACCGAAGAACTTCACCTGTTTTGCACAAATTGTAGCTTTGCGAGATTAGCATTCTGTCCTTCCCTCGAAGGATGGCAGAGCAATGCAAGTGTATCCTTCTCACATTGTTCCTCTGTCAGTGCTGCTATTATACTGCAGAAGTGCTGATCCCGGGGTAAAAACTAGAGTCTCCAGACTCCTGCGTAAAACCTCATTGTATATGGTGGGGGACTCACAGTCACCTTGACAAAGTCGCATTAAGGTATATGATTTCCCTTTGAATGAAAAAGCGAATCAGAATTGACTATCTGGGTGTACTGGTACACGAAAGAAGCCATTGCGAAAGACACAACAGAGGACCATTTACTGTCCGGTGTAACTTGAGCTACTATAGGGGAGGGGTTGAGAACATTTGGGGCGTGCGGGACAACAACGTTATTGACAGCCTGCAGGTCTTGAACGAACCTCCATTCCTCCGGTTCACCGGGAATGTTTGCCTATTTGACCGGAACAATGGGGGTTCTCAACGTTTTCACAGGGGATTATCACTCCAGCCTTTAGGAGGGATTCAAAGACTGGAGTAATTCTTTCTATGGCCTCGGGTTTTAACGGTTATTGTGCTCTGCAAGTACGTTACTCGGACTTCGGGGTTATTCTTACGGGTTTACAGCCTCGTATGAGCCCCACACTATGTTTGCCTTTTGCCCATAACTCAATAGAAGCTGTTTTCAATCTTGGGTCCGAGACTTATATCTTAGGGAAACGCCAGTCTACCCTTCTACGCTCTTCAGGACTAGTGGTGGTTATCTGGACTGTCCGAGCTGCCCGAGTAAGCCAATTTAGTTTATTCCTATATGTCCGCATATCTGCATTGAACCAGAGACCCACATCATCCCTGAAGACCCAATCTTTCTGCCTTTAGCACCCGTGATCCCAATTCCTGCCACGTGTCGCTGGACGCCTTCGCCAGTGACACATGAGGAAAAAGAGCCTTGCACATCAAAAAGGAAGTGTCTGCTTGCCGTTACAGATACTTAGATACGTTCACACTGACTGCACACACTGACTGTGATCGTTCCAATAAAATTGGCACAATAACAAATTATCTGGTTTAACGAATCTCCTGAACCATTCCTTTCCATATGATTTGTCAGGGCCCTCGAGGTGTATATGTGCTGTGCAGTGCAGCACGTCCACAGCAAGAAAATCGGCGTTAAAAGGATTAACATTGTCACTTATTTCCAGGGCGAGTGAATCACTCACTGAACTTATCTCTCTTTGGGTTAATCGCTACTCATAGATATATATCAGGGGTCGTGGGTCGTATTTTACAGCCTGCACGGGTAGGTATTCCCTTCGAATTTCGTGCAAACACTTGGGGTCCTGAGGAAATCCAAGCCAGACTCACTATGAGATCCCGAGCCATCAAATGTAAAAGGACAGAATTCAGATAACAAAAATGAGCGTTGGAATGCTTACCCAGTACTCGGTTCACAAATTTGGGGAGACAAAAATTTCTCTCATATCACGTTTTCTGATGCACCCATTGTGTTCAGCGGCCTTCCACTAATCTTTATTTCCGTCGTTTCTCTGAACTGGCTTAATTTAAGGACTGAATATGTTGCCCCTGTATCTACCAAAAAGGTAACTGGTGTGCCTTCCACATATAACACGGAGGTAGGCATCGACTTATACGCATCATCATTATAGTGAACATATAGTCCGCACTTCGCAGTCTCAGTGCTCAATATGGCCTTCGGATTTGTTTCAGTGCCTGTACGTTTAGCAGTAGAGATTAGCATAAGGGAGCCTTCGTTGCTCAAGCATAAGGGAAAGAAGCTTACCTGTACCTTGTGGGCTGCCCACCTTCTCCTCAGCATTCCCCTGTCGATTACCCTACTGTCCAGCCTCCAGAGCCGATTGAGATTGTCTGGACGGACACTGTCTCGCACAGTGGTCCATTGCTCCGCAAAGTACCCGCCAGATCTACCTCTGCCAGCGCCTCTTCCATGACCCCCTCGTCTTCCTCTTCCGCGACCTACACATCTGTCTCTCTCCCTGCAGCTCCTCCCTCCAACGGCTGACCATTCGCATCATAGTAAGCTAAGGTTTATGTGCTTGTTGCTCCATCTTTAGTTTCTGCTTATCCTTCGCTTGGACCAGCATGTATATCAAATGTTGTTCTATCAAATTCAGCTTTCTAGTGTCCCAGGTGTCTTTTACATTTTTGACTGTTTCGTCTTTGATTCCATTGATGACGATGTTCCTCAGGTGTGCTTCATACGGTGTAATTTCTGCTGTCGTCATGTCCTCGGGTGGTCTCTGTCAGCCATGGGCGTTATGGACTTCATTGAGGCGCGTAGGGCACTGGGAGACTGTCTCACCTTCTTGTTGTTTACACATTGCAACTTTGCTCACGTCCATTCGCACTGGGAATGCCTCCCAACTGGCGGCTGTCGGCGTGGAGCAAAAGCATTTAAGTCTCTGTTCTCTTACGCTTGCAGTTTGGTTGATTAGGCATGGACGTTTACGGCTGACCAGTTATACTTGATTTTGGTGACATCGGCACCAATGTTTTTCCCAGGAGATGTCTCATCGCATGTGACCTGGGACGGAACTCGACACCGAACTTTGTTACTTTTTCAGCGAACCTATTACCTCCAACCTCGCGTGGGTCAGGCAACTGCTCATAGGCAGTTTCCAAATCCTTTATGGTCCATGATCGGTGGACCAGCACTGGGTGCCCTCCTGGACCTGCAACCTCAACTATTGGTGCTTGCAGAACGACCTGCTTAGATGATCGTATGTCGGTACTCTCACCGTCTGACTTATCATCCGTCGTGGACTGATCGTGAGCAGGCCCTAGATGTCTTTCAGTCTTGGAGTGGCCACCCTCATTTTAGGCTTCTTACTTCAGTTGGTTGAAGATACGATAGGCTATTGGTGATGCAGCACACCCTAAGACGGCGGCCGCTGGCTTGGAACCTTCAGCAGGTGGATCTCATAGGGGGACTATAGGACTGGGAGGGCAGTCATCATGGTCAGGATCTGGAACAGACTTAAGACACTGTACAGCTTCATCAGGTTGTTTTCCGACTGTTCCAGATCCTGACCATGATGACTGCCCTCCCAGTGCGAGTGTTTATAGGCGTATCTGATCTATCTTTTACTTGGTATTTACTTTCCCTGATATCAACCTCAGCCTTCGACATTTTATAAGCGCTCCAATTCATAGGTTTTATTCTTCCCTTCCGTTTCTCCTTCTCTCTCACCTCCAACTGTGACTTCAATATTTCCAACTGCCTTCAACTAAAACTGCCACCCTCCGAAAAACCACATTCCTTAATCCACAATTCTAACTATTTTACAGACTCTCGGCCATAATTATTTCACATGTACTGTACTTTTGGTTGACCATTCCAAGTCCTCTCTTTTCGTTTGCTCTTGCTGGAGCCAATTTAAACGTTACTGGAAAAGTGTTCAGCTGTCTCTCTCTCTTTCTTTATGCTGTTATCTTTTCCTTTTGACTTGCTTTTACCTCTGGAGGTGCCTTCTCACATTGGGCGCGTCCGCCTCAATGCCTTGGATTTGGCAAACCAAGGAACCACATGTCCGGTACGTCTTTGGCGAGTCTAACTCAGGCAGTGGTGGTTCCAAGTCTCAAACTACCCTTCACCTTGCTGTCTCTAAAGCACTGTAGAGACAGCAATCCCTTCCATTGAGTTTTACTCGAATACCGTGCGAAAGTTCACTGGAACCTCTACCTGCTTTATTTATTCTCTTATAATAATTCTCTATATTGGATTACTTAAGCTACGACTCTTACCCCGGCCACATTCGATTGAAACCCCGGCGATGGGACGAATCACAGATTCCCAGTCCTCTCACGCAAACGGGCCAATTTAGCGCTCGAGATGAAGTGAAAGTCCTACAACGCGCTGGCGCCTACACCTCCTGGGAATACTCGGATTCTTACCCAGTCGTGGGGTACCAGACGAGCCCCCAAGTTTACAGTTGTGGAATTTAAATCGACTCGAATCAAATTCTAGCAAGAGCAAAGAGAACACTTTGTTGTAACTTCTGCAGGGGGCTCAATACACTTGGCAATTGCCGTATGTGAGGGGCTGCACAACTTTCACATATTCCTTTTGTACTACATTTCGTTTATCCTTCTCGAGGACAAGAACTGGGAACATTCGGCTGTTGATATGAAGTTTATGTTTTCCCTGACTATAGCTGATTCTGGCAGTTTTGCAAGACTTGTAAGGGCAAGTTGTCTACCTGCAGAATCCAGCAAAATTTGGCTATCTACTTAAAATTTGAGCAAAGTGTTAGATTTAGCAAAGTAGTCTCTTTCGGTTTACACAGCAAATGTTAATTTTGTTAATTATCTATTATACGTGCTTCCTATGTTGGAAGGTAACAGCGCTCCCACTCCCATAAGCTGGGCTTGTTCTCCCATCAGAAAATGTTGTGTTCAGTTGAGGTGATTGTGCACTTCCCTATGCAGCCAGAAATGTAGTCATGTCCTCAGGAGCTCGATTCAAATCCTGTTCATGGGTTCAGTTTTGCGTGGTGGTGAGGCCGAGCAACGTAAGTCGCTCTGAGGGCTTGAATCCCATCACTGCCACTTGTGCTAGTTGCGTGTTATGCTGAATCTTCGTGTGAGTGAGCCATGTTTAAATTGAACATGACAAAAATGTAATCTGTTTCTTGCAAAGTGATCTATGATGAGGGACAACGCAGAGCCTTCAGGAAGTCAGCGGCCATACTGTGATTCTGTAAAGTGGTAGTTGTTACATTCACTTCACGTGGGAAAAGTCCCTAGAAAGAAACAAGTGTGTGCTGCTCCTTCATTATGTAGGCAAGTTCTAAGACCGACAGAATGTAGCTCAGACGTTAGCACTGCTGCCTCTCAGCGCTAGAAACCCGCGTTCATTCCCGCCTCAGTTAACTCTATGTGCAGTGTTTGCACATTCTCCCTGTGTCTGTCAAGGTTTCCATTGATATTCCAGTCCCAAAATTTGAAGAATAAGTAGATTTGCTATGCTAAATTAACCAGGATGTCCTGGAATGTGCAGGCTAGATGCACTAATCATGGAAAGTGCAGGGTTACAGGGAATGTTTGAACGAGAGCAGTGTTTCGGATTGGGATGTGATGGTCTCCTGAGGCTCAATGTGGCGTCGATGGGTCAAATTACCAGCTTCCACACGAGAGAGATTCTATGATTAAAATCTTCACCGTGGAAATAAGTTAAGGGAACAATCTCTTGGTTAATTCAAATATCCTTTCTTGAATGTGGAGATTAAAAATGTACACGCTACTCCAGGTGTGATCGCACTAAGATACTGTACAGCAACAGCATCATTTTACCTGCCTGCTGTAAGGTTCCCACCCAGGTTAGAGCGGTCTCAGTTGTTTGGGGGAATGCACAGCATTGTTGAAATATTTTGCTCTTCTCTACTTCACGACCATAACTGGAGAATTGGCGAAAATGTCAGAATGACACTTGTGAAGAACGTGTAGGATGCGGCGAGATAATATCAATCTTCAAACATGCCTTGGCCAAACATTTCGCCTGAATCGGCTATTAATTTTCCTCGATCCCACGTCGCTCAGATTCCAGTGGAGCTTAGAAACAGCAAGGATAATCAAATATTGATGGGAGGTATTCATCAATGTCAATGCTGTGACAGAAATGCTGCGTATGTTACAAAATAGGAAAATAGAAATGCAAGATTTTGGGCACTGCAGTAATTATGGAGACATTAGAATCGCATCTAAACAATGTGAATCAAAGTTAATGTTAATGCTGGGAAAATGGGTTTCATGAGTGTGTATGAGCTGCTTTCCTTGAACAATATGTTGAACAGTGAACTCGAGATCAGGCGGTTAAGAAGTTGCTGTGTGATCAGAAGAGCTATTTGAAAACCATGTGGAAAAGGAGCCTTTGGAAAGATCATCTTAATATATTGAATTTTACATGACGTTTGAATACAAAATCTTTTTTTTTTAAATTAATATGCGTGTATCTGACTGGAGTCATGAGCAACAGGTGGCAATTTTAAAAGTGCATCATAAAGATACACTGGAAGACAGGCCCTTTCTATTGATTAGAATCCCTATAGTGTGGAAACAGGCTCTTCGGCCCAACAAGTCCATACCAACCCACACTGCCCTATCCTCTACACCTAACACTATGGACAATTTAGAATGACCAATTCACCTAAACTTCACACATTTAGACTGTGGGAGGAAACCGGAGCACCTGGAGGAAACTCATGCAGACACGGGGTGAATGTGCAAACTCCACACAGACAGTTGCCCGAGGCGGGAATTGTACCTGGGTCCCTGGTGCTATGAGGCAGCAGTGATAACCACTGAGCTACCGTGCCGCCCTTCATTTATCAAAACACTATAAGTTGCACAGTATACATATATCCTCAAGGCGCATATGGCAAAAGGGTAAGGTGACTCAACCATGATTAACAGACAAAATTAAAAATTGTATTATATCAAGGAAAGTCGATCAGAAAAATGGAAGACAGTATGGATTCATTGGAACGAAGGAGGACTAAGAAATTGATAAGGGCATTAAAAAGACATCAAAAATGCAAAATAAAAAAGAAACATAAGGACTGATGAAAAGCTTCTGACAATATTTGAAAGGAAATTTTAAATCCACTTGAAATGTTAAGCAGTGGGGAACAAATATGGATAGGATAATTTATTGCTGATAAAAGAGAAATTGCAGGGAAACTAACTCGTTACATTGTGTCTGTCTTCGCGAAGGAATTTCTAACATCTCCCAGAAATACAAAGTGACCATGAGACTTGTGTAACTATAGACTAAAATCGTTCATATTAGTAACGAGGCATGTTTGAAAACATAGCCGGGTTAGTGATTGATAAGTCTGACAGAACAAATGTACTTCATAATGAAATTTCAGAGAGAGAGCCAATGCACAGATTGATTGCATCGGGTAACACAGTACTTCTCCTGTGCAACTTGGAAGAATATAAATGCATTCCACGATCCAAAAAGGGAAGAAAAGGACAAGTGGGGAAGTATAGACTAAGTAACTTGTCATGCACAGGAGGGAATCTGTTTAAATCTGTTATAACAAATGTGGTATTGGTCATTTAGAAAGTAATAGCAAACTTCAAGAGAATGCATATATGAAAGGGAAGTTGCAATTTTCAGACGTTTTTTCTTGAAGATATCGCTTGTAGATATAAACAATGGAGACCAACAGATATGATATAATTGTATATTCAGGAGGATTTTTTTTAAAGAAATGCCACAGCACGCTATTAGAAAGAAACTGAAGAAATGTGTATTGGAGAAACATGTGGAAACATGAAGATAGATTTTCGGTTTATCTTTATTTAATGGGAATCAGAATGTAGATAACGAACAGTCATCCAGACTGGAAGCATTAGTTTGCTCTCTCTCCGTTGGTGCTCTCTGAACAGCTGTGGTCTTCAGCATTTTTTTGTTTTCAGTACTGATTCCAGCATCTACAGTAATTTACTTTTATTAAAGGTAAATGTGTCTTCCCTCGCTTACGCCGAGTGTTGCTGAGACTGTGCCTTTAATACTGTGTAAAGTTTCGGTGTCCTGATCTAGGGAAAAATATACTGGCAACATATACTGAAAGGACATTCTCCAGATTAATCCCAATGATGGCAAGATTTTCTGGTGAGGGAACTCGGCCTGTGTTACCTCGAGTTTCAACGATTGAAAAGCAATCTTAATGAAAACGAGAAAGTTCACACAGAAAGGGCTGAATAAAACAGGGACTTGGAGAATTAGTAGCAGGCAAGATTTTCCACAAGGATATCAAGCAGAATAATATTACAAGCGAACAGTTAGAACGCGTTAGAAACCAACTGTGTGTGAAGGAGGAGGCATGGACAGAATTTGAGAAGATGGAGTGGGAAGCTATTTAGCAAATTCATATAAGATGTGAACTTCAATTGATGGTTTTAGCTGGTCTAAAAATTGAATAAAAATGATCCGGATGTGTTTTATCCCAGGCTGCTGTTGGAGATAAGGAAGAAAAGACCTGACCAATTTTTTAATATATGTAGAATCTGGTGACAGGAGAGAGAAGCTAGAGGATGGATGCAGTTACACTGTACTGGAAGGGTGGTGCAGAAAGACCAGGGCACTGTAGATCAGTGAGTATCAGTTCACTTTCAGGGAAGCTATTGGAGAATAAAAAGAACAATAAAATGGATCTCCATTTGAGAGGCAATGTTTCATCAAGGACAGTCACCATTGCTTTATCGGAGGGAAGTCATACCTAATGATTTTTATTGAAAGTTTTCAAGGAGTTCTTTTAATGGTTTTCTCACCAAATCCATTGACAAAGCCCCACATGGGAAACTGATAAATTTATTATAATCTTATGTTATCAAGGTTAAATTAGCAAGTTAGATCCAAAACTATTTCAGAGGAAGGAGAAGGAGGGTGCTGGCAGAAGGCTGTTTGTGTGACTGGGAACGTGTAACACAAGGATCAGTGCTGTGTCACTTCCTATTTGGGGTACTCTAAAATATTGGAGATGTGGATGTTGAGTGTGGTGAGGGAATGTGGTTAATAAGTGCTTGTTTGTTGGTGAGAAGGTAGGTGTTATGTAACAGGAACATGTAGATGGAATGGCCAGATCAATGACAGATGCCATGTAACACTGATAAATATGAGGTGATGCACCTCAGAAGTAAAAACGCAGACAGGGGAGTACTCAATGAACGTCAGCAAACCAGGAAGTCCAGAGGGGGCTTCTGCACTGATCCCTGAGTGTGAGAATACTTTTTTGGGGGTGGACGAATCATGCTGTCTGACAGGAATTGGGCCTTGGGCCTCAGGTATTCCCAATATACCTCAATATACCTAGGGTTGTTGGACCCAAGTGCAATATTTCCAAGCCTGCTTACAGGACGAAACGGTGTCTAACTGCGAGTGGGTAAGAAGGATATCAAAATGCTTCAAGGTGACTGAGACAAGTGGGGAGAATGGACATGTACATGGCAGATGAAGACCAATATGTGTAAATGTGATGTTGTGTACTTTGGTGGGAACAATAGGACAGTAGCCTGCCATTTGGAACGGGATAGGTTAAAAATATTATTTTTAAGGGACTTATGCAGATTTTCTTGTTTAAATCTGCACAGACCCTCGAGGTTCATCCACAGCTGTGAGTTCCGGCGCCAGAGATCAGTACTGGGAATGGCATTGACACAGTGACTAGTGTACATACACCCACTAAGTGGTTAGCTGTAATATTGGAAATAATCTGGATCTTCTTGTACACTCGTCACTGAAAGCAAAGTTTAGGTAGATAAATGGTGTATTGACCATCATTTTAAGGGAATTTGAAAACAGGAGTAAGGGTGTCTTACTGTAGCTGCAATTTGGTGAGATCCCTTGTCTAACATTGTGCAACATTATGTGCAGTTTTGATTTCTGTCCCTAATAAAGGACAAAACTGACCTTCAGGGAGTGCAGTGAAGGATCCCTGGGATATCAGGCATGTTGTGGGAACATACTTTGTGTGAACTGAGCCTCTATTCCAAGGGGTTTAGGAAAATGAGTGGAGATCTGAGTAAATAATATGGACCTGTGATGGTGAGACAGGTTCGAAACAAGGATAATAATTCCCCTGGTTGGGACGTCTGAAACAAGAGGCCACATTATGAGGTACAGCCAGGACACTCTGCATTGAGACGAGAATAAATATCTGCTCCCAGAGACTGTTGAACTTGGGGAATTCTGTCCCACTCAAGCCTGTGAGATCAAACGCACTGAATATGCATAGACACTAAATGGGAAGAGATAGCGCAGGACCATGGTTTGAAGATAAAGGATCAGACATCATTACATTGAATGGGGCTACAAAACGATGGATCGAAGGGATGGCTGAAGTTAATGTTTAATATTTTTCCATTGGTTGATAACATTGAGGGGTGCATACATTTTGGGGGAGAAGTGCATGAGGGAGATGTTCAAGAACTGGAATGGGGGATGCTTAACGTATTGAATGGCTTACTCATTTCCCGATGATTCTGTGCAGTCGATGGGAAAGCTCTGTAGAGGTTGTCACAAGCTGTCAGATGTTAGGAAGGAGGCCTCGACAGGGTCGGTAGGACCGTACTACCTGTTCCTTTTTCCGATAGGGAAGCTAAAGATCGGTGCTGTATCCGGGGTTAAAAGTAAAACTCGAAAAGTACAAAACTCGATGACGGAGCAGCGCTCCGACAGCAAGTGCTTCCAATTAAAACTATTGGCCTATAAGCTGGTGTTGTGTGATTTTTAACTTTGTACACCCCAGTCCAATACCGGCATCTCCAAATCATGAATTCCATCTGGGTCTATCCTTTGCACCTCGGAGCAATTTGATACAATTGATCGCCTTGCTTAGCCGTTTCTGTGCAGCTCGACAGCTGTCAAGAAGAACTTCCACGAATTTCACTATCGTGATGAGTCTGTGGGTGTGGTACATGTTCTTATTGAAATTATTCCCCTCTTGGAGAATAGGACATAGTTGAGTAATTTTCCACATTCCCAGGGAGAAAACAGAGTTGGAGCTGGAATGAAACAACTTCCCCAGTTATGCAGCACAACTCTTCAGTCCTATTGCAGGAATGATGTCAGGGCCCATTGACTTTGTCAAGTTACTGTGTTCTGTCCTTTCTTCACGTCACGTGGAAAAAATCGAATTGATTTAAGACTGGCATTTGTGATGCTGTGGGCATCATGCGGGGGTTAGGTAGATCAATGATTAACTGCTTCTGGCTGGGGATGCTGCAGATACTACATCCTTGTCTTTTACACTGAGCTACAGAGCTGTTCCATTGTTTTGGATGGGGATATTTTGAGCCATCTCCTCCAGTGAGTTGTTTAACCGTCCATCACCACTTCTGACTGAATGTGGCTGGACTGTTGGTCTGTTGGTCTTGGGATTATTGTGCCCGCTCTGTCAGATGTTAGTCCAACTGTTTGGAATGTAAGCAGTAAGTGCGTAGGTTAAAGGTTTGCCATCAGGTTTAGGTACACATGGTTCTGTCTGGAATGTTCACCCACACTTATCACTGAACCATAGATCGCCTCGGTAGTAACGGCAGTCTGAGGGATTATCCCCAGAAGAAAAAGTTGCAGATCGTGGTTGAATATAAGTATGCTTCTGCTGCTGCTGAGGTCTGTAGCACCACATCAGCATCAGGAATTCTCTCTACCATGTTTCTTAAACGGAACTGGTTCCATTTTTTTCTGCTTTTGGCACATACTCGGCCAAATCTTTCCTGTACATGTACCCATCCAATTGTCTTTTAAATGTTGTAATTGTACTCAGCAATACCAGTTCCTCTGATAGCTGGCTACATATACATACAACCCTCTGTGAGAAACAACTGCCCCTTAGATCCGTTTTAAATATCTTCCCTCTCACCTTAAACCTATCCTCTCTGGTGTCAGACACACTTACTGTGGGAAAAAGGCCTTGGCCGTGCATCTTATCTGTGTCCCTCATGATTTTATAAACCTCTGTAGGGTAACCTCACATCCTCCTACGCAAAGGGAACAAAATCACAGACTTGCCATATATCTCAAAACCTCCCATCTCCGCCACATCATTTAAAATATTTTGTCTCCTTTCCAGTTTATAACATCCTTCCTATAGAAGGGCGACAAGAATTGTACTCAGTACAACAAATGTGTCCTTACTAGTCTCTTGCATAGTCACAACATGATGTCCCAATTCCTATACTCAATGGTGTGTCAGTTGAAGGTAAGCATGTATAATACCCTCTTCCCTACCCTGTCGACCTGCGACTCCACTTTCAAAGAACTATGTGCCTGCAACCTGGGTTTCTCTGTTGCAAAACACTGCCCAGGGCCCAACCGTTAACTGTGTAAATCCTGCGTTGGTTTGTCGAACAAAATGCAACATTGTTGTGGTTCTGTTCACCGAGCTGGGAATTTGTGTTGCAGACATTTCGTCCCCTGTCGAGGGGCTTCCTCAGTGCTTGGGCACCTCCTATGAAGCGCTTCTGTGTTGTTTCCTCAGCACGTATAGTAATTTCTCCCTGCCGCTTCCGGTTGTCAGTTCTAGCTGTCCGCTGCAGTCGCCAGTATATTAGGTCCAGGTCAATGTGCTTATTGATTGAATCTATGGATGAGTGCCATGCCTCTGCGAATTCCATGGCTGTTTTATAGGACTACTTTTATAGGACAAGCCAAACAGAGAACAGCCAGGGAATTCCTAGAGGCATGGCACTCATCCACAGATTCCATCAACGAACACATCGATCTGGATCCAATATACCTGCCACTGCAGCGGACAGCTAGAACTGACAACCGGAAGCGACAGGGACAAATCACTTTAAGTGCCGAGGAAACATCACAGAAGCGCTTCACAGGAGTCTCTCAAGCACTGAGGATATCACCTAGACAGAGGACGAAACGTCTGCTACACAAATTACCAGCTCGGTGAACAAAGCCACAACAACGAGCACCCGGGCTACAAATCTTGTCACAAACTTTGAAAATGCAACATTTCACATTTAACAGAAAGAAGCTCCATCTGTCATTCCTCAGGCCACTGGCCCATTAGATCAAGATTAGATTACCTATAGTGTGGAAACAGGCCCTTCTGCCCAACAAGTCCACACCGACCCTCCGAAGTTAACCCAACCCAACCCATTTCCCTCTGATTAAGGCTCCTAACTTATGGGCAATTTTGCATGGCCAATTCATCTGACCTGCACATCTTTGGATTGTGGGAGGAAACCAGAGCACCCGGAGGAAAGCCAGGCAGACACGGGGAGAATGTGTGAACTCCACACAGAAAGTTGCCCGAGGCTGGCATCGAATCTGCGATCCTGGTGCATTGAAGCAACAATACGAACCACTGAGGCACTGTTCTTTTCCGGAAGCTTTTTCACGACCCACTATAACAAATCATTTTGGGGGTTTCATCGTCAAACTTACGTTCCAAGGTTCCTACATTCCCATCCAAATCATTTACAAAAACAATGAAAACAAGCATCCTGCTCCTTGTGGCACACCGCTGGTCACACGCGACCAGTAGAAACAACAAATCTCTCCCAGCACCTTCTGCCTCCGACTGTTAAGACATTGCTGTATCAAATTGGCTAGCTCTCCCAAATGTTGGGGCTTGCTAAGGTCCACTTAGACAATGTGTGCTGATTGCCCTTCATATATCTTCTTGGTCACTTATGTCAATTATTTTTGAGACCAGTTCTCCCACACAAAAAGCCATGCTGACTATCTTTAATCAGTCTTTTTTTTCCCCAATGCATGTAAATCCTGTCTCCCAAAAGCTCCTATACACATTTAGCCACATCTGACGTCAGAATCACTGGTCTGCAGTTCCAGGCAGCCTTTTTAAAAATATTGTTGCCACATTAGATGCCTTCAAATACTCACCCGTGGCTGTCAATGATACAAATAAAAAAATTTTGAAAGGACTGCAGATTCTGTAAATCAGTAAGAAAGACAGAAGGTTATGTGAAACTTCAACAGGTCTGGCAACATCTGTGCAGAGAAGTCGGAATTAACGATCCAGTAACCCTTCACCAGTACTCTAAGGAATGATACAAACATCTCAGCCCGTGCTAGCACAGTTTCTTTCCCAGCTTCCTGCAGTGATTCCGGGATACATTTGAACATGCCCTGGGTTTGTAACCTGTGGTTATGCGTTTTAAGACCGTCAGCTCTTCCGCGACTGTAATGTGGTCTCGTTTCAAAGATCAGTTATTTTTATTTCTCTGACTTTCCTCTCTTCCTCATTTTCCTCTAGAGTAAATACCGACGTGAAGTTTTTGTGTGGGACCTCACCCTTCGAGCAGAAACAGGCTATAAGGCAGCGGAGTGGGGGAGGTCGAGTCCTGATGTAGAGTGTGAACCCAGCATGGCCAGATGCTTATGGACTCTGTTGTTGAACAATGAACTGATTTTCTGTGTTTTTCCTCTACTGCAGGAAATGCCGTAATGTTTTACACTTAATTTTATTTTCTTTATTTTTCTGATTTCTACCAAGATTTTGTATCATGGAGGTGTGTGTGTGTGTGGGGGGGGGGGGGGGGGGCGGGGAGGGGGGGGTTTGGGAGGGTGTGGGGAGCGGCGGGTAGCTTTGTATCTAAGATTGTGTCACAAGTGGCGACTTGTAAAGTTTTCACTGTCTTCACGTGAGTACATATTACAATAGACCTAATAATTCTTATTCATCTCCCGTGGAGCCAAACATTAGATGGCTGATTGATTTTTATGGGGCTCTAATGTCTCTCCAGGTTCTCTTTTGTCGAATCTCTTTCAAATCTCCTTAACCTCATAGCCAAAGCTACCTCATGCACCTGTTTTGCCCTCCTGATTTCCTTGGTAAGTGTTCTCCTACACTCCGTATGCGCAAGGGATTCCTTTGATAGCACTTGCCTGTACCTGACGTATGCCTTCTATTTTCCTTGTCCAAAGCCTCAATATCCCCTGACAAATCCTGTGCCCTACTCCTGTTCGCATTTCCCTTCACCTTGACGGGAACATGTAATTCCTGAAGTCTCACTATCTCACTTTTGAATGACTCCCACTTCCCTGAAATCCTTTAACCTTCAACAGCTTCCCCCAATCATCTTTTGAAAGTTTTTATCCAGTTCCTTCACAATTACTCTTGCACAAATTGTAACATAAACTTGTGGAGTAGGTATATCCTTTTTCAGGACTTTTATCAAACTAATAGAATTTTATTCACCGGTCCAAAATGCCCTCATTCTCACATGAAAGTCCCTTGCCCTTCGTTATTTCCCAGGTGGAAATAAAGGTGAGGCCATGTTCAGATCAGCCACGGAATGACAAGGCACGCATGAAGAATAAAAGAATGACTAGGGTAGGAATAGGTCCAGTCAAGGATAATAGTGGGAATTTGCGTGTGGAGGCTGAAGAGATTGGGGAGACACTGAATGAATACTTTTCGTCAGTATTCACTCAGGAACAGGACATTGTTGTCGATGTGAATGCTGAGTCACAATTAAGTAGAATGGATAGCTTTGAGGTATGTAGAGAAGAGGTGTTGGAAATTCTGGAAAGGGTGAAAATAAGTAAGTCCCCTGGGCCTGATGGCATTTATCCTAGGATTCTCTGGGAAGCAAGGGAGGAGATTGTAGAGCCATTGGTCTTGATTTCTATGTCCTCGTTGTCTACAGGAGTAGTGCCAGAAGATTGGAGGCTAGCAAATGTGGTTTTCTTGTTCAAGAAGGGGAGTAGGGATAACCCTAGTAACTATAAGCCGGTGAGTCTCACTTCTGTTGTGGGCAAAATCTTAGAGAGAATTATAAGGGATAGGATTTATGAACATCTGGATAGGAATAATGTGATCAAGGATAGTCAGCATAGTTTTGTGAAGGGCAGGTCGTGCCTCACAAACCTTATTGAATTCTTTGAGAAGGTGACTAAGGAGGTGGACGAGGAGAAAGCGGTAGATGTGGTGTATATGGATTTTAGTAAGGCGTTTGATAAGGTTCCCCATGGTAGAGTACTGCAAAAAATACGGAGGTATGGCATTGAGGGTGAGTTGGAAGTTTGGATTAGGAGTTGGCTGGCTGGAAGAAGACAGAGGGTAGTAGTTGATGGCCAAGGTTCATCTTGGAGTGTCGTCACTAGCGGTGTTCCGCAAGGATCTGTTTTGGGACCATTTCTGTTTGTCATTATTATAAATGACCTAGAGGAGGGGTTAGAAGGTTGGGTGAGCAAGTTTGCGGCTGATACGAAAGTCGGAGGAGTTGTAGACAGTGAGGAAGGATGTGGCAGGTTACAGCAGGATATAGATAAGCTGCAGAACTAGGCAGAAAGGTGGCAAATGGAGTTCAATGTAGCTAAGTGTGAGGTGATTCACTTTGGTAAGAGTAACAAAAAGATGGGGTACTGGGCTAATGGTCGGATACTTGGTAGTGTGGATGAGCAGAAGGATCTTGGTGTCCATGTACACAGATCTGTGAAAGTTGCCACCCAGGTAAATTGTGCGGTGAAGACGGCATATGGCGTACTGGCTTTTATTGGTAGAGGAATTGAGTTCCGGAGTCCTGAGGTCATTTTGCAGTTGTATAAGACTCTAGTGCGGCCACATCTGGAGTATTGTGTGCAGTTTTGGTCACCATACTATAGGAAGGATGTGGAGGCACTGGAACGGGTGCAGAGGAGGTTTACCAGGATGTTGCCTGGTATGGTAGGAAGATCGTATGAGGAAAGGCTGAGGCACTTGGGGTTGTTTTCATTGGAGAAAAGAAGGTTTAGGGGTGACTTGATAGAGGTGTACAAGATGATTAGGGGTTTAGATAGGGTCAACAGTGAGAATCTTTTTCCACGTATGGAGTCAGCTATTACAAGGGGGCATAGCTTTAAATTAAGGGGGGGGTGGGGGGGGTAGGTATAGGACAGATGTTAGGGGTAGGTTCTTTACTCAGCGAGTCGTGAGTTCATGGAATGCCCTGCCAGTAGCAGTGGTGGACTCTCCCTCATTATGGGCATATAAGCGGGCATTGGATAGGCATATGGAGGATAGTGGGCTAGTATAGGTTAGGTGGGCTTGGATCGGCGCAACATCGAGGGCCGAAGGGACTGTACTGCGCTGTATTCTTCTATGTTCTATGTTCTATGAAGGGCTGAATATCTCCATATGTCTGCGCGAATATGGTGTGTGTGTGTGTGTGCGCGCGCGTGTGTGTGTGTGTATGTGTGTGTGTTTGTGCGCGCGCGCGCGTGCGTGCTTCAGCATCTCTGAGTATTTGGGTCTCTGTTATTTGGGAGTAAATCCCGTGAAATGGGAATCAAAATGTTCCCCCTCACTCTCTCACTGTCTGTCTCTCCCTCTTGTGTTTAAAGTAAAGTCATAAAATTCTCTCCGGACGCTCCATGTCACCGCACAAGTAGCAGGTTTGTTTGGAAGGAGCATCAAAGACAGTGACTCTCACATTTGAATTGAATTGGCTTCATTGTCACGTGCAGTTTAATGATTGCTGCAGAACGTTTGCAATGACTTCACTTACGCGCCATCATAGGTACAAGAAATCTTGGTGTAGATTATTAAGTATTTGGTACAAACCTGAAAGAATAATAAAGGAAAGTCCATCAGAAGAATAAAAATGAAAGAAAGAACTGACTCGAATTACAACCCTGTCTGTGCAAGCAACAAGTATCCAGACAGCACTGGGCCCAGTCTCCAGACCGCACCAGGCCGAGTTTCCAGACTGCACCAGGCCCAGTCTCCAGACTGCAACATGTCTAGTCTCCAGGCTGCACCGGGCCGACACTCATAGAACATAGAAAGTTACAGCGGAGTAAAGGCCCTTCGGCACTCAATGCCACCGAACAATGAAAATAATCTGATTCACATTTAACCTACACCGTTCCATTATCCATATGTCTATCCGTGGCCCGTTTAAATTCGCTTACTGAAACTACTGTTTCAGGCAGGTCATTCCTGGCCCGTATTGCACTCTGATTGAAGAAACTACACGTAATATCAATCCGATGTCTATCACCCCTCAATTTACAGCTATGCCTCCTCGTGTTTGCCTTCACCATCTGAGGATAAAAGGCTCTCACTGTCCATTCTATCCAATCTTCTGATTATCTTGTACATCTCGGTGAAGTCACCTCTAAACCTTCTTCTCTCCAACGGATACAGTGTAAGTCCTCATTCACCCTTTCCTCGTAAGACATTCCTTCCATGACAGGCAACATTCTCGAAAATCTCATCTGGAACATGCCCAAAGCTTTCACATCATTCATATAATGCACTGACCAGAACTACAGGCAATAATCCAGGTGGGGCCTTACCAGTGTCTTGCTCAGTTGAACCTTGCCCTTTTGGCTCCGAAACTCAGTTCCCCCTACAAATAAACGCTAACACACAATATGCCTTCTTAACGACCCTATAAACCTGAGTGGCAACTTTCAGGTATGTATGCACCTGGACAACGAGATCTCTCTGTTCATCTAAAATGCCAAGACTTTTCCCATTAGCTCAATAACCTGCATTATTGTCATTTCTTCCGAATTGAACTACCTCAAACTTTCTTGCATTAAACTCTAATTGCCACTTCTCAGTCTAGTGCTGCATCTTATGTAATCATCAGAACGATCCACAACTTTGCCTCCCCTCGTGTCGCCCGCAAATTTACGAACCCATCCATCTTCGCCCACATCCAGATCATTTATAAAAATGACAAGTTGCAGTGGTCCCAAAACTGGTCCTTGTAGCACATCACTGGTAATTCACCTCCCGGATGAGTATTTTCCACGTACCTTCTGTCTTCTTTCAGATAGCCAATATCTGATCTAAACCGCTGAATCATCTTGAATCCTAAAACTCCGTATTTTGTGCAATACCCTATCGTGTGTAATCTTATCAAATGTTTTACTGAAGTCCTTGTACACCACATCCACCACTTTACCTTCACTCACCTGTTTTCTCACCTTATCGAAGAACCCAATAAGGTTGGTGAGGCACGACCTACGCTTCACAAAACTATGTTGACTACTTCTAATCAAATTATTCCTTTCCAGATGATTACAAATCTTACCTCTCACAAAATTTTCCCACATCTTACTCACAACTGATATAAGGCGTACTGCCCTTTAGTTACCAGGGTTGTCCCGATAACCCTTCTTAAGCAAGAGAACAACTTTTGCTATCCTCCAGTCTTCTGGCACTACTTCTGTCGACAATGATGACATATATTTTGAAGTCAAAGACTCTGTAACGCCCCCCTGGATTTCCAGAGAACCCGAGAATAAATCCCGCTGGCCCAGGGTTAATAGCTATATTCAGATCTTCCAAAATTGCGAAAACCACCCCTTTGTCAACATCATTCCCACATAATCTTGTAGCCTGTATCTCCGTATTCTGAATGACATTGCCATTTTCCAATGAGAATACTGACGAAAAGTAATAACGAAGTGCTTCCCCATGTCCTCAGATTCGACTAACACTTCCCACGACTATCTTCCATTGGACCAAATATCACTAGAGACATTATACAATATCTTGTCTCGAGACTGTAGATCACACCAGGTTCAGTCTCCAGACCGCACCGTGCCCAGTCTCAAGGCCATATGAGGCCCAGGCTCCAGACTATACCAGGGCCAGTGTCCAAAGCACACCGGGCCAAGTGTCCAGGCCGCAGCAGACCCAGTCTCTGGGACACACTGGGCCAGACTGCAGAACATTCTGGGACCAGTCTCCAAACTGCATCGGGCCCATTGTCTATGGGACACCGGTCCAAGTCGCCAGACCACACTTGGCCCAGTCTCCAGACTGCACGGGGCCGAGTCTTCAAACTGCACCAGAAACAGTCTCCAGACTGTCCGGGGCCCAGTATCCAAACCGCACTTGGACATGTCTCCAGGCATAACTGTTCTTTAAACCTTGAAGCCTTGATTCCCCTCGCGATCATCTGATCTGGGACTCACTTCCTCCTTTCCCAAATGAGTTACGTTAAAAATATAATAGTTTAGAAACAATATACTCTCCATAAAATAGAATATATAAGAAAGAATCGGTGGAGCATAGGTGTTCAAACTGGAACATTCTGACCTGCCACCATCTTTACGACATTCCACTGTCCTGAAGCTGTTTCCTTCTTCAAAGAATACCTTTGAAGACTCAGAGCAGTTTTCTACGATTCCTTGCAACGTTGTCCTTGAGATAGTAATAGAAAGAGACAGACATGCCCTTTGCTGGCCCATATGCTGCCATTGGGGTTGTTTCATGACTCTACAATCTATTCTCACTTTACTTTTGAAGAGTATTTCCAAAAAAACATTCAAAGTTGGAGAAAGCGAACTAAAATTAAACTCAACCTCTCCTAAATTACTTCACTCAGGATGACCTCGATGCAATTTAACAGCTGTGGTCTGCATAGATTCTGGTGCTGGACAGATAAATTGTTCAGGTCTATAGATCAATGCACTGCGATGGTCTGCGTAGCTCCCCATGCTGGACAGATATCTTTTTTAATTTATAGATCACTGCAGTGTTGCGGTCTCCCTAGCTCCCAGTGCTGGACAGAGACCAATCAGAAAGTGAGGACTCAGATGCTGGAAAAAGAGTCGAGAGTGTGCTTCTGGGAATGTACAGCAGGCAATTCAGTATCCAAGGAGAAGGAGAATCAACGTTTCTGGCATAATCCCTTCATCAGGAATCTGATCAGGCCTTGTGCCTGAAACTCTGATTCTCTTGCTCTTTGCATGCTGCCTGGCCTGATGTGCATTCCCAGTTGCACACTGTGGACAGATATCTAGTCTGGGTTTATAGGTCAATGCACTGCTGTGTTCTGCATAGGTCCGCGTGCTGGACTGATTTCCATTTCGGGTTCGTAGATCAATGCACTATTGCGGTCTGCATAGCTCCCGGTGCTGGCAAGACATCTAATCAGGATTTGTAGATTTGTGCTCTGCATAGCTCGGTGTACTGGACTGATATTTAGTCTGTGTTTAAAGATCAATGCAATGCAGTGTTTTTCATAGCTCCCAGTGATGAACATACATCTAGTCCGAGTTTAAAGATCGAGGCAATGCTGTGGTCTGCTCAACTCCCCGTGCTGGACAGATGTCTAGTTTAGGTTTATAGAGCAATGCACTGCTGTGGTCTGCAGTTTTCTGCACTCGGCAGATTGCTGGGTTGGACTGAGAAGATCTTGATCGACACAGTGTTGTGTGCTGGAGAGATATATCTCTGATTTAATGTTTCTCTGTTATGGATTGAAAATGTATTGTACCTATCAATTTCAGCTGATCTGTAATGCCTTTCATTCTTATTTTGTGATTGGAGCCTCCGCCTCTCACTCCATTAATGTTGCAGCGTGACTATGTACAGTACATCATTTTGGTGAATACCCACTGTCCTGGCAGCAACCAGAGCTTCTTCATTCAGAAGCAGTCAGCTATTCCCATCGTCTTCAGGTATCTATGTAGCCAGAAATGATAGCCTTCAGAATAAAGGCCATCCCCTTGAAACACGGCTCAAAACACATTACGCCTCACCACTCCACAACCCCAACCAACCACTACAAAATATCCCGTGTGTAACGAGAGCTGTGGGGTCACTGGGAACATTAGGGAGCAGACCATCACAGAGATGGAGCAACACTTCCCATGTCTGAGAAGGTCAGACTGAACGCAACAGGACACACTGTGTCTCTAAGTCCTGTTAGCCCCCTACATTTAATTAACATACAGCCTGTTATTCTTGCTGATAAATATCATAGTTTTCATATACCCACGTTACATTTCAGTTGCCAAGCCACTGTCCATTGCTTATCGAATTAGAGATTCTCTACCTCCTCTTGATAAATTAATTTTCTGACTATCTAAGTTAGAATACATCTGTTGCATTTCTCTAAAACATTGCTAATCGTTGAGATCCCAGTACTGGTCACTGTGTCACTGCAGTCGTTAATTTGTGTTGAATTGATAAAGACACATTTATCCCAAACTTATCCCTTCTCCCGGCTCAATAACCAGTCCTCCCATATTCCTGTGCGGCTGTTTTGAAAGGATGAATGTTTTCTGCAATTTCCAATGGACCAGGAATGAGATATTAAAAGATCAGCTTCAATAGCTGAACAACAGGCTCGAATAGCTGAATAGCCTAATTCTATTCCTGTTTAAAACACTTGATGGGCTGAATAGCCTGCTTCAGTCTAGGTGTAGTTATGAATGTTACTGAACATTTTGGAACCATGGCTGAGCAGTCCACTTCTGATTTTATGATGGAGGGAACACCATTGATGTTGCAGCTGCTGATAGCCCATGGTGCCTCATGGGGGACCAGTTTCTATTTGCTTGGTCATTTCGAAGTATGTCCTACTTCACAGGAGGGAATGGCATATAACAGAATGGGCAGGATCTTCAATATGAGGCGGATAAGGCATTCCCTCCTCCAGAACTGTGTGCTGGCTGCTCCAACAGATACTGTTAAGGACTGATCCATCTGGAAAAAGGAGTTTGGTTAGAATTTTTCCTTCTTTTTGGTTCCCCCATCACTTGCCCCTGTCTGATTTTTGTGTATCTGATGTCTCTCCTTGCTCAGTCAGTATTGGACCTGTGGAGACACACTTGGTGATGGCCATGAAGTCCCAGACCCAGAGTATGTTCTGTGTCCTTCTCACCCGCAGTGCTTCCTTTGATTTGTTTTCAAAGTCAAGGGGAACTGAGTTACCACTGAGAGTTGGGGTGGAGGGGGGCAGGATATATCCATCCTCAGGCGTTTTCCTTGACCACCTTTGACCTGTTAGCATGATATTTCCCGGGTCCTGAAATCAATGTTGGTGAATTTCAGGGTAACCCCTTCCTTAACTGTACCCCAGGGAACCCACATTACTTTTGGGTCTGTCCTGCCGATGGGTCAAGATATACCCAGGGATGGTGACAGTGCTTCATGAAACATTAACCATCAGGCCTGAACCTTTGAGTAGGATGGTGTCAGACTGTTTTCTAACTAGGAATGTAATGCTCGAAAAGCACAACAGGTCAGGCAGCATCCGAGGAGAAGGGGAATTGAACTTTTCGAACATCAACCCTTAATCAGGAATGAGCCTTCTCGGCTGGGTGGCTGAGAAACAAATGGAAAGAGGTTGGGGCTAAGGGCAAGGTAGCTGAGAATGTGATAGACAGGTGAAGGTGAGGTAGAAGGTGACAGGTCAGAGAGGAAGCGGACCAGAAAAAGCGAAATATGAAGAAAAGTTCAAGGATGCGGTGCCGAGTTGGAGGCTTCGGATTGTGATAACGTGGGGGGAGAGGAAATGCGGAAAATAATGAAATCTACATTGACCCTGTTCAGTTGCAATGTCTCATGGCGGATTTGAGGCGTCCTCCTCAAGGTTTCGGCTGGTTATTGTTTCTAGATGAAGAAGCCAGGTCCTGCATGTCGTTGATGGAGTGGGAGGCGGGGTTGAAGTGTTCAACATGGAGCGGTGGTGGTGATTGCTGCGGGTGCCCCAGAGGTGTAGTCTGAAATGATCTGCAAGATGGCGTTCAGTCTCCCGGATATAGAGGAGACCAAATTGGGTGCAAAGGATACTGTAGGTGACATTGGCGGAGGTAAAGATAAATTTCTGTCGGATGCGAAAGGATCCTTTGTGACCGTAGATGGATATGAGGTAGGAGGTGTGGGCGCATATTTTGCAGGTCTTGCGATGGCCGGGGAAAGTGTCGGGAGTGGGATGAGGGCGGGTGGAGGGCGTCAATCTGACGAGGAATTTGCGAAGGGAATGGCCTCTGATCAGGATAAGGAGGGAAATATATTCCAAGTTGTGGGGTCTGTTTGTAGGTGGCGTAAATGGCAAAGGATGATGCGATGTATGCAGAAGCTGGTGGGGTGGAAAGTGAAGGGTTTCTGTCCTTGTTGCATTGGGAGCACTGGGGTTGGATGCCACTGGTGCAGGAAGTGGACGAGATGCGCTGGACGGCATCATCAAACATGTGTGAAGGTAAATTGTAATCTGTGAAGAAGGAGGCTAACTGGGTTTTGTCTGCGGTGTAATTGGTCCCCCTAGGAGCAGTTGGGACGGAGATAGAGCAATTGTGAATAAGGAATCCCGTTTGTACAAGAGGCAGGGTAGAAGGAGGTGTAGTATCTACGTAGGTCAAACTTGTAGGAAATGTCCTTTGTTAATTGGTCGCCAGAAATGGAGATGACGAGGTCTCGGAAGGGATTCCGTGCCCAAAATGGTCCAGGTGAAATTGAGGTTGGCTAGAATATATTTGTGAAGGTGATGAGCTGTTCAATCTCTTCGTGTGAGCACGAGATAACTCCAATACAGTCACCAATGTAGTGGAGGAAAATATGGGGAATGGTGCCAAAGTAGCTGCAGAAGATTTCCCCAAATATTCTGTACTCAATATTTTATAACGGACATTCCCCGAACATTCTATCCCGGACATTATTTGTGAACGGCCGGACGTCAATGAATTGCACAAATGGTCAGATGCCGAGGGAAAGGATCCCGTTCCAGGGAGAAAGAGACTGCTCCGAAGTCCCTCAGGCAGTGACAGTGTTGAGTACGTTTTCCCTGCGTTTACATTTCTTTACGACACAGGATCCACCACAACTTAGACTGAAAACCAGAAATTTCGAAACTCTTTTTCTCTTCAAGGAACCGGGAATGAATCCTTCGGAACAGCAACGTTTTCACCCTCTGTATTAGAATCTGGAAAGAAGTGACCTGTGCATGCTCTCGTGTGATCAAGTGTGTGGGAATGTTTCAGGAACCATCTGTTCTTATGGACGTGTCTCTGTGTGTTTGGGGAGGGGGGTCTCTTGTGGCTTGTGACATTTTTATCAGTAATTCAGAATTTCCCATTTGTTATTGCAGCTCCAATTATTTCAGTAATAATTCCCTGTGTACAGTGACACATTCGATAATCTCACTGGGTCCTCAGTCAGACGAGGAAATTTGCGTCCAGACTGATGGATAATCTGCTTGTTTTCCTTCCTCACAGTTAATGCACTGACAATCTACGTCCTGCGTGAGAAAGATTGTGGATTGTCTCCATGTGTGAGATGTTACCTGGTGGCTATGGCAGCGGCAGATCTACTGGTCATTACCTTCGAACTGATACTGAGAAGGATTCCTGTTGTATATGCAGAGTTGTTTTATTTTTACACGTCCATCCCCGTGTGTAATATCCACGCCGTCCTGATTTATGCATCCATTCACTCTTCTGTCTGGTTCACCGTCATTTTCACATTTGATCGGTTTGTGGCCATTTGTTGCCAGAAGCTGAAAAGTAAATATTGCAGTGAGAAAACAGCGGTAGTGGTTCTGGGAGCAGTGACTGTGCTGAGCTGTTTAAAGAACATTTCCTGGTATTTTATGCTCACAACTCAGTATGTGATGATAAACCACCACTGGATTTGTTATGCAAAAGATGGTGTTCAATCCTCCCATGTCTGGGTCACAATCCAGTCCATCCACTACACTGTCACCCCGGCTCTTCCATTTCTCCTGATTCTGCTGCTCAATGGTCTCACCACCACACACATTATCGTGACCAGCAGAGCCCGCAGGAGACTCCTAGCTGCCACCAATGTGGACGCTCAGTCCGACACAGAAATGAGAAATCGAATTACGTCCATCATTTTATTGTTTTTGATCTCAGCTAATTTCATCCTGCTGTGGTCAATATTTATGCTGTATTCTATGTGGGCCCGGTTTCAGGACATTGGGAATACCCCTGTATATCTCCATCCTTATCTGCGGGAATTGGACTTCATGCTGCAGCTCCTCAGTTGCTGCACAAACACCGCAATTTATGCAGTGACACAGAATAGGTTCCGACAGCTTCTGAAGAATGCGCTGAAATATCCATTTACCTAAATTCATCACTCAATCCAATTCAGTCGTTAATCAGTCCATCGGGATTTCCTCATATCAGTTCAGAGTTTCAGAGATGAAGCAGTCTGTCTCTATGTTAACAGACTGAGGGTAGCTCTTGTCTGTCCAACGTTACCCCGCAGTGGGGTTACAGGGACACATGAGAATGTTTCTCACAACTTAGGGGCCAATGAGCAACAGCAACATCCCACTGACTGTACTCCATCACTTCAATTTGTAATCAACAAATAATGTTCATTAAAAAGCGCCAAGCAGCAGAGTGAATGGTATTGTTGTTTGGTTTTGCTTTGAAGAAGCTGGGCTGGAGAGAGACAGACTCAGCCCCAAGTTCTGGTCCACAGGAAGGGGAGGGATTTAGCCTGAACTCAGCAGGTGCGTTGAAGTCACTCTGTCCTTGCTTTCACCTCTGCTTTCCACCACTCTGACCTGGACTTCTGCACAATTCATCTCTCTGCCTTTTTCCCTCTCCATCCATATCTCCCTCCCATGCTCACACTGTTCCTCTGTGTCTCTCACTCCGTCTTCCATTTACAATCTCTTTCACTTTCCCTCCATTCCCCGCTCTCCTGAGCTCTCTGCGTTCTGCACTCGTTACCTCCCAAACTCCCTCTCTCCAATTCTCTTTACCTCGAATCCTCTCTTTACATTCCGTTGGTGGGGGGAAAGGAAGAGAGGTGTGGATATTCAGGCCAATGCTGGGGGAGGAAAGATGAATGAGGCGTGACAGGCTGTTGCTCACTTAATACCTGGAGCTTGGGACAAACGTCTTTGCTTGGTGAATGTGAGAGCATTAGTCGTGAGCCAGCAAGTGAGTGAGCGTGACAGGAACAGAGTAAGTCTGACAGTGATGGAAATGTGTTGCTGGAAAAGCGCAGCAGGTCAGGCAGCATCTAGGGAACAGGATAATCGACGTTTCGGGCATTAGCCCTTCTTCAGGAGGGCTAATGCCCGAAACGTCGATTCTCCTGTTCCCTAGATGCTGCCTGACCTGCTGCGCTTTTCCAGCAACACATTTCCATCTCTGATCTCCAGCATCTGCAGACCTCACTTTCTCCCCTAAGTCTGACAGTGACCAATGAGAGATGGGCGTTCACGGTGACGGTAACTGAGTGAGTGTAAGGGGGTCAGGGAGTCGGTGATGGAGTGAGTGTGCGGGTGTCAGGCTGGTGGCGAAGAAGTGAGTGTGAGGGTGTCAGAATGACGATAAGAGATTGATTGTGAGGGTGTTAGTGTGACAGTGACAGAGTGAGTGTAAGGGGATCAGTGTGTTGGTGATGGAGTATGTGTATAAGGTGTTAGTGTGACAGTGATGGAGACAGTTTGAGGGTGACAGCGTTACTGTGATGAAGTGAGATTGAGGGCGTCATTATGACACTGATGGAATGAGAGTGAGGGCTTCAGTGTGATGGTGACAAAATGTGCATTACAGGGTCAGGGTGATAAGAGTGGAGTGAATGTAAGGGGTTTCAGGGTGACGGAGTGAGTGTGAATTCATGAGGGTGACGGAAAGAATGTGAGGGGGTCCGGGTGACAATCACAGAGTGAGTGTGCGGGGGTCAGAGTGATAGAATGAGTGTGAGGGGGTCAGGGTGAAGGTGTCAGAGTGTACGTGAGAGGGTCAGGATGACAGTGACATAGTGAGTGTGAGGGTATCAGGGTGACAGAATGTAGTGGCTGTGAGGTTGGGAAGCGGAACAGTTACAGAGAGAGTGTGAGGGTTTCAGGGTGACAGTGGCAAAGTGAGTGTGAGATGTTCAGGTGACAGTGACTGACTATCCGCGAGGAGGTAAGACGATTGCTGAAGGAGTGACTTCGATGGAGTCAGGGTGACGGTGATTGAGTGAGAGGGGGACAGGTTGGCAGGAAGGACTGAATGTGATTGGGTCTGGGTGATAAAGTGAATGTAATGACGTCAGGCTGACAGTGACGGAGTGAGTGTGCAGGGGTCATGGTGACAGAGATGGAGAAGTATGAGGTGGCCTGGGAACAGAGTAAGTTTGAGATGGTCAGGATGGCATTGAGGATTTGAGTGTGGCAGGGTCAGGGTGGCGGGTGCACTGAGTGTAATTAGGTCTGGGTGATAGTGATAGAGTGAGTGTGAGGGGGTCAGGATGAAGGAGTGAGTGCGAGGAGGTCAGGGTGACAGCGAAGGAGTGTGTGTGAGGTGGTCAGGGTGACAGTGAGTGAGTGAATATGACGGGGCGAGGTTGATTGTGTCCGAGTGAGTCTGAGGTATCAGGCTGATGGTGATGGAATGAGTGTGAGGGGATCAGGCAAACGGTGACAGGGTGAATGTCAGGAGTATACGCTGATTGTGACTCAGTTACTGTGAGGGGTCAGAGTGCCTATGACTGTGACTACAGGGTTACTTTGATGGATTGAATGTGATGGGTTCAGCGTGACAGAGACAGAGTGAGCGTGAGAGTGTTTCGGTGACGGTGAGGGCGGGATCAGTGTGACGGTACCAATGTGAGTTTCGGAGTGAGGATGACAGTGACAGAGCGAGGATAGGGGGAACAGCTTGAAGGTGATGGAGTTAGTGCGAGTGGGTCAGGGTGACAGTACCTGAGTGTGTGTGAGGAGGACAGGATGACAGTGATTGAGTGAGTGTTAAGGGGTCAAGGTGCCTGTTACTGAGCTTGAGAGCGTCAAGGTGACAGTGACAGAGTGAGTGTGAGTGTGTTCTAGGTTAAGGTGATGGAGTGAATGTGAGAAGGTAAGGATGACAGTGACGGATGAGTATGAGGAGGTCAGGTTGAGGGGGATGAAGTGAGTGTGTCAAGGTGACGCTGACGTAGTGTGTGTGAGATGATCAGAGTGACGGTGACGGAGTGAGTGTGAGGGAACCAGGATTCACTGAAAGGATTTTTTTCTCATTCCTTGACTGTTTGTCCCTGATATGGTAGTTTACTGGCCTTGTATGTCTGCTATTATTTCGGTTTAACTTTACATTTTTTTCTATCTGTCTGCAACACGTGCCTTTGCAAAGTCAGCTAATTACTTATTTGTTTCCCTGTGCTTTTATTGGATTCAAAATAAATGTTAATTTACCATTACAATGGACATCACATTATTTTACAGCTTGCGGCAACAGTGAGGGCCGAAGTGCCTGTACTGCATTGTAACGTTCGATGTTGTCAGTTACATTTCCTGCTGGTTTCAGATATCTCTCCTCACTCTGGGAGCTCCCGGTCGCATGTTCCAGAGATTTGTCTGCACTTCAGTTAATCGAGGCAACTGTATTTCCTGCTCAGAATGTGATCTCTCTCCAATGGAGAGAGGAAAATAAAGTCGGTGACAAAGCTGAGATCACTGTTAGCCAGTACGATGTTGTGGATGGGCTGGAAAAAGACATAAAATTGTTCTGTGAGCCATGATGATATCAAATTACGTGGCAGGACAGGATCGGTGTTAAGAATGGCCTCCTTCTGCTCCTTTGTGTCTGTGCCATTTCTGGCCAAGGTTTTTAAATAATCACAATGAGGACAATATGAATTAAACGCCAAATAATATTTTGGTCTCATCTCCACTTCGCTTCCCTCCCAGCTGGAATAGACAGCTCTTGTTTCAGCTTTAGATCATACAGCGGAAGATTCTCACAAGTTCTCCTTCAGGCTGAATGTTCCTTCACATAGGTTTCCAAGTGGACACATGGAGCAAGCAATTGCATGGATGCTGGGGATTCAGGGGCAGATTTCCCCTTTGCTGGGATGGAATTCTGGCCAAGATAATGAACGTGAATTTCTGACATTTTGAATCTTACTCTGGATTCTTGCGACTTTACGAATTAAACTGAATTTAATTTGCCCTTGCAGAACATTATTCAATCTTCACTGTGCATAAAAACCATGCCACATGCTCGTGCACGTAGTATGTTGAACATTGTTGATGTTGTGTGCAGTGTGGGTCGATGTGTCAGATGAACATGCCAAAGGAAGTTGGTGAAATATCAGTGAATCGAATTGTCTGACGAATTGAAGCCGATAGAAGGAAAATCCCAGGACAATGGCCACATAACATTGCCTGTGACCAACGCAGGAAGCCATGGTAAATGTATGCAGTATTCAATAAAACCGATTTTCACCACATTTATCTATGCCCTTTTCCTGAAGCTGATGCTTCATAATCATTGATCCATTATCAGTATAACCACCTCTGCACTGCGTTTCATTTCAGATACCCAGAAAAAAAAATGAGTAATTGTGTTGAGGGGCCCAGTGGTAAGATCAGGAGCCGTTCGTCACCATTAGACGGCAGATCCAGTGGTGCAGTTAGTTAACTTGCTGTACTTGCATGACAGAATGGCAGCACATGAACTGCCAAAGTTGTGCATTGGATTCTCGCCAAGTGTTTGTTATACTGATACTGACCAGAGATGATTGCAACTTCAAGCTGAAGAACAGTTTAAACCCGGAATATTACATTGCAATAAAGTGCTTTTGGCACTAATGTTGCAATGACCTGTACGACCAATCTGAAGTCCATCTGACCAGCATTTTGACATTATAAGCCGTAAGTTTATCCAATGATCATTTATTTGCCCTGAAGGTTGGTGAGTCTACGACTGTTGAAGACAAGGCGTTCTGCACTCTTACTACTCTCTGAGAAAGGCAGCTACCTCGGCATCTATCACCCTCAAATTACATCGATATGCCCTTGTGCCGACCATCACCATTTGAAGAAAATGCCTTCACTGTCCACCTTACGGCAAACTCTGATCATCTTTTATGTCTCTATTAATTCACTTCTCAAACTTCTTATCTCTATCAAAAACAGCCTCAAGTCCCTCAGCCTTTCGTCGTAAGACCTTCCCTTCACAGAAGGCAACATCCGAGGAAATTTCGTCTACAACCTTTCCAATGCTTTCACATCCGTCCTATAATGTGGCGACCAGAACTGGACAAGTTTGGCCATACCAGACAAATTTCTGGACCTGCAAAGAGATCGTTTGGCCCTGAAATTCAATCCCTCTCCCAATAAAAACTAACACACTGTGCTCATTGCAAACAAATCCATCAACGTGTTTGTTAACGTTCAGAGTTTTATATACATAGACACCGAGATCGCTCTGCTCATCTAAACTTCCAAGAATATTACAATTAGCCCAGAACATTTTATTCTTGTTGTTCATTCCAAAGTAAATAAACTCACACTTTTCCACAATAACCTCCATATGCCACCTCTGAGCCCCGATCTGCAGATTATTCATGTCCGTCTGTAACCTACAGCAGACTTCGGCACTGTTGACAACTCCATCGACTTAGTGTGTTCTGCGAATTTGCTCATCCATCATCCCATGCTCGAACCCAGGTCATTTATAAAGGTGACAAACAGCAGTGGACCCTAAAAGGAACCTTTTGGTACACCATGAATAACTGAACTCCAGGATGAATATTTTCCATTAACTACCACACTCTGTGTCCTTTCAGCGAGCCAATTACTGATCTAAACCGCGAAATCACCCTCAATCCCACGTCTCTGTATTTTATGCAACAGCCGACCGTGCATTCGTGAAAATCATATCCACCATGTTAACCACTTTACTCTCATCCACTTGTTTGTTGACCTTTTCAAAGAGCTCAATAAAGCTTGTGAGCCACAACCTGCTACTCGCAAAATCGTGTTGACTGTAGCGAATCAACTTCTTCCTGCTGTGGTGATCATAAATCATATCTCTCATAACCTTTCCCAAAACTTCACCTTCAAAGAAATACGGCTCACTATTTTATAATTTCCAGCGTTCTTCCTACTACTCTTCGTGAAGAAGGGGACAATATTTGCTGAACTCGAGTCTTCTCGCACTAATCACATAGACACTGACGAAATAACGTTGGTAGTCAAAAGTTCTGCAATCTCCTCCCTCGATTCCCAGAGAATCCTATGATACATCCCATCAAGCCCAGGGGACAAATCTATTTTCAGGCTTTCAAGAATTGCTAACAACTCGTCTTTATGAATATCAATTTCGTTTATTCTAACAGGTTGCATCTCAAAATTCTCTTCGACAGCATTGTCTTTTTCATTTGAGATATGATGAAAAATATACATTCGGCGCCTCTCCTATCCTCGGACTCTGTTGACGACGTCCTCCTACTGTTCTTGGTAGGCCCGAATCATATCCTATATATTCTTTTATTCTTGAAATGACAAGAGAAGGCTTTCGGGTTTTAAATGACCCTGCCAGCTAAAGACTTTTAATGCCCCCTCTTTGCTCTGAGTAGCTCTCTCTTTTGGCCATTACTTGCTAGCTTTTAATTTTCAAGTGCCCTAACTCAGCTTTCATATTACATGTTTACATGCACCGCCTTCTCCATCTTGACAAGAATTTCAACTTTTTGAGTAAAAATGGCTCCCTGTCTCAACCTCATATTCCCTGCATGACGCACACACACTTATCAAGGACATGCATGAGCGCTTACATGAACAAGCTCTATATTTCAGGTTTGCAAAACCCCTGCGTTTACTTTCCCATCTGGTGCAACCTAACTCTTGCTGATCGCCTCATACTGGCCTTTCTCCCAGCGGTACCTCATGCTCTGCGATATATATATATATATTCCTATCCATCACTAAATAAACATACCGAATTGTGGTCACTATCACCAAAGTGCTCAATTATCTCCAAATCGAACAGTTGACTTGCTTCAATGTGCAGTACCAAATCCAATATGTTTTTGATTCTTGTTGGCCTGTCTACATGCTGCGCCACGAAACCCTCCTGCACACATTGGACAAAGACTGACCAATCAGAGCTCCTCAAACAATAACATTTCCAATCAATATTTGGAAAGTTAAACTTCCCCACTACAACTACGTTGTTACTTCCGTTCCTATCCAGAATATTTGGAAAGTTAAACTTCCCCACTACAACTACGTTGTTACTTCCGTTCCTATCCAGAATCATCTTTGCAATCTTTTCCTCCATATCTCTAGAACATTTTGGTGGTGACCTCCACTTGCCTGATTTTAATCTCAGCCCATTCTAGTTCAGCAGATTGAGTCGGGTCCTCACCAAATATCCTTTCTGCTACCATAACACTGTCTTTGACTAAAAATGCCACATCTTCCCTCTTTAACGACTTCCCTGTTCTTACTGAAAAATCGAAACTGAGGTGCAAGGAACAACCATTCATTTCAGTGCTCCATTCATGTCTCTGAAATGGCCACAATATTGAAGTCCCAGTTAACAACCCATGACACCTGCTTTAACCCAGATGCTTCTAGCGGTGAAGTAGACAG